>NW_017731585.1:2495532-2503795 GCF_001890085.2 Hipposideros armiger
CTCTCTCTCTCTCTCTCTCTCTCTCTCTCTCTCTCTCTCGGCCTGCCATGTAAACAGTCCCCTCCTGCCTCTTCTCATACAACTTCCAGTCAGCAGCTTAGAGAACCGTTCCTCAGTAGGATTGAAGAACTCTGGGTCACTAGACATGTTGGAGGCAACAAAAACTATGCAGGGAGAAGAAAACTTTTATATAAATCTTTAGCAGAGAGACTATAAAAATGGACAGACAGAGGACATACCAGGTCCTAGAATTCAGAGATAAGATATCAGAAACAAAACCTCAAAGGAAGGGTTGGACGAAAAACTTGACACAGTTTCCCAGAAAGAAAAGAACAACAGAGAAGAAAAGAGGAGAGACAACCCAATGTCTGAATAGAAGGAGTTCTAGAAAGAGAGATGTTCCAGAAAGCGAGAAGAAAGGAATCCTTAGAGAAATGCTTCTATTAAATTAAATTTCCCACAATGGGAGTTTAAACACTGAGTACTGACTTATATAACCAAAGTTACCTGCAAGTTCAGGAAGTCACACAGTGGGGGGATGGGAGGGGGAGGGCGGGGTAAGTAAATCAAACTTTCAATTTTCCATGCTGGGAATTCCATAGATAATGTCTAAAATTTTAAATCAAGACATAGTAATGTAAGCATATTATTTAGTAATGAACATAAGAAAAGAAAGAAAAGCACCTCATTTAAAAGAGCTAAAAGTGATGATTAAGATCCAGGCAATGGTAGAAGAGGAAGAAATTGCTGCCTTATAACAAGCCTTGTAGAACTCTTTGATTCTTTAAACTATGTTTAGGTATAACTTTAACAAAAAAAGTGAAATAAAACTGAAATAATTTATTTTTGGAATTTTCAGAATATAACCACTATGGATCAAAGCTATAGGGTAGGGCTATGGGAGGGCATAGAGAGTGAGGTGGTGATGAAAACACATGAGATTTATCTGTATTATTTTAATTCCTCATAGCAAGATTATATTCATTGAAGTCCATATTTTAAAATATTTTTAATTTAAACAAGACAAGAAAAACAAACCAAATAAAAAAGAATGCAACAGGGACACAGCCCTGAAGAGTATTTTACAGGTAGCCAGAAAGGGTATCAGAGGAGAGGGCAAAGGGCTCCCTCTTCCAGGCAGAGCCACCAAGCCTAGCCTGCCTCTGCAGAGCTGGCCTGGTCACAGTACAGGTGCTCAGAACATGTGTTTACAGTGAACTTGGGGGGAACCTGTGTGTCAGGCAGCTCGTGTCCAAGGAGAGCCCCGTCTCGGAAGTGTAAGTGTGAGGCGCAGCGTATTGGCAGGAACAGGTACCAAAACCTGGATGTGCGCTGCCTTGGATGCCACACCCAGGGCCTGGGTCCTGATTCTGTCAGCGGTGATGGGGGATGTGAAAGTTTGAGGGCTCAGAGTGGGCCTTCAGAGCTCCAAGACAGAAGTCATCGCCCTACAGCATAGGCAGGGGTTTGGGAGAAGGTCACGCCGCAGAAAGAAAGACCATTCAGGTGGAGCTGTCCTGACATCTGGTGTGGTCTAGAAAACTGCCACGTCCTGTGGTCAGGGGGCAGCATTGGTAGGGGCAAGGGAGAAAGCATGGGAGGCAATGCCTACAACCTCCAGGAGTCTCAGATCTACGCCCTGTGTGGCTGATGCAGCCAAGGTGATTTCAAAATCACTTTGAGAGCAGGCTGGGTTTTGTTTTGATTTTTTCCGAGAGAATAAGTGATGGGAAGCGTGGCAGTGGGAGAGAAGATTGATTTGAAGTTTGATTTAATTTAGAGTGAAAGCTTGGAATTGGGAGGAGGAAAGACAAGATGGATGAGAAAGCAGATGTACTTCTAGGAGTGACCATTAATATCAGACAATCAGAAACTAGAAATCTTTAAGAAAGAGGAAACCACAGAGGAGGAAGGAGAGGCCATCTGACCCCAGAGCTTGAAGGTCACAAACCATGTGTGAGCCTATGGTCAGTCATTCCATTAGTCATCCCTTTCCTCAGGCTGTTGTTTACCGAACTCACATATCAAAGAAAAAACAGTTCTGTCATGAGCTGGTTCCGTGGGTCCTTGTTCCTGGAGAAGGCGCCTGGATTGTCTCCATTTTTCAGATGAGGAAACTGGAGGGCTGGCATCAGGCCTGGGTTGCTACCACAGTGCCTGAAATCTGACAGAAGTGCATGAAGCTGCTGCTTACTGTCTGCCCGCAGAACCTCACAACTTCAGCTTTACCATGGTGAGTAAGGCTCTGCCCACCATGGCCCTTATCTCCACACTATCTGGAAACTTAATTAACATGCCTTCAGCCTGGTCAGAGTCCACCCTGTGCATCAGATGCTCTTTCACATCTAGACCTCATCCATTTAAGTCAGCTGGAGTTGATTTAGCAAACACTAACTGAGAGCATCCTTCATAAATTATAAACTGTTATTCAAACCAGCCAAGAAGTCATTATTATTAATTATTATTATGGCTATTGTTAATATTTCTACTCTTATTTTGTAACACTTAGTTTAATGTCTGTTATCCATTCTAAATAGTGAATTTCATTCAGGCGGAGACTCAATCTATCTCTTTTTAATATAAAACATTTTTTAATTCAAGTATAGTTGACATACAATATTATATTAGTTTCAGATGTACAGCGTAGTGATTTGACATTTATATACCTTACCAAGTGGTCACCACAAGAAGTCGAGCAACCATCTGTCACTGTACAAAGTTATTACTATATTGACTCTATTCTCTATGCTGTACATTACATCCCTGTGACTTATTTATGTTATAACTATAAGTTTGTACCTCTTAATCCCCTTCACCTTTTTTGCCCATCCCTCTACTCCTGAACTCTCTAGCAACTATCAGTTTTTTCTCTGTATCTACAAGTCTGTTTGTTTTGTTTTGTTTGTTCATTTGTTTAGTTTTTTAGATTCCACATAAGAGTGAAGTGATACAGCATTTGTCTTTCTCTGACTTATTTCACCTAGTATAATATTCTCTAGGTCCGTCCACGTGTCACAAATAGCAAGATGTCATTCTTTTTTATGGCTGAGTAATATTCCATTATATATATGTACCACATCTTCTTTATCCATCGATGGATACTTATGTTTCTTTCATATTTTGACAATTGTAAATAATGCTGCAGTGAACATAGGGGTGCATATGTCTTTTTGAATTGGTTTTGTTTTGTTAGGATAAACATCCAGAACTGGAATTGCTGAATTGTATGGTAGCTCTATTTTAAAATGTTTGAGGAGCCTTCATACTGTTTTGCCCAGTGGCTGCACCAATTTACAATTCCAACAGTGCATGAGTGTTCCCTTTTCTCCACATCCTCACCAACTCTTGTTGTTTCTTGTGTTTTTGATGATAATCATTCAGACAGGTGTGAGGTAAGGTATCATTTTGGTTTTTACTTGCATATCCCTTATGATTAGTGAAGCTGAGCATCTTCTCATGTGCCTGTTCATCATTTCCATGTCTTCTTTGGAGAAATACCTATCAGGTCTTCTGCCCATTTTTGAATTGCATTATTTTGTTTGTTTGTTTGTTTGTTTGTTTATGTTGAGTTGTATAAGTTCTTTATATATTTTGGATATTAATCCCTTATCAGATATATAATTTACAAATATCTTCCTCCATTCAGTAGGTTGCCTTTTCGTTTTGTTGGTGAATTCCTTTGCCATGTAAAAACTTTTTGGTATAATGTAGTCCCATTTGTTTATTTTGTTGCCCTTGCCCAAGGAGACACATCCTAAAATATATTTCTAAGGGTGATGTCAAAGAGTTTACTGCCTATGTTTTCTTCTAGGAGTTTTATGGTTTCAGGTGTTACCTTTAAGTCTTTAATCTATTTTGAATAAGAAAGTGGTCCAATTTTATTTTTTTGCAGGTAACTGTCCACTTTTTTCAATACCATTTATTGAAGACTTTTCCCCTTTGTATATTCTTGCCTCTTTTGTTGTAAATTTTATTGATTATATAAGCATGGGTTTATTCCTGGGCTCTCTATTCTGTTCCCTTGATCTGTGTGTGTTTCTTTGTGCCAGTAACATACTGTTTTGAGTATTCTAGCTTTGTAGTAGAGTTTGAAATGAGGTCTCCAACTTCAATTTCATTTACTTCTGGTCTGGTCTTTATTATTTTCTTCCCTCTACTAACTTTGTGTTTTAATTGTTCTTTTTCTAGTACTTTTAGGTGTAAGGTTAAATTATTTGAGATTTTTCTTATTTCTTCAGGTAGGCCTGTACTACTATAAACTTCCCCCTTAGAAAGGTTTTTGCTGTGTCCCATAAATTTTGTAACATTGTTTCCATTTTCATTTGTCTCAGGTATTTTTTTATTTTCTCTTTGATTTCTTCACTGATCCCATTGGTTATTTAGTACCATGTTGTTTAGCCTCCACATATGCTTTTTCCAGTTTTCCTCTTATAATTGATTTCTACTTTCATACTATTGTGGTCAGAAAAGATGCTTGATATGACTTCAATCTTCTTATATTTATTGAGACTTGTTTTGTGACCTAATATGTGATGCATCCTAGAGAATGTTCATGTGTCCTTGAAAAGAATATGTATTCTACTGTTTCTGGATGGGATGTTCTGTATGTATCTATTGAGTCCATCTAATCTCATATGTCACTTAAGTCCAATGTTTCCTTATTAATTTTGTCTGGATGATCTATCCATTGATGTAAGTGAGGTATTGAAATCCCCTACTATTATTGTATTACTGTCAATCTCCCCATTTATGTCTGTTAATATTTGCTATGTGTTTTTAGGTGCTCCAATGTTGGGTACATAGATGTTTACAGTGTTATATTTCATTGTTGGTTTGATCCCCTTTATCATTATGTGATACCCTTGTCTCTTGTTAAAGCCTTTGTTTTAAAGTCTATATTTTGTCTAAGTTTGTTTTAAAGTCTATATTTTGTCTAAGTATTGCTACCCAGCTTTCTTTTCATTTTCCATCCTTTTGCTTTCAGTCTGTGTGTCTTTAGATCTGAAGTGGGTCTCTTGTAGGCAGCATATGTGTCCATCTTATCCATTCAGCCACCCTACATCTTTTGAATGGAACACTGAGTCCATTTACATTTAAAGTAATTACTGATACACATGTACTTATTGCCATTTTTGTTTTCATACTGGCTTTATAAGTGCTTGGCCTACTACCTTTATTATATGTTTGCCTTTAATAGTGAGATTTTTTTCTTTCATATATTTTCTTATTTCTAGTCTTGGCCTCTTCTTTTCCACTTGAAAAATTCCTTTAACATTTCTTGTAATGCTGGTTTAGTGATGATGAACTCTTAGTTTTTGCTTGTCTGGGAAATTGTGTCCTTCAATTCTGAATCAAAGCCTTACTGAGTGGAATATTCTGGGTTGTAGGTTTTTCCCTTTATCATGTTGAATATATCATGCCACTCCCTCTGGCCTGCAAAGTTGACGCTGAAACACCAACTGATAGTCTTATGGAGGCTCCCTTGTGTATAACTAGTTATTTTTCTCTGTCTGCTTTTAAGATTCTCTTTTTATCTTTAACTTTTGTCATTTTAATTATGACGTGTCTAGGTGTGGGTCTGTTTGGGTTCATCTTGTTAGGGACTCTCTCTGCTTCCTGAACTTGGATGTCTGTTTCCTATACCAAGTTTGGGAAGTTTTTAGCCATTGTTTCTTCAAACAGGTTTTCTGTTCCTTTCTCTTCATCTTCTCTTTCCAGGACCCCTATGATGCGAATGTTAGTACATTTGATGTTGTCCCAGAGATCTCTTATACTATCCCCATTCTTTTAAATCATTTTTGTTGTTGTTGTTGTTTTTGTTTTTTTGCTCTTCCAATTGGGTGATTGCCACTACCCTGTCTTCCCAGTCACTTATCCATTTTTCTGTATCATCTAATCTGCTCTTGATTCCTCTAGTGTATTTTTCATTTCAGTTGTTATATTCTTCAGTTCTGATTGGTTCTTTTTAATATTATTTATGTCGTTGTTGAAGTTCTCACTGAATTGATGCACTGTTCTTCAGAGCTTGATGAGCATCTTTATGACTTCTGTTTTGTTTAGTTCTTTTTCTGGGGTTTTGTATTGTTTTTCCTTTGTTTGAAACATATTCTTTTGTCTCCTCATTTTGCCTGTTTGTTTCTATGTATTAGGTAGATCAGCTATGTCTCCTGGTCTTGAAAAAGTGGCCTTATGTAGAAGGTGTCCTGTGAGTTCCAGTGGTGCAATCCCCCCAGTCACCAGACCAAGTGCTCCAGAGGTGTTCCATGTGTGGACTAGTATGGCATCTTGTTGTGGCTGGGACACAACTACTAAAGATGTATTGGCAGGCAAGGCTGGTCCCTGGACTGGCCGGCTGTGAGGCCTAGCCACAACTGTTGTGAATGCAGTCGTGTGCAGGACAGCCCCCACAGTGAAGCTGGCTGGTGGGTTTGACTGCAACTGCTGCTAGTGTGCAGGATGGGCCTCTAGCTTGGCTGGCTGCAAGGCCCAGCCTCAACTGTTGCAAACACAATGCTATGCATTGGTGCTGACTGAGACTGCCTACCAGCTGTGGTGAAGCAAGGGCCACTTTGGGTGGGAGCACCAGTGCCAGTTAAGGCCACCTAACTGGATGTGGCAGAGCAGGCGCCACTTTGAAAGGGTGCCAGCTGGGGTGGGTCCTCAGGGAAATGCCACCATGGGGTAAACAGTGTTAGCAAAGCTAATGAAGAGCATCAGAAGTGGTGTCTGCCAGTGTCAGACCAGTTAGGTGGAAGGAGAGTAAAGAAATGAAAAAAAATGGCACCCACCAGCACCCTGTGCCTAGAGAAAATTCCAACAGATCCCTACCCCTCCAGCACATACCTTAGAATTAGTCAATGTATCACCTTCACATATAAACCAGGTGATTTTCAAATTGATGCCTCTGCTCTGGGACCTAGAATAAGCCCAACCTTGGTTTCCTACAGCCCTTTGCTCTTCCAATTGGGTGACTACCACTTGGTTCTCCTAGACATAAGCCCTGCTGGTTTTCAAAGCCAGATGTTATAGGACTCCTCTTCCTGGCACAGCTCCCCCAGGCTTGGACTCAGACCCCTCACTCTTTAGGGGGGACCTCCAAGGTTGTGATATCTCTCCCCCACTTTGTGGGTCACCACAGGGAGTGGGTGGTAGGATGGGTCCTGTCTAGATTAAGTATCTGCCTTTCCTACCCATCTTAATGTGGCTTTCTTTATGTCCTTAGTTGTAGAAAATCTGTTCTGCTAGTCTTCAGGTCATCCTTAGGGATAGCTGTTCTGCATACAGTTGTAGTTTTGGTGTCAATGAGAGAAGCTGAGTTCAGGATCTTCCTACTATGCCATCTTGAACCCAAAACCAGGAGCCTTGCTCTTGAATGCCATTTTAGTTTGTCCATGAAATGTGTTTTTTTGCAGTTGGTGCACAGTTCCTGTGTCTCCAGATCACCATGGCACTCTCAGTCTATCTTATCATTTCTCTTTTCCTACCACCTAGCACAGTGGCTGACACAAAATTGATGCTCAGTAATATTTGATGCTTATATGAATAATACAAGGTAAGACAATTAAGTTCATGAACTCATCCTAGAAAAAGTGCTACATTCTTCATTGCCAAGTATCACTATGGTCATCTTCAAAGTACTCCCCATGGGAAGCTATGCACTGACGCCTGCACCTAGTCCACCCTTCAAAGCAATTTTGGAACTCTTTTTCTGGAATGGCCCATCAGAGCTGTCATCGTATTACCCTTGTTGTCCTGAATGCCATCAAAATGTCTTTCAATATTTCCTTAATCTTTGCGTAAAGAAAGAAGTCATTGAGGGCCAGACCAGGTGAGTGGGAAAGGTGTTCCAATACAGTTATTTGTTTACTTGCTAAAAACTCCCTCACAGATGGTGCCGTGTGAGCTGGTGCATTGTCATGATGCAAGAGCCATGAATTGTTGGCGAAAAGTTCAGGTCATCTAACTTTTTCACGCAGCCTTTTCAGCACTTCCAAATAGTATACTTGTTAACAGTTTGTCCAGTTGGTACAAATTCATAATGAATAATCCCTCTGCAATCAAAAAAGGTTAGCAGTGTTGTTGCAACAAGTTCGTGAACTTAATTGTCAGACCTAGTAATTGAATGAATGAATGAATAAATGAATGATACGTTGAATGAATAGGTGAACACTCTGACCCAACCTTGTGTTAAATCCTGAGTGGGAAAATATTTAATTGTTTTTGTAAAGTGCCTGTTGGTTTTGTTGTTTTCATAAAGTACAAA
>NW_017731585.1:2504930-2505699 GCF_001890085.2 Hipposideros armiger
TGTGAAAGGTCATTTGACCCCCAAAGGGGTCGCGACCCACAGGTTGAGAGCCGCTGGTTTAGAAAATCATCCAGCTCATTCAAGCAAGAGGAGTCTAGTGGCATGCAACATGGCCCTGATCTTAGCTGCCTTACTTCATGGGGTTGAATCTAAACAAAAGCTAACACATGCATTGTGAACCAGGCATACTTCTAAGTGCTTTGCATGTTTTAACTTGCTGTAATTCTCACAGCAACTCTACAAGACCTGTAATTGTCTCCAAGGATGGCAACCACCCATTCCTGCCCTCCTACACAAATGCACCCCCCTCCTACATAAATGCACCCCCCTCCTTCCAACAAGAAATAGAGTCTATTTCCCATCCTCTGCACTTGAACTGCCCTTGTGACTATTTGACCAACGGAATGAGACAGAAGTGTTGCTGTACAAGTTCCAGGTTTGGTCCTTGAGACACCAAGCAGTTTTTGCTTTTGCTCTGGGAAGCTGCTGTTATGCTGTAAGGATGCTTGAGTGGACCACAGAATGATGAGGAAACATGTAGAGGAGAGAGACCCCCATTGCCCAGACAGACGAGTGAGACCTTTTTGGACCTTCTAACTCATTCCAACCACCAGCTGAATGTAGCTGAGTGAGTGACTCTGGACCATGCCAGGTGGAGAATAACTGCCAGCTGAGCCCTACCTAAATTCCTGGGCCCCATAATCATGAGAAATAATGAAAAAAAAATCACTGTTTTTAAGCCACTAAATTTTGGAATGGTTTGTTACAC
>NW_017733687.1:0-3977 GCF_001890085.2 Hipposideros armiger
CCTGTCTTTTTTCTCCTGAAGTATGGGGTCTCAAGGAGCTCTTATGGCAGTCCATGGAGCCTGAAAGCTTCTGTCACAGCACGTGGTATTTATTTGTGTCAGTGCCAGACTGAATGCAAACGAAAATGAAAAAAAAATCAGCACAAAAGTTGCAAGATAAAATTGTGGATATCTTGTGGAAAGCACAGCAAAAGGACAAACATTAAAATGGAAATCTCAGGGTAACAGTTGTGCTCCAGGTACAAAGTAACCAATCCAGATTGGAGCAGATCAGAAGATTCTAGGAGAAGATTCTTCAAGATAATAAAATTGTTATACTACCAAATGTGTATAAATGTACTCAGAGGAGATATATGCAACTGTGGAAGGGTTTGAGGATAAATTAGTAATAAGTACCTAGAAAATTAAGCAAGCAAACATAAAAAAAACTAAGTAAATAATGAACTTCATGGAAATAAAATAATGTTATGCAGAAAAGGACAATAATATTATACTGCATAATTAAAAATTGTAAACATTTACAAAAGTATAATAATGTTAACATTAAATATCAAACTAACCAAAATTATAAAATAACTACATTGGGAGGCTAAAAAGAGAAGTATACATGTAGGTGAAAGAATCAATGAAGAGATCTTGAAAGAGATTTTTTAAAAAGCTTTCATTTCATAGTGGAAAATCAATCAACAATGATTACCACTGAAAAATAAAAAAGTAAAAATAAAAACAGATATGAGAAATTGCTGGTATTCCTCAATATCTGTCTTTCCTATCTTCCAGAATAATACAAAGTTTAGCTTGGACACATGGCTTCCCACAATATAACTACATTTGCAATTTCCCTTACAATTTGGTATGACCTTGTGACTAATCTTTAGACAATGGGATATAAGTGAATGTGTCTTTTGGCAATTTCTGGGAGTCTCTTTAATAGACAGCTAGTACACACCCAATACACTTTCTTCCTCCCCCTTTCTGTCATGCTACCTGGGTCATAAATGCCATAATTTTGGACATGGAGGATAAGGGCTATATTGTAGGGATGGCAGAATGGAAGGTGGAAGGCACCAAATTCTCTGTGGACTTCACAGGGCAGGACTACCATGCCAGCTCTAAATTGCATATCCCAGGACTTGTACATGAAATTGAAATATCTTGTCTAAGCCAGTGTTATTTTGAGTCTTCTGTTACTCACAGCCAAGCATAATTAATTAATGCAGCACATTATTCATAGATCGAGGTAAATACCAAAGGAAATCATCTAAAACAGTGGAAAGTGGTTGACTATGGCTATTGGGAAATGATAGGAGAGAAGGAATGAGGCATGTTGGTTTTGTAACAAGTTCTAAAGAACTTGAGTCCTTAAGCTATGTGCATGCATAACTTCGATTTTAAAAAAATGACACTTAAAACGCAAACACATACTCTGCATTTTCCTATTCTTAGCTTTTGCTTAGGTTACTCATACCATGATCCCACTCCAATTTCTCTTCAGTCATTTGTATGTTTGTGTCATCCCTCTAGCTAGACTCCAAGTGCCTTAAAAATAGGAAAATTGGGAGTTCTGGTCAAGANTGTTCAATCTTAGTTGCTGTGGGCATAGCCCACCATTTCATGTGGGAGTCAAACCGGAAACCTTGTTGCTAAGAGCGCACGCCCTAACCACTGAGCGATCCAGCCGCACATCGCGGCAGCTCAGCTCAAGGTGCCATGTTTAATCTTAGTTGTGGGTGGCCATAGCCCACCATCCCAAATTCGGGAGTCAAAATAGCAACCTTGTTGTTAGGAGCATGTGCTCTCACCAGCTGAGCCATCCTGCCACCTACTCGCAGCTCAGTGGCAGCTCAGCTCGGGCACAGCTCACTGGCCCATGTAGGAATCAAACCGGCGACCCCATTGCTCAGAGCTCTCACTCTTAACCAAATGAGTTACTCGGCTGGCTCTCCCACATCGTCCTCTTAAAGGGACTGCACACAGACTTACTCACTGACAGACTCACTCACTCTGAGTTCCAGCACTGGGGCAGTGGCCAGAAAGGTGCCAGGACATAGACAGAGGAATTAAATTGTCTGGCTTCATGGTGAGTGCTGGAGGGGAAGATTTCTCTTGGACAGAGGAGCTGGTGGAAGCCATTTTTTCTTTGTTAAGCACCCCCCCCACCCGCACTCCCTGCACACAGACACAGGCAGACGCCAAATCTGAGTTTGCATCAAATTGGCTATAACCTTTCATCTGCCCCACCCTAGTGATTCCTGGTGAGACTCCACCCCCACCCAACTTTCAGGCACACCCAAGCCACTTCCAGAAGCTTTTCCATACAAACAACCTTTCTTAACTCATGCTGCAGAGTTTTACAAAATCTCTCAAAGGTTCACAAAACCCAAACAAGCAGCATCGGGATTTGGTGTGGCCTGTTCCTTGGGCTGAGCAGCCCTAAGCCTAGAACTAGTGACAGCCAGCCTCGGTTTGCAGATTGGCCTCTTGGGGCAGTGCCCATCTGCAGATAGCTTTGTGGCTCATACCAGCAGGCCTTGGGCAGAGCACAGGCAGCTGTTAAACTTGGCCTGCAGCAGCTTCCCTCTCAGGAGGCCCCAGGGTTGGAACACCTGGTGGCTACATTTGGAGAAAGCCTGAGCATCGCCTGGCCACCTTCATGAATGACACACCCAAAGGGAAGACTGGGCAGGCACCAGAGCCCCAGTAAACAAACCCTGCTCTGTAGGGTCAACCGGTGAACCTCGGCTCCTCCATTGTAGTCATGACCAGCACTCACAACAAATCAGCCTGAGTGTTAATCCCTCCCATTGATGTACAAAGAGCAACCAAGTCTCAAATACAACAGGAGGGCACACACATCCCATACAAGGGACACATCTGGAACACCCAGCTGTGGTGACAAGGGAGACTGCACCACTGGGCTCCACGAGACACCTATTACTATTACATAAGTTTACTTTATTAAGAGTGGGAGGCACAGCAGCCCTACTTAATACATAGAAACAAACACAGGGAAGCAGCCAAAATGGGGAGACAAAGAAACATGTACCAAATGAAACAATAGAACAAAGCTCTAGAAAAATAATGAAACAAAATGGAGACAAGCAAGCATCCAGATGCAGAGTTCCAAACACAGGTTATTAGGATACTCAATGATCTCAGGAAGAACTTAAAGAAAGAGATAGAAAAAATAAAAGTGGAGATAGAAAACATAAAAAAGAACCAGTCAGAAAGTATACAATAACTAAAATGAAGAATACATTAGAGGGGGCCAGCCGAATAGCTCAGTTGGTTAAGAGTACGAGCTCTGAGCAATAGGGTCGCTGGATCAATTCCCACATGGGCCAGTGAGCTGTGCACAAGCTGAGCTGCCAATGAGCTGTCAACAGGTGGCAGAATGGCTTATCTGGTGAGAGCACATGCTCCTAACAACAAGGTTGCTGTTTTGACTCCCGAATGGGATGGTGGGCTATGCCCACCTGCAACTAAGATTGAACATGGCACCTTGAACTGATTGGCTGTGAGCTGCTGATGGGTGGCTGGATGGCGACTGGACTTGGAGCTGAGCTAGCTGTGCCCTCCACAACTAAGATTGAAGAAGAACAACTTGGTTGTTCCCCTTGCCCAATTGCCCAACACTGTTCCTCTTTCCCAATAAAAATCTTTTAAAAGAAAGAATTATCTGTTTAAAAAAATACATTAGAGGGAATCAATAGTAGACTAGATGAAGCAGAGTACTGAACCAACAATTTAGAAAATAAGGTAGCAGAAAACACCCAATCACAATAGAAAAAAAAAGAATCCAAAAAATGAGAAGAGTTTAAGGGCCATCTGGAACAACATAAAATTTCACAACATTTGCATTATAGGGGTACCAGAAGAAGAGAAGAGAGAGCAAGTCACCATAAGTGTATTGGAAGAAATAATGGTGTAAAAGCTACCTACTTGGTGAAGAAAATAGATATAGAAACCAGGAAGAC
>NW_017733687.1:10247-12866 GCF_001890085.2 Hipposideros armiger
AAAACAATGAATGCAACAAGGACCTGGTTCTTTGAAAAGATTAATAAAATTGATAACCCCTTTGTCTAGACACACTAAGGATAAAGAGAAAAGTCACAAATAAACGAAACCAGAAATGAAATAGGAGAAGTTACAATGGATACCACAGCAACACAAATGATCATGTGAGAGTACTGTGAAGGACTATATGCCACTAAATTCAATAACCTACGAGAAAAAGACCAGTCAACAGTAATGAGCTTGAAACAATCATCCAAAACCTTTGCAAAAGCAAAAGTCCAGGGCCAGATGGATTCACTAGTGAATTCTACCAAACAGTCAAAGAGGATTTAATACTTGTCCTCCTCAAACTCTTCCAAAAAATTGAAGAAGAGGCAATACTTCCTAACTCATTTTATAAGTCCAACATTAACCTGATACCAAAACCTGGTAAGGATAACACAAGAAAACTACTGACCAATACCTCTAATTCACACAGACTCAAAAATCCTAAACAACATTCTAGCAAATCAAATACAAAAATACATTAAAAAGATGATACATCAAGATCAAGTGGGGTTCATTCCAGAGGCACAAGGATGGTTCAACACACACAAATTGATCAATGTGATAAATCATGTAAACAAAATAAAGGATAAATATCATACGATCATATCAAGTGATGCAGAAAAAGCATTTGAAAAGATACAATATCCATTTATGATTAAAACACTTAGTAAAATGGTATGGAAGGAAACTTAGTAAAATGGCATGGACAGAAAGTACTTGAACATAATAAAGGCCATATACGGCAAACCCTCAGCGGAAAAACTGAAAGCTTTTCCTTTAAGATTAGGAATAAGACAGCAATGCCCCTGTCACCACTGTTATTCAACATATTATTGGAAGTCTTAGCTGGAGGAATCAGGGAAGAGAAGGAAATAAAAGGCATCTAAATTGGGAATGAAGAAGTTAAATTGTCACTTTTAGCAGATGACATGATTCTTTATATAGAAAACCATAAAGACTCCACCAAAGAGCTATTAGAAACAATAAACAAATACAGTAAAGTTTCAGTATACAAAATTCATGTACAAAAAAATAATTGTGTCCCTACATACTAACAATGAAATTTCAGAAAAAGAAATAAAAAAAGTCTTTTGCAATTGCAACTAAAAGAATAAAATACCAAGGAATAAACTTAAGAAAAGATGTGAAGAACCTATACACTGAAAATTCCAAGACATTATTGAGAGAAATTGAAGAAGTCACAAAAAAATGGAAAGATATTCTGTGTTCATGGTTTGGAAGAATTAACATAGTTAAAATGATCATATTACCCAGGCAGTATACAGGTTTAATGCAATCCCCATCAAAATCCCAATGGCATTTTTTCAAGAAATAAAACTAAAAAATCCTCAAATTTGTATGGAATCACAAAATACCCTGAATAGCCAAAGCCATCCTAAGAAAAAAGAACAATGCTGGAGTTAACACACTCCCTGACTTCAGTTTATACCACAAAGCAATAATAATCAAAACAGCATGGTATTGGCAGAATAACAGACATACAGAACAATGGAAGAGAATTGAAATCCCAGAGATAAACCCACATAAATATGGACAGATAATTTTTGACAAAGAAGCCAAATACATACAATGGAGAAAAGAAAGCTTCTTCAATAAATGGTGCTGGGAAAATTGGAAAGCCATGTGGAAAAGAATGAATGAAACTAGACTGCTATCTTTCACCATACACAAAAGATAACTCAAAATATACCAAAGACCTAAACATAAGACCTGAAACAATAACTTGCCTAGAAGAAAGCATAGGTTCTAAATTTGTGGACTTTGGGTTAAGAAAGGATTTTTATGAATTTGACCTGAAAGGCAAATGACAAGCTAAAATAAATGAATGGGACTATAGCAAACTGAAAAGCTTTTGCACAGCAAAAGAAACCATTAACAAAATAATGAGACAACCAACCAAATGGGAGAAGATATTTGCAAAGAACATATCTGACAAGGGGCTGATATCCAAAATTTATAAAGAACTTGTAAAACTCAAGAACAAAAAAAATGAACAATCCAATTACAAAATGGGCATAGGATCTGAACAGACACTTCTCTCAAGAAGACATATAAATGGGCAACAGATACATGAAAAAATGCTCAACTTCACTAGCTACTAGGGAAACACACATCAAAACCACGATGAGATGCCACCTCACACCTGTTAGGATCGCTGTCATCAACAAGACAAATACTAACAAGTGTTGGAGAGGCTGTGGAGAAAAGGAAACCCCATTCACTACTGGTGGGAAAGTAAATTGGTACAGCCACTATGGAGAACAGTATGGAGGTTCCTCCAAATATTAAGATAGAATTACCATATGACCCAGCAATCCCTCTTCTGGGCATCTACCCCCAAAAATCTTATAACATTTATCTGTAAAGATATATGTACCCCTATGTTCACTGCAGCATTATTCATGGTGGCCAAGACACGGAAACAACCAAAGTATCTTTCGATGATAGATGAGTGAATAAAGAAGATGTGGTACATATACACACATCTTGGAACATTACTTGGTTATAGGAAAATATGAAATACTGCCATTTGCAACAACATGGATGGAT
>NW_017733687.1:13876-17140 GCF_001890085.2 Hipposideros armiger
ATTAAATGAAATACAGACCAAAAAGACAATAGAAAAACAATGAATGCAACAAGGACCTGGTTCTTTGAAAAGATTAATAAAATTGATAACCTCCTTGGCTAGACACACTAAGGATAAAGGAGAAAATTCACAAATAAACGAAACCAGAAATGAAATAGGAGAAGTTACAATGGATACCACAGCAACACAAATGATCATGTGAGAGTACTGTGAAGGACTATATGCCACCAAATTCAATAACCTAGGAAAAATAGACCAGTCAACAGTAATGAGCTTGAAACAATCATCCAAAACCTTTCCAAAAGCAAAAGTCCAGGGCCAGATGGATTCACTAGTGAATTCTACCAAACAGTCAAAGAGGATTTAATACCTGTCCTCCTCAAACTCTTCCAAAAAATTGAAGAAGAGGCAATACTTCCTAACTCATTTTATAAGTCCAACATTACCTTGATACCAAAACCTGGTAAGGATAACACAAGAAAACTACTGACCAATATCTCTAATTAACACAGACTCAAAAATCCTAAACAACATTCTAGCAAATCAAATACAAAAATGCATTAAAAAGATGATACTTCAAGATCAAGTGGGGTTCATTCCAGAGGCACAAGGATGGTTCAACACACACAAATTGATCAATGTGATAGATAAACCATGTAAACAAAATAAAGGATAAATATCATACGATCATATCAAATGATGCAGAAAAAGCATTTGAAAAGATACAATATCCACTTATGATTAAAACACTTAGTAAAATGGTATGGAAGGAAACTTAGTAAAATGGCATGGACGGAAAGTACTTGAACATAATAAAGGCCATATATGGCAAACCCTCAGCTGAAAAACTGAAAGCTTTTCCTTTAAGATTAGGAATAAGACAGCAATGCCCCTGTCACCACTGTTATTCAACATATTATTGGAAGTCCTAGATGGAGGAATCAGGGAAGAGAAGGAAATAAAAGGCATCTAAATTGGGATTGAAGAAGTTAAATTGTCACTTTTAGCAGATGACATGATTCTTTGTATAGAAAACCATAAAGACTCCACCAAAGAGCTATTAGAAACAATAAACAAATACAGTAAAGTTTCAGTATACAAAATTCATGTACAAAAAAAATCATTGTGTTCCTACATACTAACAATGAAATTTCAGTAAAAGAAATAAAAAAGAAAGCCTTTTGCAATAGCGACTAAAAGAATAAAATACCTAGGAATAAACTTAAGAAAAGATGTGAAGAACCTATACACTGAAAATTCCAAGACATTATTGAGAGAAATTGAAGAAGTCACAAAAAAATGGAAAGATATTCTGTGTTCATGGTTTGGAAGAATTAACATAGTTAAAATGATCATATTACCCAGGCAGTATACAGGTTTAATGCAATCCCCATCAAAATCCCAATGGCATTTTTTCAAGAAATAAAACTAAAAAACCCTCAAATTTGTATGGAATCACAAAATACCCCGAATAGCCAAAGCCATCCTGAGAAAAAAGAACAATGCTGGAGTTAACACACTCCCTGACTTCAATTTATACCACAAAGCAATAATAATCAGAACAGCATGGTATTGGCAGAATAACAGACATAGCAGAACAATGGAATACAGTTGAAAACCCAGAGATAAACCCACATAAATATGGACAGATAATTTTTGACAAAGAAGCCAAATACATACAATGGAGAAAAGAAAGCCTGTTCAATAAATGGTGCTGGGAAAATTGGAAAGCCATGTGCAAAAGAATGAATGAAACTAGACTGCTATCTTTCACCATACACAAAAGATAACTCAAAATATACCAAAGACCTAAACATAAGACCTGAAACAACAACTTGCCTAGAAGAAAGCATAGGTTCTAAATTTGTGGACTTTGGGTTCAGAAAGGATTTTTATGAATTTGACCTGAAAGGCAAGTGAAGTAAAAGCTAAAATAAATGAATGGGACTATAGCAAACTGAAAAGCTTTTGCACAGCAAAAGAAACCATTAACAAAACAATGAGACAACCAACCAAATGGGAGAAGATATTTGCAAAGAACATATCTGATAAGGGGCTGATATCCAAAATATATAAAGAACTTGTAAAGCTCAAGAACAAAAAAACGAACAATCCAATTATAAAATGGGCATAGGATCTGAACAGACACTTCTCTCAAGAAGACATATAAATGGGCAACAGATATATGAAAAAATGCTCAACTTCACTAGCTACTAGGGAAACACAAATCAAAACCACAATGAGATGC
Source organism: Hipposideros armiger (assembly GCF_001890085.2). Lineage (NCBI taxonomy): Eukaryota > Metazoa > Chordata > Mammalia > Chiroptera > Hipposideridae > Hipposideros > Hipposideros armiger. The sequence continues at coordinate 16,125 of NW_017733687.1, forward strand.
CACCTCACACCAGTTAGATGGCTATCATCAACAAGACAAATAATAACAAGTGTTGGAGAGGCTGTGGAGAAAAAGAAACCCTCATTCACTGCTGGTGGGAATATAAATTGGTACAGCCACTATGGAGAACAGTATGGAGGTTCCTCCAAAAATTAAGATAGAATTACCATATGACCCAGCAATCCCTCTTCTGGGCATCTACCCCAAAAAATCTGATAACATTTATCTGTAAAGATATATGTACCCCTATGTTCACTGCAGCATTATTCATGGTGGCCAAGACACGGAAACAACCAAAGTGTCTTTCGATGATAGATGAGTGAATAAAGAAGATGTGGTACATATACACACATCTTGGAACATTACTTGGTTATAGGAAAAAATGAAATACTGCCATTTGCAACAACATGGATGGATCTTGATATTATCATGCTAAGTGAAATAAGTCAGACAGAAAAAATCGAGAACCATATGACTTCACTCATATGTGGGACATAAAACTGAAAACAACAAACAAACAAGACAACAAACAATCAAACAAAAACTCATATCCCTGTGGCAATATTGTAGTTACCAATTTATGAAAGATAGTTTGGGGGAATATAATTAATAATGTTGTAAATATTTTGTAGAGTGTCAGATGGACACATGTCTTGTTAGGGAGACCACTCCATGGATGGTGTAGAGGCTTGACCACTGCACTGTACATCTAAAGGTGATCTTGAATAGTATTGTATGTCAACTACAATTTAATATATGTATAGTCACGAGATGTGGAGTATAGTGTGGGGAATGGTGCAAATAGAATTGTAATAGATATATATGATATCGGGGGGGCCAGTGGATTGGAGGAGGGGGTTGCCACTTTGTGAGGGGTGAAAAGTATAACTACTGCATTGTTTTGTACACCTGAAACTAATAATAATAAAAAACTCATAGAAATAGACAACAGTTTAGTGGTTACCAGAGGGTAAGGGGGAGAATGGTGGTAGAGGAGGAAAAAGGGGATCAAATAT
>NW_017733687.1:18070-19480 GCF_001890085.2 Hipposideros armiger
ATGTAATGAAAAAAGAAAAGTAAAAACAGTATAAGTGAAAAGCACTCTTCTATTTAAAATCCTTTTAAATCAAACCATGCTACTTGGAAAATAAACATAATCTAAAACGTAAAAACATATATCTTTTTCCCACGAAATTTATTTAACTCTTTTGAAATGTATTTCAAACATTTAAACTGTATTGTTTATACAAATTATTTGACCACACAAGAGTGTGTTTTGACATATGTCCACCATAATCCAAGCACAGATGGAAAGGGTAGGCATTAAACTAAACTGTAGAGAGATAGAGGAGGGAATTAACATTTATTGAGAACTTATAGTGCTTTACACTCATTATCCACATATATTATCTCAAAACAGCCTTCTGTAAATTATGTCCATTTACTGTTAAATGAAGCATGGAGACATTAAAAAATCGACTAAATTGTAAATTCCTTAGGAGATCTGCATTTTTTCCATGGCACCTAGAAGAGTTCTGGCACATAATAGGTGTTCAGTTTACCTTGATGAATGAATAAGTCAATAAATAATAGGTACTAACCTGGGAATAAGATTCCAAGTTACAGGAATATATGCATATATTAATACTCAATAAGCTTAAAATAAAAAGATGTCAAGTTTGCTTCGTAGACTTTTTAGAAGTATAAGATATAACAAGGAAATATGCATCTAAAATTTGCAAGTTATACCACAAGTAATCATTAGCTATCCTGAGGCAAAGTTCTTTTTGGTGATCAATTATTAGAAGTTCTATTAGACTTAAAAACATTTACATAATTTCTCCTGAAATCTCAAGAATATGTTTATGTGGCAAAAATATTCTTCTTTGGAGTTAACCCACCAAATATTACAGAAGAAATCCTTTTACAACATCTCACCTTTTCAAATTTTCTGTCTGCCATTGTCACGCTGGCATTTTGGGAATTCACTAAAACAAAGAATAGTAAACAGTTCCCTATTCTTTTCTCTAGTAGAAGTTTTAACTAGCCTTGAGCAATAAGAAGGTGTCACTTTTTTTTTCTGTATGTTAGGACTTTCTACAAGGTATGTGGGCCCTGTACATAACAATGGCTGAGTGAGGATCCCAATATCAATGGCTTTGGGCATTTATTTTTAAAGCAAGTATGCCTAAAATCCATTGGTAGTGAAGAGAATCCTAGCTAGGAACCCTGTGGATATATTATCTTCCATTTTGAAAGAGTATGTTTTTAGGAATATTCTGATCCTGTCTTTTTTCTCCTGAAGTATGGGGTCTCAAGGAGCTCTTATGGCAGTCCATGGAGCCTGAAAGCTTCTGTCACAGCACGTGGTATTTATTTGTGTCAGTGCCAGACTGAATGCAAACAAAAATGAAAAAAAAATCAGCACAAAAGTTGCAAGATAAAATTGTGGATATCTTGTGGAAAG
>NW_017733687.1:21336-24716 GCF_001890085.2 Hipposideros armiger
GTTGTCTGGCTTCAAGACAAGGGCTGGAGGGACAGCTTTTTTCCAGATGGAGGAGCTGAACTAGTAGAAGCCATTGTTTCTTTGTTGAGCCCTCCCACTTCCTAGCATGCAGACACAGGTGGCTGCCATATCTCCATTAAGCTGGCTAATGCCTCCATCCTTTTGCCATGCCCTGGTGGTTCTGATATCCTGCCCCACCCAACTTTTGGGGATACCCAAGCTGCTTCCATTGGCCTTTTTTTGTACAAACCACCTGCCTTGCCTCATGCTACAGAATTTCCTAGGTTCTCTCAAAGTTTCAAGGAACCCAGACAAGCAACACCTGGCTTAAACATGTCCTGTACCACACTGGCTGAGCAGCCCTAAGCCTGGCACTGTAGGGGTACCAGAAGAAGAGGAGAGAGAGAAAGGAATTGAAAACTTATTTGATGAAACAGTGACAGAAACTTCCCTAATCTGGCAAAGAAAATAGATATACAAGCCCAAGAAGCAGAGTGAGTCCAAACAAGATGAACCCAAAGAAGCCATCACCAAGACACATCAAAATTAAAATGCCAAAGGTTTAAGACAAAAAGAGAACCTTAAAAGCAGCATGAGAAAAGCAGTTAATTATCTACAAGGGAGCTCCCATAAGACTGTCAGCTGACTTCTCATCAGAAACTTTGCAGACCAGAAGGGATTGGCATGAAATATTCAAAGGGATGAAAAACAAGGACAAACAACAAAGATTATTCTACCCAGCAAAGTTATCATTTAAAATCAAAGGACAGATAACGAGTTTCCTAGACAAAAACAAAAAACACACACTAAAGGAGTTTATCATCACCAAATCACTATTACCAGGAATCTTAAAGGGACTTCTTTAAGATGAAAAATAAAATAAAAAATATGAATAATAAAATGGCAATATTGTAGTGTGGGGAGTGGAGTCAATGGAATTGTAATAGATATATAAGATATGGGGGGGCGGTGGATTGGGGAGAGGGTTGTCACTTTGCGAGGGGTGAAAAGGATAACTTTTGCATTGTTTTGTACACCTGAAACTAATTTAAAAAATTAAAAAAATATAAAATAATATTGAATGCTAATCGTAATTGAAAAATTAAAAAGAGGGAAAAGATAAAGGGGAATAACATGTTCAAAGTTCCAGGTATAAAACAAATAAGTCTTGGGGATGTAATATACAGTATAGGAAATATAGTCAATAATATTGTGATAGCATGGTACAGTGTCAGATGGTTGCTAGTCTTGTCATTGGTGATCACTTCTTTAGCATAGGAAATATAATCAACCATATGGTAGTTACTTAGTATAGTGCAAGGTGGGTACTGTTGAATAACTATGATGTACACCTGAAACTAATATAACTTTGTATGTTAACTATATTTTAATAAAAATCTTTAAAAAATAGTATATATAACACATAGCATGCTCAGTAAATACAGTATTTTTCATCTGAATCCTAACAAAATAAAAAGCAAGGCTCTTAACAGGGAGGTATGTTGAGAAAAAATATTTATTTTGAGAAAGCTGTGCTCTATGACTTCTCCCTATGTTTCTTCCTCTTTCTTCATGTATGTATGGAAAATACTTTATCTCTTTTTCTAGAATAGTTCTGTTTTGCCACTGTTTTTAAATAGTACTTCCCTCTCGATAATATGGGGTGATCCTCCAGTGTGAACTGAAGCCTCCTCATACTTGCATCTTTTCTGAACTCCGCATTGAATGAGCCAAGGAATTAGCCATGGTGGGAATCTTTTCTCCACATAAATCAACAAATGTTTTTCCTCAAAGAGCTGATTGTTAAATACTTACCAGTACACCATTGCCATTATTTAAATCTTATATAGACATCTTTGAAATGGAATAGAAACTACTGTCCCCATGACTGATAAATATAATTTTTTAATCTATCATTCATTCCATAATATGTGACATGTATTTCAGATCATCCTATGCAATTTTTAAAGTGCTACTGAGATATATTTAAAATATTATACAATTCACTAATTTATTGTGTACAATGAAAATGTTTTCAATATATTCACAAAGTTGTGCAACAATCACCACTATTTAATTTCAGAACATTTTTATCATGCCAAAAAACCCCCCTATATCCATTAGCAGTCACTCCCCATTCCATCCTATACCAAGCCCCTGGAAAACGCTAATCTACTTTCTGTCTCTATAGATTTCTGTCTCTATTCTGGATATTCCATACAAATGGGATTTTATAATATGTGGTGTTGGTAACTATCTTCTTTCATTTAGCATAGTTGTCAAGATTCATCTATTTTGTAGCATGTTTAAGTATTTCTTTCATTTCCATGTCTCTATAATATTCCATTACATGTATATGTCATGTTTTGTTTACCCATTCACTTGATGGACACATGTTTCTTTCTACTTTTTGGCTATTATGAATAATTCCATTATGAATATCCATGTATAAGTTTTTGAGTGGACATACACTTTATATCCTTTGGGTATATACCTAAAAGTGGAATTGCAGGGACATATGAGAGATCTATGTTTAAAAGTTGAGGACTGTTTTCCAAAGGGGCTAAAACACTTCACATTTTCACCAGAAGTACATAATTGTTCCAATTCCTCCACATCCTAGCCAACACATGTTATCTATCTTTTTTATTCTAGCCATCATAGTAGATAGTAAGTTATATCTCATTCTGGTATTGATTTCCATATGACAAGTAATGCTGAATATCTTTTTGTCTGATTCTTGACAATTTGTATATCTTTTTTGGATAAACTTTTATTCAATTCTTTGGCCAGTAAAAATTTTAAATTAAATTTATTGGGGTGATACTGATTAGTAAAATTATACAGGTCTCAAGTTACATTTCTATAATACATCATCTATATTGCATTGTGTGCTCACCACCCAGTCAGTTCTCCTTCTGTCACCATCTATTTGAGACCCTTTTCTCTCTTCTACTACCCCTCCTCCACCCTCACTCCCAGGTAACCACTAAACTGTTGTCTGTGTCTATGAGTTTTTATTTTTTGTCTTGTTCATTTGCTGCTTCCAATTTTATATCCTACATATGAGTGAAATCATATGGTTCTCGAATTTTCCTCTCTGATTTATTTAGCTTAGCATGATAATCTCAACATCCATCTATGTTGTTGCAAGTGGCAGTATTTCATCTTTCCTTATGGCTGAGTAATATTGTGGTACACTGTATATATGTACCACATCTTTATCCAATCATCTATCGAAGGATACTTTGGTTGTTTCTATGCCTGGGCCACTGTGAATAACACTGCAATAAACATAAGGATACATATATCTTTACAGATAAGTATTTTCAAATTTTTTGGGTAGAGGGATTGCTGAGTCATATGGTAATTCTATTCTA
>NW_017733687.1:26451-30704 GCF_001890085.2 Hipposideros armiger
GCGGCTGCTGGCCACTCACGCTGGCTGCTGGCTACACACGGTAGCCCATAGTAACCCACTGCAGCAGGGGCTGCAGCCTACTCCATCATCAATGACTCATGGCAGCCCAGCTCTAAGTTGAGCTGTTGTTCAGCATCTTAGCTGTAGAGGGCAGTGTCACTGGCCCTCATATGTGGGATCCGAACCGGGATCCTCTGTTGTCTCAAGCCAGCTCTTAACCAACGTGCCACTCGGCTGGCCAATACCATACTGTTTTGATTATTGTTGCCCTGTAGTACAAGCTGAAGTCAGGGAGTGTGATACCTCCAGCATTATTCCTTTTTCTTAGGATTGCTTTGTCTATCTGGGATCGCTTGTGGTTCCATGCAAATTTGATGTTTTTGTTTCTTTTTCTTTAAAAAATGCCAATGGGATTTCGATGGGGATTGCATTAAATCTGTATATTGCTTTGGGTAATATGGCCATTTTAACTATGTTGATTCTTCCAATCAGTGAACACGGAATGTCTTGCCATTTCTGTGTCTTCTTCAATTTCTTTTAAAAATGTCTTATAGTTTTCAATGTATAGTTCTTTCACATCCTTGGTGCAGTTTATTCCTAGGTGTTTTATTCTTTTAGTTGCAATTGCAAAAGGAATTTTTTTCATTTTTTCCTGTAATTTTAGTATATAGGAACACAATGAATTTTTGTACATTGATTTTGATATACTGAAACTTTACTGTATTTTTTTATCATTTGTAATAGTGGAGTCTTTATGATTTTCTATATAAACAATCATGTCATGTGCTAAAAGTGAAAATTTAACTTCTTCACACCCAACTTGGATGCCTTTTATTTCTTTCTCTTGCTTGGTTGCTCTGGGTAGAACTTCCAATAATATGTTGAATAACAGTGCTGAATGGGGAAATCCCTAGTTTTTCCTAATCTGAGAGGAAAAGCTTTCAGTTTTTCACTATTAAGTATGATATTAACTGAATGTTTGCCATATAGGACCTTTATGTTGAGGTACTTTCTTCTATACCCATTTTATTAAGTGTTTTAATCATAAATGGATGTTTTATCTTGTCAAATGTTTTGTCAGCATGTATTGATATGATCATTTGATTTTTATCTTTTATTTTGTTTATGTGGTATATCACATTGATTGATTTGTGTATATCGAACCATCCTTGTGCCCCTGGAATGAACCCCACTTGATCTTGATGTATCATTTTTTTAATAAATTGTTGTATTTGATTTGCTAGAATTTTGTTTAGGATTTTTGCATTTGTATTCATCAGAAATATTGGTCTGTAGGGCCGGCCGAGTGGCGCGATGGTTAAGAACTTGCTTGGGATGCCAGAGGGCCCCGGTTCGGATCCCACATAGGAGGGCCAGTGACACTGCCCTCCACAGCTAAGATGCTGAACAACAGCTTAACCTGGAGCTGGGGGGCTGCCGTGAGTCACTGGCGACGGCGTAGGCTGCAGCCCCTGTGGCAGTGGGTTGCCATGGGCTACCNTGACCAAGTATTATGAAGGGAAAGAACCACCTAGAATATTTAGCCACAATGATATAGTGTAGTGGAGTCTTTTCCAAAATTAGTTAAGTGTAAGAATTTTTATATAGGAAACATGCAGATTCCCAGGTCCTTCCCTGCAAATTGTGATTAGTAGGTCTGGGATGGGGTGATCTATATTTTTAAGAAGTATGCAAATTAATTCTTATGAGAAGACATACACTGTTGAAGCAGAAATGGAAATAATGTTAAAGTGGTAATAAAGAGATCTGGCCTCTAGTCAATGACTGGCTGTATGAACTTGGGCAGGCCATTCCCTTATCTATCCCCAGTTTTCATATATAAAATAAATGTGCAATGTAATCTCAAGGTGCCTATCAGCTTTGAGTCAATGTCTATGGTGGATAATAGAGAGTTTACTATTAGTTGTTTGCATACACATTGGTGGTGGAGGGTTATATGTAATGAAAAAAGAAAAGTAAAAACAGTATAAGTGAAAAGCACTCTTCTATTTAAAATCCTTTTAAATCAAACCATGCTACTTGGAAAATAAACATAATCTAAAATGTAAAAACATATATCTTTTTTCCATGAAATTTATTTAACTCTTTTGAAATGTATTTCAAACATTTAAACTATATTGTTTATACAAATATTTGACCACACAAGAGTGTGTTTTGACATATGTCTACCATAATCCAAGCACAGATGGAAAGGGTAGGCATTAAACTAAACTGTAGAGAGATAGAGGAGGGAATTAACATTTATTGAGAACTTACAGTGCTTTACACTTATTATCCACATAGATTATCTCAAAACAGCCTACTGTAAATTATGTCCATTTATTGTTAAATGAAGCATGGAGACATTAAAAAATCGACGAAATTGTAAATTCCTTAGGAGATCTGCATTTTTTCCATGGCACCTAGAAGAGTTCTGGCACATAACAGTTTTTCAGTTTACCTTTGATGAATGAATAAGTCAATAAATAATAGGTACCAGGCCGGCCGAGTGGCGCAATGGTTAAGAACTGGCTTGGGATGCAAGAGGGCCCCGGTTCGGATCCCACATATGAGGGCCAGTGACACTGCCCTCTACAGCTAAGATGCTGAACNTGTACACTTCTGAAATACATCATCTATATATCACATGTGTGTTCACAGCCCAGAGTCAGTTTATCTTCCATCACCATATATTTGACCCAGTTTACCCTCATGTACGACCCCTCTCCCCGCTTACCTTCTGGTGACCACTAAACATTGTCTGTGTCTGTCTAAATGTTTTCGTTTCTTTGTTTGTCTTGTTCCTTTGTTGCTTTCAGTTTTATATCCCACATATCAGTGTAATCATATGGTTCTTGACTTTTTTCCGTCTGACTTATTTCATTTACTAGCATAATAGTCTCAAGGTCCATCCATTTGGTCACAAATGGCACTATTTCATCTTTTCTTGTGGCAGAGTAGTATTCCATTGTGTATATATACCACATCATCTTTACCCAATCATCTGTCGAAGGACACTTTGGTTGTTTCCATGTCTTGGCAACCGTAAATAAAGCTGCAATGAACATCGGAGCACATATATCTTTTTTTTCATTTTTAAAAATTAGTTTCAGGTGTACAAAACAGGAGCACATATATCTTTACAGATAAATATTTTCAGATTTTTTGGGTAGATACCCAAGAGAGGGGTCATTGTGTCATATGGTAATTCTATTCTTAATTTTTTGAGGAACCTCCAAACTGTCTTCCGGAGCAGCTGTACCAACCTGCGTACCCATCAACAGTGTATGAGGGTTCCTTTTTCTCCAGAGCCTCTCCAACACTTGTTATTATTTGTCTTGTTGATGATAGCCATTTTAACCGGTGGTAGGTGATATCTTATTGTGGTTTTCATTTGCATTTCTCTGATGATTAGTGATGTTGAGCATCTTTTCATATGTCTATTGGCCATCTGTATGTCTTCTTTGGAGAAATGTCTATTCAGGTCCTCTGCCCATTTTTCAATTGGATTGTTTGTATCTTTGTTGTTGAGTTGTATGGGTTCCTTATATATTTTGGAATGTTAGTCCCTTATTGGAGGTGTTGTTTGTAAAAATCTTCTCCAATTCGGTTGGATGCCTCTTTATTTTGTCGATGATTTCTTTTGCTGTGCAGAAGGTTTTTAGTTTGATATAGTCCCATTCATTTAATTTAGCTTTTACTTTCCTTGCCTTTGAGGTCAAACTTATAAAATCCTCTTTGAACCCAACGTCCAGAAGTTTAGTAACTATGTTTTCTTCTATGTGGTTTATTGTTTCAGGTCTTATGTTTAGGTCTTTGATCCATTTTGAGTTAATTCTGGTGCACAATGACAGATAGCAGTCTAGTTTCATTCTTTTGCACATGGTTTTCCAATTCTCCCAGTGTCGTTTACTCTATGTTTTTGTCTTCTTTGTTGAAAATTATCTGTCCATATTTATGTGGGTTTATTTCTGGGTTCTCAATTCTATTCCATTGGTCTGTGTGTCTGTTTTACTGCCAATACCATACTGTTGTTGTTTTTTTAAGATTTTTATTGGGGAATTGGGGGAAGGAGAACAGACAAGTTGCTGTCCTTTTTGTTCTTCAGTCTAGTTGTAGAGGACGTTGCTTCACTGGCCCAAGTTGGCACCATCATTATGCTCTTCCCTGGTGAGGCAGATCAGTCGCCGGCTTCTGGACGGCCGCTCACGGCGGCTGCTGGCCACTCACGCTGGCTGCTGGCTACACACGGT
>NW_017733687.1:32154-40782 GCF_001890085.2 Hipposideros armiger
TGATCTGCCTCGCCCGGGAAGAGCGCAATGATGGTGCCAACTTGGGCCAGTGAAGCAACGTCCTCCACAACTAGACTGAAGAACAAAAGGACGGCAACTTGTCTGTTCCCCTTCCCTGATTCCCCAGCACTGTTCCCATCCCCCAATTCCCCAATTAAAAAAAAAATTTAAAAACAAAAAAAAAAGAAATATTGGTCTGTAGTTTTCTTGCTTTGCATTATCATTACCAGGTTTTGGTAGCAGGGTACTTTTGATCTCATAAAATGAGTTAAGAAGTATTGTCTCTTCTTCATTTATTTGGAAGAGTTTGAGGAGGACAGGTATTAAATCCTCTTTGAATGTTTGGTAGAATTCACTAGTGAAGCCATCTGGCCATGGGCTTTTGCTTTTGGAAAGGCTTTGGATGATTGTTCCAATTTCCTTACTGCTGATTGGTTATTTAGATTTTCCAGGCCTTCATAATTCAGTCTAGTAAGGTTATATATGTCTAAGAAGTTGTCAGGTTTTTCTAGGTTGTTGAATTTGATAACATTTAGTCCTTTATTGTATTCTTGTATGATCCTATGTATTATTGTGGTATCTGTCATAACTTCTCCTATTTCATTTCTGATTTTGTTTACTAGTGTCTTTTCTCTTCTTAGTGAGTCTAGCCAGGGGTTTGTCAATGTTATTAATCTTTTCAAAGAATCAGGTCCTTGTTGCATTCGTTTTTCTCTATTGTCTTTTTGGTCTCTATTTCATTTTATTCTGACGTAATTTTTATTGTTTCCTTCCCCCTGCTGACTTTGCATTTCATTTGTTCTTCTTTTCCTAGTCTTTTAAGATGCAATGTTAGGTTGATTATTTGGGGTTTTTTGGTTTCTTGATGTAGGCCTGTAATGATGTAAATTTCCCTTCTAATACAGCTTTAGCTACATCATAATAATTTTGATATGATGTGTTTTATTCTCATTTGTTTCCATGTATCTGTTGATCTCTCCTTTTATTTTTTCTTTGACCCAACCATTCTTTAACAGATGTTGTCTAACCTCCATGTATTTACGGTATTTGCCACTTTCTTTTTGAAGGTGTTCTCCAATTTCAAAGCCTTGAGGTCACAGAATATGCTTCGTGTGATACTTATTTTCTTCATTTTTCTGAGGCTAGTTTTGTGTCCCAACATATGGTGTATCCTTGACAATATTCCATGTTCAATGGAAAAGAATGTATAGTCCAATGTTCCAGGATGAAGTACTCTGTAAATGTAAATTATGTACCCTTGGTGTGATGTGTCATTTAAGGCTGATATTTGCTTATTGATTTTCTGTTTGGGTGATGTATCCATAACTGTCAATGGCGTATTTAGGTCTTTTACTATAATTATGTTTCTGTCAGTTTCTCCCTTTAGTTCTGTTAGTAGTTGCTTTATATATTTTGGTGCTCTCTGACTGGGGGCATATACATTGATAAGTGTTATGTCTTCTTGTTGTATTGTCCCCTTTATTATTATGAAATGTCCATCTTTGTTTCTTGTGACTATTTTTATCCTAAAGCCTGTTTTGACAGATACAAATATGTCTACACCCATTTGTCTTTGGATGCTATTTCTTGGAGTATTGCTTTCCAACCTTCCAGTCTATATTTGTCCTTGTAGCCAAAATGCATCTCTTGGAGGCAGCATATGTTTGGGTTTCATTTTTGATCTAAAGTGCTACTTTGTATTTTTTTATTGATGAGTTCAATCCATTTACATTTAGGGTGATTATTGATATATGAGGATTTCTTGTAGCCATTTTATCTTTTGCTTTCTGGTAGCTGTGCATCTCCATTGTTTCTTTGCCTTTGTGTTTCTGTCTGTTACTTTAGTTTAGTGGTATTCTAGTATGTGCCCCCCCCCACGTTTCTTCTTTTTAAATGTTATATGTCTGAGTTCAGGATATATATCTTTTTTTGTGGTTACCATTAAGTTTATGTAAAAGAAAGTTTTATATACTCGTATGCAGTAGTCGTTTTCTTCAGCATGCATCTTACCTCCATTCCCCTTAGCAAATTCAGACCTTTACCCCCTCCTCTTTCATGTTCTTGTCACAATAACTTGTCACAAGTTATTTCTATTTATTCTGTGAGCTCATTTCTGAGTTGCAGTAGCAGATTGTCTTCTTATCTTTTTCTTTTCTAAATTTTTAAAACCTCCTTTACCCTTTATGTTATGTTTAAGTGTATAGGGCCCTATTCTTTGCAGGGGTTTCCATTTCTTGATTCTGTCTGTCTGTTACTAATATTACTCATAGTTTTGTATCCTTTTGTCATTTGGTTTCTGGTACAATAACTTTCTTCAGTATTTCCTGTAATGCAGGCCTTGGGGTGGAAAATTCCCTCAGCTTCTGTATTTCCAGAAAGGTCTTTATTCCTCCTTCATGTCCAAAGGATAACTTTGCTGGATATATTATTCTTGGCTGGTAATTTCTCCCTTTCAATAGTTTGAATATTTGATTCCACTCCCTCCTGGCTTGTAGAGAGTCTCCTGAAAAATCTGATGAATATCAAATGAGTTCTTCTTTGTAGTTTACCATCTTCTTTTCCCTGGCTGCCTTAAGAATTCTTTGTTATTAGTCTTTGAGTTGCAATATAATGTGCCTTGCAGAAGGTCTGTTAGGATTGTGGTAATTAGGCGCTCTGTTCACTTCTTGGATTCAAGGTTCCAGTTCTTTCCATATGTTTTGGAATTTCTCATTGACTATTTGTTTGAATAGGCTCTCTGTGCCCTTCTCCTTCCTTTCTCCTTCTAGTATACCCATTCTTCTTTTTTTTAATTAATTTTTTTCGATGACAATGGTTAGTAAAATTACATAGGTTTCAAGTGTACAATCTTATAATACGTCATCTATATATTACATTGTGTGTTCACCACCCAGAGTCAGTTTTCCTTCCATCACCATATATTTGACCCCCTTTACCCTGTGCTACCATCCCAGCCCCCTTGCCCTCTGGTAACCACTAAACTTTTGTCTATATCTATGAGTTTTGTTTCATTGTTTGTTTATCTTGCTCCTTTTTTGCTTTCAGTTTTATATCCCACATATGAGTGAAGTCATATGGTTCTCAACTCTTTCTGTTTCGCTTATTCTGTAAAGATTATATATATATATATATATATATATATATATATATATATATATACACTCTGGTGCTCATTGCAGCATTATTTATGGTGGCTAAGACATAGAAAAACCAAAGTGTCCTTTGATAGATGATTGAATTAAGAAGATATGGTATATATACACAATGGAATACTACTCTGCCCTAGGAAAAGATAAAATACTGCCATTTGCGATAACATGGATGGATCTTGAGATTGTTATGCTAAGCGAAATACCCATTATTCGCATATGGCTCTTTCTGATGGAGTCAATTAGTTCTTGTAGAATTCTTTCATTTCTTTTGACTCTCAAGTCTCTCTCTTCTGTCGGCATCATTTCCAGATTTCTATCTTCAATATTACTAATTATTTCCTCCATCTGGTCAGCTCAATTTACTAAACTCACTATTTCATTCTTCATCTATTTGATTGAGTTCTTCAGCTCTAGAATTTCTATTTGTTTTTTTTTTTTACGTCTTTGGTAAAATATTCATTTTGTTCATTGATGTTTATTTCTGAGTTCATTCAACCACTTATCTGAGTTTTCTTGCATCTCATTGAGTTTTTTTTTTTCATAACTGCAATTTTGAATTCTCTGTCATTTAAGTCACATATACCCATGTCTTTAAGTTTATTTTCTGGAATATTTTTATTTTCTTTCTGAGCTGCCTTGTTATCTTGGTTATTCACTGCAATTAATGAATTATTTCTCTTCCTGGGCATTTACTGGAGTGAATTCTGCAGCCAGTTGATATGAAGAGGACTTTCTTTTGCCTTCCTGTAGGTAGTGCTAGAGCATTTTATTTTCTCTTGCGCTGGAGCATTTTATTTTCTTTTGAGCAGTTGTGGCTTCCCATGCGGTGGGTCATTTCCAGGGCAGATGGGTATCTCCTTTGTGACCAATTTGCCTTGATCTCAGGGCATCACCTCCATGGGAGGATCTTGTGGTTTTGGGGTTCTGAGCCTCTGAAATTCCTGTGCTGCCCCTGCAGCCAGATGTAGACCTGTGTGCCTCAGCAGCCCTGGGTGTCCCTGCTGGGAGCTGCCATGAAAGGTGGGGGCAAGGTGGGCTGGGGGAGGTAGCTGATGTGTTTGTGGCTTTGTTCTTTTCCAAGTAATGGTGACGGCCAGGCCTCAGCTGTCTCATCCCTATAGCTCTTCCCTTGTCACTGGAATTAGCTGCACTGTGGGTCTGCCACCTTGGAACTGTCTCCCCAGGTCTCAGAATTGTAGATATTCTGTTCTTTAAGATGACACTGCTACCGTTTTTAGGGCCCACTACAACACTGGGAGGTTGTAGACGAGGTCAGCTCTGGGACGGTGTGGGGAGGTGGCGAGGCTCTGTGGCTTTGTTTTCTGACTGGCAATAAGGGTTGTTGGACTGCAGTACTTGCATTTCTGTATTCAGACTTTGTCCTGAGTTCTCTGCCCTGATCACTGGGTTCAGCTGTATTATATGCTTCTTTTTCAGGCAGAATTGCTGGGGCTGTAGAGAGTGTGCCTGCAGTCTCAATCCTCCCCGCTCCTGAGACCTCAGTGAGCTACGTGCTGTGTCCAGTGGCCCATGTCTCTGCACTTCCCACTTCCCTTCTCCCCTGTTTACCCTGATTCACGCACCTTCAAATGTTTCGATGCACAGTCTTCTCAAACATGTTTGTTTGTTTTATAGAGAATCCTTTGTTGAATTATAGTTTTTCAATTTGTTGTAACTTCAAGAGGTGATATCAAGGAGCACTCCTCACACCACCATGTTTCTGATGTCCCTACCATTTTGAAAATTTTATTATTTGCCTTTTATTATTGAGATGTGGTTTTTTTACATACTGTGGATACAAGTTCCTCGTAATATATATGATTTGAGCATATTTGCTCCAATTGTGTACGTTAACTTTTTAATATCATGTTTTAAAGCTTTCATTTATTACATTTATCAACCACACCATGAAAATTATTGAAAATATCTTACCCGAACAATTTCACAGTCAACGTTTAATTCAGTTGCAACTGCTTCAATTTTCTCTCTACAGACAGAGCCAAGGCTGGTCATGCCATTGTCCCAGTACTTTTTAAGGGTGGCTAAGTCTCGGTCACTGAACTGAGTGCGATCTTGTAGCTGTAAAACACATTTCAGAAATTAGAATAATCAAAAGAAACATTATAGAGATCATCATGATGAGATGTGCTACATTACTTTCAACTCATAAAAGTAGCTAAGTTAATTTCACATTTCTTATTCTGTGTTCCCCCATTTTGAAATGGGCATTTTCATAATATTTATTTCTGTAACACGAAAGTGTGCTAGAATAAAATGAATATTTTAACTGATAGCATTTAAGCAATCTGATTTTAAATAGTTATAATCACACAAATAATTCCTGCCATTTTAGAAAATACAGATAAATTTTTAAAATAAGATACTTTCAATCACCCGCAATCTCGGAAATAACACTTATTAACATTCTAATGCATATTGTTTCAACCTTTTTTCTATGATACACATATTTAAATTCATACTACATACATTAAAAAATAACAGAGTTAGGATCATATCACTGTGCTGCCTTTTGATAACTTANAGTGAGTCCAAACAAGATGAACCCAAAGAAGCCATCACCAAGACACATCAAAATTAAAATGCCAAAGGTTTAAGACAAAAAGAGAACCTTAAAAGCAGCATGAGAAAAGCAGTTAATTATCTACAAGGGAGCTCCCATAAGACTGTCAGCTGACTTCTCATCAGAAACTTTGCAGACCAGAAGGGATTGGCATGAAATATTCAAAGGGATGAAAAACAAGGACAAACAACAAAGATTATTCTACCCAGCAAAGTTATCATTTAAAATCAAAGGACAGATAACGAGTTTCCTAGACAAAAAACAAAACAAAACACTAAAGGAGTTTATCATCACCAAATCAGTATTACCAGGAATCTTAAAGGGACTTCTTTAAGATGAAAAATAAAATAGAAAATATGAATAATAAAATGGCTATAGTGTAGTGTGGGGAGTGGAGTCAATGGAATTGTAATAGATATATAAGATATGGGGGGGGCGGTGGATTGGGGAGAGGGTTGTCACTTTGCGAGGGGTGAAAAGGATAACTATTGTATTGTTTTGTACACCTGAAACTAATTTAAAAAATTAAAAAAATATAAAATAATATTGAATGCTAATTGCAATTGAAAAATTCAAAAGAGGGAAAAGATAAAGGGGAATAACATGTTCGAAGTTCCAGGTATAAAACAAATAAGTCTTGGGGATGTAATATACAGTATAGGAAATATAGTCAATAATATTGTGATAGCATGATACCGTGTCAGATGGTTGCTAGTCTTATCATTGGTGATCACTTCTTTAGCATAGGACATATAATCAACCATATGGTAGTTACTTAGTATCGTGCAAGGTGGGTACTGTTGAATAACTATGATGTACACCTGAAACTAATATAACTTTGTATGTTAACTATATTTTAATAAAAATCTTAAAAAAATAGTATATATAACACATAGCATGCTCAGTAAATATAGTATTTTCATCTGAATCCTAACAAAATAAAAAACAAGGCTCTTAACAGGGAGGTATGTTGAGAAAAAATATTTATTTTGAGAAAGATGTGCTCTATGACTTCTCCCTATGTTTCTTCCTCTTTCTTCATGTATGTATGGAAAACACTTTATCTGTTTTTCTCGAATAGTTCTGTTTTGCCACTGTTTTTAAATAGTACTTCCCTCTCGATAATATGGGGTGATCCTCCAGTGTGAACTGAAGCCTCCTCATACTTGCATCTTTTCTGAACTCTGCATTGAATGAGCCAAGGAATTAGCCATGGTGGGAATCTTATCACCACAGAAATCAACAAATGTTTTTCCTCAAAGAGCTGATTGTTAAATACTTACCAGTACACCATTGCCATTACTTAAATCTTATATAGATATCTTTGAAATGGAATAGAAACTACTGTTCCCATGATTGATAAATATAATGTAATTTTAAAATCTATCATTCATTACATAATATGTGACATGTATTTCAGATCATCCCATGTAAGTTTTTAAAGTGCTACTGAGATATATTTAAAATATTATACAATTCACTAATTTATTGTGTACAATGAAAATGTTTTTAATATAGTCAAAGTTGTGCAACAATCACCACTATTTAATTTCAGAACATGTTTTATCATGCCAAAAATCCCCCCTATATTCATTATCAGTCACTCCCCATTCCCCCCTATACCAAGCCCCTGGAAAACGCTAATCTACTTTCTGTCTCTATACATTTCTGTCTCTATTCTGGATATTCCATACAAAAGCGATTTTATAATATGTGGTGTTGGGTAACTATCTTCTTTCATTTAGCATAGTTTTCAAGATTCATCTATTTTGTAGCATGTTTAAGTATTTCTTTCATTTGTATGTCTCTATAATATTCCATTACATGTATATGCCATGTTTTGTTTACCCATTCACTTGATGGACACATGTTTCTTTCTACTTTTTGGCTATTATGAATAATTCTATTATGAATATCCATGTATAAGTTTTTGAGTGGACATACATTTTATTTCCTTTGGGTATATACCTAAAAGTGGAATTGCAGGGACATATGAGAGATCTATGTTTAAAAGTTGAGGACTGTTTTCCAAAGTGGCTAAAACACTTCACATTTTCACCAGAAGTACATAATTGTTCCAATTCCTCCACATCCTAGCCAACACATGTTATCTATCTTTTTTATTCTAGCCATCATAGTAGATAGTAAGTTATATCTCATTCTGGTATTGATTTCCATATGACAAGTAATGCTGAATATCTTTTTGTCTGATTCTTGACCATTTGTATATCTTTTTTGGATAAACTTTCATTTAATTCTTTGTCTAGTAAAAATTTTAAATAAAATTTATTGGGGTGATACTGATTAGTAAAATTATACAGGTTTCAAGTTACATTTCTATAATACATCATCTATATTGCATTGTGTGCTCACCACCCAGTCAGTTCTCCTTCCATCACCATATATTTGAGACCCTTTTCTCTCTTCTACTACCCCTCCTCCACCCTCACTCTCAGGTAACCACTAAACTGTTGTCTGTGTCTATGAGTTTTTATTTGTTTGTCTTGTTCATTTGCTGCTTTCAATTTTATATCTTACATATGAGTGAAATCATACGGTTCTTGAATTTTTCTCTCTGATTTATTTAGCTTAGCATGATAATCTCAACATCCATCTATGTTGTTGCAAGTGGCAGTAGTTCATCTTTCCTTATGGCCGAGTAATATTGTGGTACACTGTATATATGTACCACATCTTCTTTATCCAATCATCTATCGAAGGATACTTTGGTTGTTTCTATGCCTGGGCCACTGTGAATAACACTGCAATAAACATAAGGATACATATATCTTTACAGATAAGTATTTTCAAATATTTTGGGTAGAGGGATTGCTGAGTCATATGGTAATTCTATTCTAGGTTTCTTGAGGAACTTCCATACTGTTTTCCATAGTA
>NW_017733688.1:0-1678 GCF_001890085.2 Hipposideros armiger
AAGCAGGGGTAGGAGGCTTCTATTGTTTAGGATTCAGAAACTGATTTACAAAGCAATCAAGAAGCAGGGGGAGAGGAGAATTCTAGGATTCAGGGTAGGAGCAATCTTTAGCCTAGGATTCACAGACTGATGAGAAGAGTAATCAAAGCCAGGGGCTAAGAAACCAAGAAACTAGGGAGGAGACTTAAGGTTTCTATACTTAACATTTCTATAGGAAAGAACACTTAAGTCTTTGTGGGGGGCACTCTCTTGGCGGTAACATTAGTACTTACAAATCAGTAAACTTATTAAAAATCTTATTACGAGCAAATGCACAAAACACCGGTGAACGTGAAACCAGCCTGACCCCTGCTGGAGAATGTTAAACATTCTTTTTGGTAGATTTACTTACTAGTCACACTGCAGTTGGCCCTACACGGTTATCACCATGAAGCAGGCGCTTTGGCAACCAGGAATTTTATCATTTCTATTTGATATTTTTCCCCTAAAATAAAAAAGCAGTCTATGAAATATGAAATAAATAACAATAATCTGGAAATCTTGCAGGGGTCCAGTTTCGGTAAAGGCACTTTCCCATTCTTTTCTTTGCTTTACAAAGCACTTCATTTAGCCACTTGGGAAGAATTTGTTTTCTTGGTATCAACTTGGCTCAGAATCAAGGTCCCATTTTTGAATTTTCCAACCTGTTCAACCCACCCACTTGACAAAATGCTGGGAGCTGATCGCTTCTGTTTGGATTTCCTGTCTTCCCGCCCCTTCCTTTTCTTTTTCTTGAAAATATCGGAGTCCTGGGCCATTCTCTTTTCTTCTTCCGTCGCTGCCTTTTTTCCCTTTAATATGCTCCTGCAAAACCTTGTAATTCACAGAACTCTTTGGGCGGCTGAGCACCCAGCAGGCTGGCGCGTTCCGGTTCCAGGGCTCTCTCTCCTTTCCTTTTCCGTAACCCGGGATCCCAAACCGGTGGACCTCCAGCTGAGCCTCTTCTAAGTTAAATTCTTGCGTATCCACAACTCCCTTCCTGTTTTCCCTCCTCTTTCTGATCCTTTTCTGTCCTGGTTCATCTCCTGTCTCTCCCAAGTCCTAGAGGTTCTGGAGCACGGCGTCCGGAAGCGTGTGAGACGGAGACGAGGAGCAGCTGGGGCCCCGCCGGCACCGCAAGCTGGTTTTTCTTAATTGGCTTCTGGGTCATAACTTACATTTATAGCTTCTTTCGTCCATTGTATATTGTCCTTGGGTTCACCAACAATCTTAGCCAATGAGGAGGTTAAAATGACTTCGACATACCGTTTCAGCTTTTCATGCAGTGGAACTATTGTGCTCCCGGCTAAAATATTCTTCCCTGTTATTAAAAAATCCAAATCAGCAGTACGCAGAATCACAGGGTTAGGGGGAACACTGAGATTTAATCATTAAGTATAATTTTTAAAGACTCAGATCCTTGGTTTATGGACCAGTTTATTTTGGCTCTTGTTGAAATAGTACCATATGTCAACTGGTTCACAGCATAAAATGTTGCGGGGAACCCAGACAAAGAGACAGCACACCAAGGCGTGGGAAGCAACCTTTATTAGTGCCGGCACTGGCTCAGCGGATTCACATCCAGAGGCTGAGCCCCCACTCAGGTGGGATTTGGGGTTATATACCCTGAGGTTTCCAGGTTGGCAGCTAAGATTTATTA
>NW_017733688.1:11198-12685 GCF_001890085.2 Hipposideros armiger
GTCATTATTGGGGTCTCACTGTGGGTCCTCCTCAGGAAAATGATTCTGAGCATACACTTGAATGTTTAAGGTCCCGGGTGGGGCATGTTCCTCTAGCCATTTTATAGCTCCCTGGGTGACTCGCCAGTGTTCCTCAGTGTTGAAGAGAGTTAGGAGGAGCTGGCGACAATCAGCCCAGGTGGGCCGATGCGTTTGAATGATTGACTGAAGGAGGTCAGTCAAAGCCTGTGGTTTCTCTGTAAATGATGGGGTATGATTTTTCCAATTTAAGAGATCAGTGGTTGAGAAGGGCTGGTACACAAAAATGTGGTGGCCTCCCTGTATCTGGCCTTCCTGATCATAGTAGAGGGGGCCTCTGGTTTCCCGTAAGGGGAGCTGGAGAGCGCCAGTCTCAGGGCCCTTGGTCTGCAGCCGCTTATCTGTGGGCCCGTAGTGGGTCAGCACTGGCAGTGGAGGCGTGGCAAAAAACTCCTGGTCGGTTGTAGTGGGCGGAGGAAGCGGAGACAGCGAGGGCGGGATTGGAGTCAATGCGGAAGTGGTGGGTGGAGAAAGCACAGCCGGCGAAGGCGGCGCCGGGGGCTGGGCTGGCGTCCCCCCCCCCCAAGGCGTGGATAAATCGGTGAATAAGGAGGCGGGACTTCCTCCGGGTCCGAAGACAAGACGGGCTTTTGTCCTGTTTTTTTTCTAATCTGCTTCCTTGAGGGGATTATAGCTTGTGCTAAAAGAATTCTGCTCTGGTTTTCCAAACAGGACCTCAACCAAGGGGGTCGAGTTCGTGCAATAGCCTCCCATGAGTCGATGTAAGGGAATTGTTCGGCGTGACCAGGGCTGCCGGTAATAACGAGGTGGACTTTCATAATGAGGTCTCTGTCTAAGCTTCCCTCTGCTGGCCATTCAACCCCGAATGATGGCCAATCAATCTCACAGAAGGTACGGAGCTTTTGGGGGGGTCATCTCAATGCCATAATCCCCCGAAAATCCCTTTTTAAAATTTTTTAACATACATTCTAATGGAGTCTGAGTACTCTGTCGCCCACCCATGGCAACCACCCAAAATCGGCGCGACACACACTCAAAGATTCGCTTCGTCCGTCTCCGGCCACTTCTCTCGCAAGAATTCTCAGGTGCCTCTTAGCATTGGTGGGTCGATTTAAATCCTCGACTTGGATCCCCAAACTGTACGAGACAATTTAGCGATACCACCCTAAGCCATATGAGGTGCACCACGGACCCGCGAATAGGGACCCCACACTCGCTTAGCAGCCAGGCTGCATCTCATTCACACAGACTCAAACACATTCATTCTCCGCCCGCCGCCCTGTTCCTAGGAGTCACGGTTTCTCTCAGAAACTGAGATACTCGGGTGACTCCGGGAGGTGATCAGTCTCCCCTTCTGTACGTTGGGACAGGCTACCAAGTGACCCGGGTCCTTACCTGTCTAGCTGGGCGGCGCTCCGAAGTTGGTTCCCGTAGCCCTCAGGGTTCCT
>NW_017733688.1:12980-14870 GCF_001890085.2 Hipposideros armiger
TATTAGGACATGTGGCCATTGTGCCAGTTCCTGACTGGTTCACGGGTGAGGTAGGAATTTGGAAATATTACCCGGGGAAGTCTTGATGACCATACAGTCCAGGAATGTCTTTGTCCGAAGCCCGCGCAAAATCCTTGGTGACCACATGGTCTGGGAAGGTCTTTGTCTAGGGCCCATTGCCACAATGTGTTCGAGGTTCGTCCGTGTTGTAGCGTGTGAGCGCCTCACCCTTTCTACTGGATCAACTGTGTACACAGACCTTATTTTATTTCTCCTTTATTCAGCGATGGGTGTTTCGGTTTGCATTTTTTGACTATTGTGCGTAGTGCTGCTATGAATGTTTGGGTACAACTTTCCATAGGATATTTGTATATGTTTTCATTTTTGATTGATCAATTTTTTATTGATCTCCATTGTACATATAGGACTTTTTTTAAAGTGTCTCTAAGGGCTGGCTGAGTGGCTCAGTTGGTTAAGAGCTCGCTCAAGAGTGTGAGCTCTGAGCAACAGCGGTTTGAGTCCCGCCCGAGCTGAGCTGCCAACAGGTGGCAGGATGACTCAGTTATAAAAAAAATAAATAAATAAAGTGTCTCTAACCCAATGTGCCAACATATTTTCTGGCCAAGACTTGTTAGAAAATGTCAAAACCAAGGAATCCAAATTCCTCTACTGGATGGTAAAGACGTTACATTTTAAAGACTTACTTTATAGAGTTTTTATTTTCCGAGAGTTCGGAAAATTATTTTGTTAAATCTGAAAATTCAGTTCAAACCTTAATTTTGCCTGTATGTGAAGATCGTTAAGGTGGACACTGAAACTGAAAATCACACATAGGCATGCATGCACGCACACGAGTTCAGCTTCAGAGCCAGAAGGCCTGACCTCCAGTGCAGAAGGTGAGAAGCTCAGAACCACTGACTCTATGATTTTGCGGCCGGTCCTCATGCTTAGCCTTTCCTGTTCAAAGCTGCCTCAGGCCCGTTTTCCTCCCCGCACTTGTCTGCAGCCGATCCACATTTCCCCTTTTTCTGAGAATCCCACGTTCCTCAGCGCTTGTCAGTGTTGTGCAGCCCTGGACTGAGTCACATCTGGGTCCTTCCTTTGTCCCCTCGGCCCAGGTCCCGTGAACCTGCTACGCCTTGGCATGACCTCCTGGCTGACCTTGATCGACCTTAGGGTCGTTAGGAGCAGGCAGGGATTTCCCAGGATGAGCAAATGTTTTCAGTCCTTAAAGTTGTGTTTGATTCATTAAAGGCGGTGGCATGCAGATGGGCACAGTGGGCGGCATGAGAGGTCCTGGGCGAGTCCCTCCAGTGACTGGCACTTACACCCTGTGTGGTCCCCGCAGCCACCTCGCAGAGTCACCGAGGACAGGAACTCCTGCTCCTGGTGTCCCACATGAGCTGTGCTTTGGCTTCATTACTGGGTGTACCAGCCGGCGATGGGGACGCTGCCTGCATGCTGGGGGGTCTGGTAGAGGCCCATTGTGATCAGACTTCCGTCCTAAGTTCCTGCCTTAGTCCTGACAGGTGGCTGCTGTGTTTGTCTGCTTTGTGGAGTTTTACTGCTCCCTTTCCAGTTTGGATGCATTTTATTTTTCTTCTTGCATCCACTGAGTTGAGGAGACTACGGGGGATAGGCCTGGCGATGGCTGAGGGGGTTGCAGCGGCCCAGCGTTCAGGTGCCATATGGGTCCGCAGTGCCAAGCTGGGTGGGGGAAAGCTTGCGCCCAGGACCTATTGCCTTGGCCCTGGGATTCTGGCGTGCTGTTGCTGAAGAGCTGGAAGAAGGGAGAGTCTGGGCCCCGCCTTGAGCCACCTTCCCCGCAGGCCTTTCCAGCTGACCTGGAATGGGTGGGTCACAGCTCACCACCCTGGTGGAAATGCTCCC
>NW_017733689.1:0-2172 GCF_001890085.2 Hipposideros armiger
TATTAATTAGCTATCAATATGTATTTACTATTATTAACCTTTTAGGATTTAAATAAACTTTATTTTTTAGAAGTGAATTTAGAAATAACTATTTAGAATAGTTATTTACAGAAAAATTGAAAAGATAGTATGGAGAGTTTCCATATACCCTGTATTCAGTACCACCTATTAACATCTTACATTAATATATTTGTTAGAATTAATGAACGAATATTAATGTATTATTAACTAATCTCTATACTTTTAAATTTAGATTTCTTTAGTTTTTACCTAATGTCTTTTTGTTGTTGTTGTTCCAGGATCCTAAGATAACACACTATTCTGAGTTTGTCACGTTGCCATAGGATCCACTTGATTGAGTTTCTTAGACTTGTTTGTGATGACCTTGACAGTTTTGAGGAGTACTGGTCAGATATGTTGAAGAATGTCCCTAAACTTGAGCTTGTTTAATGTTTTTCTCATGATTAGACTGGGGTTATAGGTTTTTGGGAAGAAGACCACAGAAGTAAAGTACCATTTTCATCATAACATTTCAACAATATATACTATCAGTATAACTTATCACTGTTGAAGTTTACCTTGATCACATGTCTCAGGTAGTGTTTGTCAGATTTATCCACTGTGTATTACCATTTTTCCTCTAAGTTGGCTTTTATTTCATAATGTATTCTTTGGAAAGAAGTCACTATGTGCAGCTCACAATTATGGAATGAAGAGTTATTCTCCGCTTCCTTGAGGGTGGATTATTTACATAAAT
Source organism: Hipposideros armiger (assembly GCF_001890085.2). Lineage (NCBI taxonomy): Eukaryota > Metazoa > Chordata > Mammalia > Chiroptera > Hipposideridae > Hipposideros > Hipposideros armiger. The sequence continues at coordinate 758 of NW_017733689.1, forward strand.
TATTTGGAATTCTTTTGCATGGGAGATTTGTCTCTTCTCTCCATTCATTTGTTCAATCCTTTATGTCACTTTGGTCTCATAAATATTTTGCATTTTATGTTATACTCCAACACTACTTTAAGTATCGCTCAAATTGTTCCAGATTTGGTCATTGAGACCTCTTTCAGTTGACTCCTGTGCTCCTTTGACATACACCCATCATTGTGTGTGTGTGTGTGTGTGTGTGTGTGTGTGTGTGTTATAAGATGCTTCAAGCTCATCTTTTATATTCCCTGACCTAGCCCTAGAATCAGCCATTTCTCCAAGAAGCCCTTGTTCCTTTTACTGGAGAATGGTGTTAGAAACTGAAATCTGGGTGGTAGATGTAACTGTTGTTACCGATGTGTTGTTGCTTCAGGCCCTCTCAATTGATAGCAGGGAAATATAATCATGTGCATACACATAGCTACAAATATTTCTATATAGCCATCTGTACCTATACTAAGCAAAGCATGAATTTATTTTGATGTTTCCAACTCTAATCTATTATCTCATGGATCATTCTAGCCTTCTCCCCTTGCTTATCTGCCAACTCCCATTTCAACAGTGTTCTTCTGGATGAATTTTGCTATCCATTTGTTGACTTCTATAAAATGTTTTACTGGGATTTCATATTATATTTAACTATTTTTGGAACTGGAAAACCACTGAAAGTATTTTTAATACTGTTGAATTGTGTGAAAGTAGAAAGCATCCTTGTGTAGTTTCTGTTTTCAATATACCCCAAAATTATGGGGTCTTTTTATCATGTGAAAAAAACTTCATTACTTTTGTAAAGTATTAATTTAAAAAATAAACATTTGTATTTTCACAAATGCCAAGTCAACATCTAATGAGATTGATTATTTTTTAAAATTAAATTTCTTGGGGTGACAATAAAATTACATAGGCTTGAAGTGTGAATTTCTACAATACATCATATATATATCACATTGTTTGTTCACTACCCAGAGTCAATTCTCCTTCCATCACCATATATTTGATCCCCTTTACCCTCCTTCTACCATCCCCTCCCCCCATTACACTCTGGTAACCACTAAACTGTTGTCTGTGTCTATGAGTTTTTGTTTCTTTGTTTGTCTTGTTTGTTTTGTTTGTCTTGTTCCTTTGTTGCTTTCAGTTTTATTTTTCAGTTGCTTTCAGCAGTGGGATCACATATGAGTGAAGTCATATGGTTGTCGACTTTTTCTGTCTGATTTATTTCGCTTAGCATAATAATCTCAAGATCCATCCATGTTATCACAAATGGCACTATCTTATCTTTTATTATGGCTGAGTAATATCCCATTGTATATATGTACCACATCTTCTTTATCCAATCATCTATTGAAGGACACTGGTTGTTTCCATGTCTTGGCCATCATAAATAATGCTGC
>NW_017733689.1:4019-5259 GCF_001890085.2 Hipposideros armiger
TGCTTGGCGATTGTGATGTGTTTGGGACTTACTGGATTTCCAAGTTCCCAGTTGCACCCATAGACCCTGACATCTCTGTCCATTAGTGTCACTCCCTCTTCTGGGTCAGTGATGATGTCTGCCTAATCACTTCTCTTTTTCAGGCACCAAAGCTGTGCCGTAGATGTCACAGTCACATAGATGGGAATAAAAGAAATTTAGTTTACTATGCAGTTGGCACTGAAAGTAAACGCAGTCCTCATGATGCTTCTCCTGATGCTTCTACCCTCATGACCCTATCCCAAGAGATCCAACATGATCTAAGGGAGGAGATCCGCTGATTGTACACCATCTTTTTTTTTCTATGTAGTATCCACTCTGTTATTCTACACTTGCTGTTTATGTTGTACTGAAGAGAAAGGAAGCTTTCTGCCTTAATTTCTGAACCACAACTGAGTTTCGAATGATGATGAGGTTTTGTGAGTATATGTGTTTTTTCAGAAAGATGTAAACTTGTGGTAAAAATATTAGAACATTTTGTGTGTTTTCCTGATATATGGGGAAAATGGGATAAAATTTTTGACAAGAGACTATTCAAGAAAGTACATAGAGTCAATATACTTAGACATATGGAGATGAGCCCAATTTTCTCCATCACCCGTCACTCAGACTGTGTCTTAAAAGGAATTCCCAATAAGCCCTAATTAGGGCTAGATAGAGAGTGTGGTCTATGCCACATGTGAGCATATGAGACAGTCTTCTTTTCCACATGGGATGAGGTGTCAGATGAAGTGAGGGAGTAGGGGAGTTGAAAGGTTGAGGAAATGGCCTGTCACTTAAGCGATGCCCCTGAGGGCATCATATTCAAGTACTTTATTAATGAAAATCCTGACAATGGAGTTTATTATCGATAAACTGTGTTTGACCTTTGATTCTGAATTAAGTCCCAAAGGTAATGTAAGTTTCCAGAGCACTTTCCAGAAGGGAATAATGGGCTTCACATTTCTTAGTGTGTTTTTATTCTTTCTACCTTTCCATCTATCTATCCCATAATTGTCTCTCTTTGATTCCTGAATACTGCTCCCTATACAGAACTATCCACACCTGACATACTTTGCTTGGCTCTTTGTCTTGACCACAGAGACTCCAAAGATCCTGGCTTGGCCTTGCCCTCAGCCTTCTACACTCTCACCCCACTTTCCCTTGTTTTGGACCTACCTGCTTGATGGGGTGCTGCTCTGCCATGTTGGAGTGAGGACAT
>NW_017733689.1:8024-8868 GCF_001890085.2 Hipposideros armiger
AACCAGAATCTGCTTTTTCAACAAGGTGCCCAGGCGATTTGTATACATGCAAAAGTTTGAAAAGCCCTGGTTTGTAAGTTTGTTCTTGGATGGGTGAAGGAAGATGCTACAAATATAGATTTTATGCTATAATTCTAGGCTCATAGGTGTTTTGCGTATTTTCCTAAAACACTAGAATTTGCATCTGGGCATTTGATAACTATAACTTGACCACCTTGAATAATCATTCCATTCTGACTCCCCACTATTCAATCCCTATACCAGCTCAGCTAAGCCCTTACAGCAGAGCTGGAAAGCTGATCACCTCTGTGTTTGCTGTCTCTTCTCTACTGAAGAGGGCCATGTCTGACTGAGGGCTAAAAGTATCCCCTAGTACCCAACAATCATCCCAAGGGAGAAAGGGGCTCTGCTGTCCCTGTCCAGATAATTGGGCTGAACAGAAGAGAGGCTGGCAGTGCTCTTGGAAGTTCAAGGAAAGCCAATGCCTAACTCGGCTAAGGGGGAATGGGAAAGTGGACCTGGATTCTAGCTCTGAGCAAACGGAAGATCCCATGATGAGACCTTGGACTGAACTCTTTATTCCCTCCCACCACTCTTGGCTTATCCAAATCTTGGAACTCTGCTCTTTACCTCGAATCCGGGCATCTTCCTGCAGCTGAAAAATAATGAGAATTCAGAGGATTTAGAGACACAGGGGCCATTCTTCTCTGGGCCTTCAGAATACCAGCTATAGATTTGGTCAAACATAGGGATGTCTATGTGGGAAATATGGGCTCCTTGGGAATGGAATTAAATTTTAAGTTTCTTGAAAGCAGAATTTGTGTTGTTTTTGTATCTCTCACAC
>NW_017733689.1:13944-16063 GCF_001890085.2 Hipposideros armiger
GATTTATAGAATTCTAGCAATTTATCACTGGAAATTGGGGCCAAAAAAGATTGGGCCTGCATGAATCAGGCACTGTGGTGGATGCTTTGATCCACATATCATACCCTCAAGCAGTCCTGTGAGGGAGGTGTAGACGGACAATTTTACTGTGTAGGCTCTGATATGCTAAGTGATAATAATGAAAAAAGCTGAGATTCCAGCTGAGGACATGTCTGTTTGGCTCCACTCTTTGTTGAGTTCTCTAAAGGCACATAGGTTATTATGTCCTCTTTGTTTGATTGCTGAGTTATCGGGAACCTAATTATATTGCAGTGGGAAAGATATGGAATTTGGAGACAGAAGAGTTTGTTTGAATTCCAGCTTCACCATGCTTCAGTTCTAGAACTTTTGGCGTCTCTTTGACTATTGTGGATTTGTCTCCTCGTCTAAAAACGAGAGGAATGATCTTTACCTCAAAGGACTTGGGAGATGGATTATATGAAAGCCTCTGTAACTGTAAAGTTCATTTCAAATGTTATTGTTACTACTGTATTTACAGTGTCTCGCCCGCTTCTGCTGCCAAAACGTCTGTTCATCAGCAGAGAAGTCAGGTCTCTGGTGTGGTTCATGTGCTTTCCCATATAGAACTCTCAGAGACTTCAGTATGTACGCACTGTTTCTCCTCAGAGTCCTGCAGCTGTCTGGAAGAGAAATCATACTCTTAGAACAGGTTTCCATTTTCTTAAGTTTCAGGTTTCTCAGTTCCTCACTGGCTCTCAGACTTGAGGCCCAGTTAAATACTCTGGGCACTTTAATAAGATAGGCAGCCTAGGAACCTAGAAGACACTTTTCACTCTCTTTCATCCTGAGTTCCTATAAATGCTTATCTGAAAACATGCTGCATACTTTGAAAGCTCAAGCTGAGTCCCAATTCCTCCGTGAAGATTTCCTGTACCATAAACTCACAGGAAGCCTTTTTTCCCCTGGCTTTATGGAGACATTGCCTGGGCCTCATGCTCAGTCTCAAGCACAGACTCTGGTCCCCTCTCCAGCTAGTCCAAGGGAAGCATGGTTTTGGCTGGCTGGCCTTGATCTACACTGCAGAGGACATAAGAACTTCTTAGAGAAAGTCAACCCTGAGAGAAATAAATGTCCCTATGTTGTATACCCANCATATGTTGAAGTTTACAATAATTACATTTAAAATCTATGTAAATATGACATCATCTATCAGTTATTTTTTTCATGGTTTTAGCATTGATCAATTTAAAGTATAAAGATCTATCTCTTTAAGAGGAATGATTTCAGTCAGTAGAGCCAACTTTCTAAGATAGGATTGAATTTGATTCAAACAGGGATCCAGGGAGTTCACCTTCTTCATTTCCTGATTCAGGCAGGACCATGTCAGACTGATTTTTTTAAAAAGTATTTGGAAGTCCTCTGCTGTCTTTCTTGACTACTAAGGACTCTGTTCCTCAGTTGTCACTAATTGGAAAGTCATTCCTAATGTCTACATTAAATCTCTGGTGTTGTAACCTGATCTTTTTTCTCCTAATCTTTTTCTTATGGTAAAGAGATTGACATCTCCCAACATTGGGGCACTGGACTCTCAAACTTTTATTAATTTTCTTTTTCTAAGTCCTTGTCCTTCTAAGTCCCTGATTTTTAACTCCCTTTTCATGGCTTTCCTTTCTTCTTAAGTTTTCTTTTTTTTTTCCTTTCTTTTTTTCTTCTTTTCTCTGGTTTTCCTTTCTTATCCATCATTCTATGTTCCCTTATTTTCTCAAATGAATGAAGAAAATCTCCCAAAATCTACTATGGTGAGGTCTAGAAGTGATCCTGAGATTCCAGGGATTTCTGATGGGGATGGAGATGGGGATGGCGATGGGGATGAGGGTGAGGATGAAGCCCTGGTCCTGTAGTTTACCACTAGTTGAGAGTGTTGGGGGGCCAACTCCTTCCCCTTTAGAAGAGACATATATTGGAAGCATAGGCTTCTGAAGGCTCAAGGCTCAGAGCCAGCTATATTCCTAGCCACTACACCCATATCCAGGTGGATGCCATCTCCCTTAGGGACTATCAAAAGAAAGCCGCTTACCTAGTATTGGATGCAGATGAGATGGGTGTCATGGAGCAGTTG
>NW_017733689.1:18773-20173 GCF_001890085.2 Hipposideros armiger
GTTGTAAGGCCAAGAGTGATCCAGATAGTGAACTAGAGGAAGTTTATTTTCAATGCTCTCTCAATCTCTTGACCCATCACTTCTCCCCAGTTAGGAAGAGAGTACTACTGTTTTTAAGATCACGTAAGGCTCATATTATATTTATATTTTAATTTCAATGAAACAATATCTTTATTCAGAGGAACAAAAGTTAAGAAATCTGTGCAGAAATTTCCCATTTGCCTTAGTTTTATATTCATACTTGTTCTAAGTTATATGTATGTAGATAGTGCCTGCTGCTCTTAGCTGTAACAACCCTCAAAACAATAAGGTGGGACAGCAGGCTGGGTAGAACAGAGACATATCAACACCGTGAGCAAGCTAATATAACACAATGTCTGGGGCAGGTCAATAATAAAGTGCATTTTGGCTATATTTTTTAATATTTGATCAGTATTTGTATAGAAGAAAGACTGAAATCTGCATGGAGGAAGAGCAGAGGAGGAGGGTTGTTTTCATTTAGCAAAGAAGTTTAACTCTGGCCTCTAATTTGCACTTCTTTGCAGTAAATAGGCAATTTGCCATGTCACTTGGGGCCTCCTTCCAACTCAGTAACTTATCAGCATTTTATATAACCACATAGAGATGCTTGCTGACAGAAGTTCTAGTAGATACAATTTTCTCTACATATGATCATATTTCCACAAGGGAATTGTTAGGCATATTCTTGCCTTAGCTTCCTGGATTGACAAGTCAGTGCTACTCTTTAAAGGGAGAAATCATTAGATAAAGAAATGAAGCTGAAACCTTGATTAGAGTCAACATCACAGTAGGGTATAGAAAAATGGGAGCAAGGAAAATTGATGTGACCAGGGAATTGAGAAAATTAAAATTTAATCTCACCTCGTTTTGTATATCCCTAAAAGCCATTAGCACCTAACAGAAGACAAAAAAATTATGGAAAAATTACAGACTTTATTATAAAGGGATTTTTATATACAAACTCCTAGTCATTAGAGTGTGAATTCCAAGAGACTATGGCTTCTTAGCTCTAGCAATGAATCCCATTGACTTCCACTCTACATGTATTTTTGGGCTACCATTTCTCCATATGGTAAATGGGTGAAATACAGGAAGTTATTTAAAAAGGGCTGAGTCGTGAAAGGAATACAAATGAAACCCACTATTATATTTCATTTCATTTTAATTGGTCCTCGTGAGGCTAAGCATAGCTGTTAAACACATATTTGCATTTAGATTATAATATCTAGGAGGGCACCACCAAATGTTGGTGAGGATTTGGAGCAGCTTGAAGTCTCATATGCTGTAGGAAGGAGTGTAGAATTGTATGCTCACTTTGGAAAACACTCTGGCAGTTTTGTGTAAAACTAAACATGTACCTATGCCCCCAGCCAGCCATA
>NW_017733689.1:22793-25544 GCF_001890085.2 Hipposideros armiger
TGAGCGTTACTTGTATTTCCTATTGAAATAAGAGACAAATATTGGGAACATTACCCTAACTTTCCCAGAATCTGAATTGACACATATGAAACTGATAGAATACAAGGTATTTTTGGAATTGAGGTGGACACTTGAAATCACCCCATTTGTCAGGCAGCCCAAAGTCTCCTTCAAGCCCTACAGAATCATTTTTCAGCCCACATATCCTAGCATCTCTTCATCTATCTGGTGGGTGACAGGTATAAATAGACTTATATGTTTATACCCACTTATCAATACCCACACAGCCTGGCTGCCCCTGGAGTCACCTAGTGTAGTCAGAGCATTGAAGGTATTGCTAGTCTTCATGGCCAATAACCCACCAGCTGGTCAAAAACACTCCAAAATACAGTACCCAAGTCATTCAAGATATAGTCCTTATTAGGAAGCTTTCCTGCCTCCTAGCCACAGCCTCTTCTCCTCCACTTTCCCTAGGAACCAGGAACCCCAAAGGAACAAGTGTATTTAGAAGTCTTACTCACCTTTGGTTTCATTGTTTGTTCAGTGGATTTTCTGGAAGGAAAGGATGATATAATTCTGATGAGGCACTGGATGAGTGACATCAGCAAGATAGCAGAATAGGAGATTTCAGCCCTAATATTCCCCATAGAAAACATCAATTTTGACAACCATCCATTGATGGGAATACCTCTGTGGGATACCAGGAGTCCAGTAGAGAGATTCCAGCATCTCATTTAAGAAAAAAACAAAACAAAACATGAATAGATGCATTGAAGAGGATAAGAAAAAACAGTTTAACTTTACCCACGTAACCCTGACCCAAAGGAAGCATATGCCAAGAGAGAGCCTCTCAGTCTGTGATTTGCCCATGGGGGAAAGAGAGTGCAATGAACACTCTGCTTCCCCAGCTTACTGAGACATTGACCAAGAGGCCCACTTTTGCTTCACCCCAACCAGATCACTGAGGTGTGGTGGGAGCCGGGAGCAGAGAAAAGAGGTGGGCACTCATAGCAACCACCACATGGATCTCAAAAAACCAGCTGCAGATCCTACTAGCTGGTTTGTGGACCAAGAGATCCACCCATGAACTCCATGGGATATATAAGAGATACACAAGAAATAAAGAGAAAGGAATCCAGATACAACATTACAGAAAGTGATCAACATAGAAGAGAGTAAGAGAATAAAAACAGAGAACTACAAAAACAATCAGAAAACAACTACTANTTTTTCAATCCCAAAATACTCTCTTGATAGGATTCAACAATTTCATTCATTATCAAACATCTGACTTAACTATCTTCTACAAAGGAAGACTTTTTTTTTTCAACTGGATTTCTTTAAACTGATTTAAATGATTTAATTTAATTTCCTTGAACAAAATTAAAATATTATCTTTTTATTAACCACAGAGAGGACAATTCCTCACATCCAAGGTACAGACTCTTATTCTACTTTCTTCTCAATGCTTAGGACTCTCCAACAAACAGCAGGTCTGAGTCTCTCAAATCTAATAAACTAAAGAATAGGAAATTCCCAGGCAACTTTTTCTACTATTAGCCATTATTCTCACTTAAACTATTGTCAATAAACTTGGGAATATGTAGGACATTTTGAAGCATTTAAAAAATTATGTCGGCAACTTCTGCTGCACAAATTTGGCGTTTGTGCTCATTCAGAATCTTTATTAAAATACTCTGAAGTAATTCAGAACAGGTAGAAATGTTTAGTAACAAAGCAATCTCCCATTATAAATAACGCAAAGCAAAATGGTGTCCCAACTATTGAAATTATGCTGAAATTATATTTAAATGACTGCATTTTTATGTCTTTTAATGTCTTGATATAGACTCTCCAGCCATAGCCAATGGGAGAAAACATTCTCCTCTGTGCTAATGATCCTAATCATATTCCAGGCAAGACTTTCAGAAGCAATGGGACCACTTGGCATGTTACTCTCAGAAACAGCAGCTCAGTAGGAATTATACAAAAATTAATTATTTAATGGACTTAATTTGACATTCAAATAAATAAAACTAGATACCTTTACTCATAAGATTGATTCATTTATTAAAAAAATTTTTTTTGCTTGCTTTTTGCGTTCTTTTGATTCATTTATTTTTTGAGAAGTTGATTGTGAAGCTAAGTCATTCTAGAGGGGTGAAATCTTTCAGAAAATTATGTTTTGTGATGCAAGAATCAAGGGCCACAGTCAAGTACTTGTCAGACAATTTGATTGGCTCCAGAGGTAAAATAGCTTTCTTTCTAATCAGAAATAGAATTAGGATCTTTACTTTTCATAACGAAATGGTAACTTTGCCTCCTTCTCATCTGAGAGCCAAAGTATATGGCTCACTCAGTACTTGCCTTAACATACTTGCTGGTGGATCAAATTTAAACTATTCATTATACAGTTCTTATTAAAAGGCTGGCAGAGAAAACATATTTGAGAGGGCTTATCTAGTGGACTGGTCGATGTTGACAGGGGGTGCTGAGGTGCACAGACACCACCAGTCTTTGAGGATTTGGACTGGACGAATAATAGAATAAGACAAGAGAGAGTATGGCAATTCTTCACTATCAATCAGTGAATTACTCAAGGGGAAAGAAAGGAATTTGCTCCTTTCTTAAGCCCTCTCTCCCTTCTCCCACCTCTTACCATGCTGTCAAGCTGGTGACAGCTGTACTCACCTGGTCCCACAGGACTTCAGTGAGCGTTACTTGTATTTCCTATTGAAATAAGAGACAAAT
>NW_017733689.1:28239-29106 GCF_001890085.2 Hipposideros armiger
TTCATGCTCATGGAATAGAAGAATTAATACTGTTAAAATGTCCACGATACCCAAAACAATCTGTTCAATGCAATCCTTATCAAAATTTCAATGGCGTTTTTCACAGAAACAGAACAAAAACTCCTCAAATTTGTATGGAATCACAAAAGACCAAAAACAGCCAAAGCGATCCTAAGAAAGAAGAACAAAGCTGGAGGCATCAGCATCCTGATTACAAGCTATATTACAAAGCTATAATAATCCAAACATTATAGTATTGGCATAAAAACAAACACATAGACCAATTGTAACAGAATAGAGAGACCAGAAGAAATAAATGCCCACACATACAGTTAACTAATCTTTGATTAGGGTGCTAAAGATTCACAATAGGGAAAAGATGGTTTTCAATAAATTGTGTTGAAACAATATCCTTAGGCAAAAGAATAAAATTGGACTCTTATTTTACAATACACACAAAAATCAAACCAGCATGGATTAAAGACTGAAACATAAAACCTGAAACAGTAAAGCTTCTAGAAGAAAGCATAGGGAAAAATTCTTTGACATTATTCCTGGCAATGATTTTTTGGGTATTGACAACAATATCCCAGTCAACAGAAGCAAAAATAAACAAGTGGGACTACATCAAACTAAAAAGTTGTGCACGGCAAAGGAAAAATTCAACAAAATGAAAAGACAACCTACGGAATTGGAGAAAATATTTGTAAACCATGTATCTGATAAAGGGTTAACACCCAAAATGTATAAGGAACTCATACAACTCAAGAGCAGGAAAACAAATAACCCAAATGAAAAATGGACAAAGACAGGGGAGGTGAGAAAGAGTGGAAGAGGAGGGAGAAGAGAGAAATAGATGCACTCTAG
>NW_017733689.1:33856-34736 GCF_001890085.2 Hipposideros armiger
ATATCTAAATTGAAGGACTTTGGAAGGTCATAATAGCTCCATTTACCTTATCTGCTGCCTGGATGTTCTTCCTGCCTTTTGTTCTTGATCCTGGAAGGAATGCTTGTCATTTGTCCTTGAACAGAAATCAGAGAGTCTGGAACTGAGGATGGAGATGACTTCAGGTCCTGGGGAAGCATAAATCAATAGGGAGAAAGGGCCAGTGCATAATGAGAAGAAAAGCACTTATTCACTGGAGAATGACCAGGACAGATGTCTCAGTAGTACAGGAAACATCTGTGATTCGAAAGGGTGTGTGTGTAAAAGAAGATAAGTGTGAGAAGAAGGAAGAAGAAGGAAGTGTTTGCCCCACGTGAAGTCTTTCTGTCCTCTTTTTCAGTAAGAATAGAAATTCCAGTGAGAAAGTGGGCAGTAAAAAAAAAAAAAAAAGATAAATGATCTTAAGTAAAAATTAATAGCTGGCTGGTATTGGGCGAGGAAGTTGGGCAGAGGCTCCTTGAGGTGAAAGTGAGCTCTAAGGCCAGGATAGGAAGTAGTGTATAATGAATTCAAGGCTGGCAATTTCCTCATCCCGCCTCATCTCACAGAATCTTCATGGTCAACTAAGTATAGCGCTGCAGGAGGGGGGTCTGTGAGCTCCAGCCTTCAAGTGCTTTGTAGGGGAGGACGGAAACCTCATAGCTGACACTGTCAAAAACACATGGGGCTGAAGGGCCAAAGCAGACAAGAGGTAAAGTCTCCTTTGAGAAGTTGCCCCGTTTCCCCCTCTCATCCTTCCCCACCTCCAAAGCCCACTCAGGAACTAGGCCAGTTACGCCCAGAAACTTACCCAGTGGGATGCTCCAACTCCCACTTCATCCTCCAACCTTCCCCCCCTAGA
>NW_017733690.1:0-6186 GCF_001890085.2 Hipposideros armiger
ACACACACACACACACACACACACACACACACACACACACACACACACATTAAACACATTTACTTCCTGGCGGCATTCCACATCTCAGTAAGTGCCTCCTTCCCACATGTTCCAAAATTAGAAACTGCAACCATGTCTATCAGTGTATCCACAGGGATAAGCACAGATTGTGGTTCGCACTAAATGTCTAATGAATATGTGCTGATTAAATGAATAAACTCTTGACTCCCTCTTTCTCAGTCACCACATTCCTAGTCAATGAGTTAACTAGGTCTTGTTTATCTGTCTCCTTTATCACTTTCAAAATCTTTTATTTTTCCCATTCTCATTGCTGCCAATTATGTAAAAATGATCACCATGTGTTGTTCCCTGAATATTTCAGTGTCTTAACAGCTGGTCCTGTATACACTATAGCCTCCCTTTAATATACTCTTAAAGCTGCAATAATCTTAAAAGAAACACTAAAAGTGTCAGAGATGAATAGACAGAACACAGGGTGTCTTTAGGGCAGTGAAAAAATGCTGTATGATATTATTATATATATTTGTTCAAACCCATAGAATGTTCAACACCAACAGTGAACCCTAAGTTAAATTATGAACTTTGGTGATTATGATGTGTCAGTATAGGTTCTTCCTTGGTTAAAAATAAAGAAGTACAATTCTTGTGAGTGATGATGGGTGAGGCTATGTATTTGTGGAAGCAGAGAAAATCTGGGAAATCTGTTTCTTCTCAATTTTGTTGAAAATTTAAAACTGCTCAAAAAAAATTAGCTCTTTAATTATTGAAAAGAGGGCAAGGCTCAAGGAAACTTTTGGAGATGATGGATACATTTATATGTTGATAGTGGTGGTGTTATGAATGTGTACATATTTCCAAATGCATTAACTATATACATTAAAGATGTACAATTATTTATATATCAATTGTACCTCAATAAAGCTGTAAAAATAGGATAATACAATAAAAAGCATAATAAACCTAACTTACTCAACTCTAGATGTGTTCCTAGTAGTTTTTGCCTTTAAAGAGATTCTTTGACTTCTGAGCAGAATGATGTAGCCTGTATGAGACCAATGCTCCTGCTGAGAACAACTAGAAAAAAATCATTTTCAAAATAATTGTGTGTGTTTTTGTTTCAAGGAATAACAAGACTTGAAACAGTGGCAGCAATAGGGCCTAATATTTTGGACAGAGGAAAAGCTTGGGGAAGTGTGCTGACATCTATCTGCAGCCATCTTTCACTGAGACATTTGTCAATTCTCTACAAGGATAAAAGGCTGATAACCTGGGCTTTGCCCAGACACATGGAACTCCTGGGAAAAAGAGAAAACAAGTAGATCAATAGGTGATCCAGATATTGGCATGAAAACAGAATAAGACTTTAAAAATAACTAGAGTTATTGATAGTTATTTTCAAGAAATACAGGAAAGATAGTAAAAGATGATGAAATGTATAATACAGAAATTCATGCAACAATTGGAGTCTATATGAAAATAATCAAATAAAAATTCTAGAACTGAAGAAACAATATCTAAAGTGGACAAATTAGGTGACTTTGGATGTATGGTGGCACGAGGGATGCCCTCGATCTCTCACCTTGAAGTTATAACAAGTTAAACAGCTATATGTCAACAAAGGACTCTAAGTGCAACACATGAACACATCTGAGACATCCGTTCAATAAAATATATGAAGGTGGGCATATCTGGGTGAACAGGGGAGGAGTGAAGGGGGAAGAACAGAGACAGGTGCCATCGACGCCACCTGGAGCTCACTGTTGATCTCTGGAGGAGGGAGGATTCAGGCTGCAGGCACACTCTCTGTGGCTTCCAGCACAACTGCCAGAGTAGTCAGCATATAATGCAGCTGAACCCAGTGACCTGGGAAGAGTCCTCAGGTCAGAGACCATAAACAGAAGTGTGACAGCTGTATTCTAGCAGCCAAAACTGCCAGGCAGAAAACAAAGCCATGTAGCCTGGCCACCACCCTCCACTCTCCCAGAGCTTGCCTCCCCTGTTACAATGACTATTATCAATAAGACAAGTAATCAAGTGTTAGAGAGATTGTGGGGGGGTAAGGAACCCTCATACACTGCTGCTAGGAATGCAAATTGATAAAGACACTATGGGAAACAGTATGGAGGCTTTTAAAAAACTAAGAATAGAATTACAGTATAACCCAGCAATTCCTCTTCTGAATATCTACCCAAAAAGTCTGAAAACATTTATCTATAAAGGTATATGTACTGCTGTGTTCATCTCAGCATTATTCACTGTGGTCAATGCATGGAAACAACTAAAGTGTCCTTTAAAAGATGATTAGATAAAGAAGATGTGGTACATGTATACAATGGAATATTACTCAGCCATAAGAAAAGACGAAATACTGCCATTCGTGGCAACATGGGTGGATCTTGAGATTATCATGCTAAGCAAATTAAGTCAGTCAAGAACCAGGAGAGATCCAAGATGGCGGAGTAGATGAACACTGTGCCTGCATCCTTCCTTGAATGCATTAAAATTACAACTAATTTACAAAACAATCAACCTGGAGAACTATCTGAAGTCTAGCTGAAAGAAGTTCTATAACTAAAGATATAAAGAAGAAACCATGCCGAGACTGGTAGGAGGGGTGGAGACATGAAACAGGCTGGCAACAAAACTCCCTGAGGCAGACAAAAACTGGAAGGGATATCATGGCCACAGATATTTTCCCAGAGGAGTGAGGGACCTCAGCCCCACATCAGACTCCCCAGCTTGGGTACTGGTATCGAGAAGAGGAGCCCCACGTATCTGGCTGTGAAAAACAGTGGCGATTCTGACCGACCAGGTGGGACAGAAGACTGTGAGAAATCCGGACATCTTATAAATGCCCCATGCACAGGCTCTCTCACCCCCAGGCACCCACCCTGGGCTCCAGCAGAGGGAAAGTGACTCAGGAGGCACTGGAGGCTTGGGAAGGCAGACTGAGGTGTGTGGCCTTGGGGCAGGGCTAGAGGGTAGTTATTTTTCTGTGTGGGATCCTCTTCTCCTGCAGCCAGCAGGCAGGTGCTATCTTTCCTGTGTTGAGCCCTTCCTCCACATGTCCAAATTTGAATCTGTTTGTTCTGGTGAGCTCCACTGCTCCACCCTGCTGACTCACTGGGAACTTGCCGTACCCAAGTCCCCCAACTCAGGAGGCACTTTCTCAGGAGCAGCTAGCCTTGCCAACATCGCACTCTTTCTTAGAAGATTATAGGAGTCTATAGACCCCAGGTGGGCAGCAACTGACCTCAGTTTGCTCTGAGACTTTTGCTAAGTTGCTCCAGGCTCAGCACTGGGAGAAAACCAGAATTTGCATTAACTTGGTGACTACAATTTTTACCACTCTAGTAATTCCCTGAGACCCTGCCTCACCCAACTCACATACCACAGGAGGCTTTATCAGTGACTGAACCTTAAGGAAGTCAGCAGGTGGCAGCAAACCTTCGGGTGTTCTGGCTTTTTGTGGAGCCACCCCAGACCTGATACTTGTGGTATCCTTGGTTCACAATGTGTCCTCTTCTACATGCCTCCAACTTTAGCAAAGGCAGAGAACAACAGCAGATAGCTTTATAACTCTTACCAGGTAGTCTCCAGCTGGTCATCAGCAGTGGGTGACTGGGTCAGCACCAGAGGCCCCCACGAGGCCCCAAAACCAATGTACTTGGAAATTGGCTTCAGACCACAGCAGAGTGCTGCACAATTAGCCCTACAAGTGGCACACAAAAAGGTCAGTCTCAACAGGTACCAGAGCCTGCTGTGGTGAATCTCTCTCAGTGGGGTAAGCCCTGCACCATAGCAGCCCATAAGCTATGGATGTGACCAAACCCTACAGCCAATCATGCTCAAAGCCAATCTCACCCTTGATGTGCCAATAGTAATCAAGTCTCAACTATAAAAAGAGGCACATACAACCCACACAAGGGACACCCTTGGAGCACTCAGCTCAGGGGACCAGGGAGACTGTTCCAGGGCCCCACAGGGCACCTACTACATAAGGCCAACTGGCCAAGACTGGGAGACACAGCAGATCTACCTAATACATAGAAACAAACACAGAGAGGCAGCCAAAATGAGGAAACAAAGAAATGGATCCCAAATTAAAGAACAGGAGAAAACTCTAGAAAAATAACTAAACAAAATGGAGGCAAGCAACCAACCAGAGACAGAGTTCAAAACAATGGTTATAAAAACACTCAAGAAACTTAGTGAGGGCTTCAACAGAGAGATAACTCGCAAAATGGGCATAGAAACCATAAAAAAGAACCAGTCAGGAGTGAGGAATATAATAACTGAAATAAAGAATGCACTAGAAGGAATCACCAGCAGAATAGATGCAGCAGAGGATTGAATCAGTGATTTGGAAAACAAAGTACCAGAAAACATCCAATCAGAACAACAAAAGGAGAGAAAGCAAGCAATTGAGAGCCTATTTGAAGAAATAATGACTGGAAAGTTTGCAAACCTGGTGAAGGAAACAGACATACAAGGACTGACAATCAAGTTCACAAACTTGTTGCAACAATGTTGCTCACTTTTTTTTTTTATATCAGAGAGATTATTCATTATGAATTTGTACCAACTGAACAAACAGTTAACTAAGTTTACTATTTAGAAGTGCTGAAAAGGCTGTGTGAAAAAGTCAGTTGACCTGACCTTTTCGCCACCAACTCATAGTTCCTGTATCATGACAATGCATCAGCTCACACAATGTTGTCTGTGAGGGAGTTTTTAGCCAGTAAACAAATAACTGTATTGGAACACCCTCCCTACTCACCTGATCTGGCCCCCAAATGACTTCTTTCTTTACCCAAAGATCAAGGAAATATTGAAAGGAAGACATTTTGATGACATTCAGGACATCAAGCGTAATGAGACAACAGTTCTGATGGCCATTCCAGAAACAGAGTTCCAAAATTGCTTTGAAGGGTGGACTAGGTGCTGACATTGGTGCATAGCTTCCCAAGGGGAGTACTTCAAAGGTGACCATAGTGATATTCAGCAATAAGGTATGTAGCACTTTTTCTAGGATGAGTTCACGAACTTAATTGTCTTACTTGTACAAAACCAGGAAGTGCCGACAGTCCCAAACAAGATGAACCCAGAAGGGCCCCCACCAAGACATATCGTAATTAAAATAGCAAAGGTTAAAGACAGCAAGAGAAAGGCAAGTAGTAACTTATAAGGGACTTCTCATAAGATTGTCAGCTGATCTCTCAACAGAGACTTTAGAGGCCAGAAAGGATTGGCACAAAATATTCAACGTGATGAAAAGAAAGATCTACCACCAAAGACACTGCACCCAGCAAGGCTATTATTTAAAACTGAAGGACAGATTAAGAGCTTCCCAGACAAGAAAAAGCTAACAGAGTTCATCACCACCAAAGGAGTATTACAAGGATTGTTATAGGAACTTCTTTAAGACCAAAAAATAAATAAATAAATAAAAATTATGAACAATAAAATGGCAATAGCTGCATATCTATCTAAAATTACTTTCAATGTAAATGGATTAAATGCTCCAATCAAAACACATAGGAGAGCTGAATGGACAAGAAAACAAAACCCTTACATATGCTGCCTACAAAATACTCACTTCAGGTTGAAAGATACACAAAGACAGAAAATAAGAGAATGGAAAAATTGCTTCATGAAAATGGAAACAAACAAACAAAAAGTGGGGCTAGCAATACTTATACCAAACAAAATAGGCTTTAAAACAAAGGCTATAACTAGAGACAAAGAAGGACCCAGTAATCCCACTTCTGGATATTTATCAGAAGAAACTCAAAATGCTACTTCGAAGGAACCTGTGCATCCATATGTTTATTGCAGAATTCTTTACAATGGCCAAGATGTGGAGGCAGCCTGGCATCAATGGATGAATGGATAAAGAGGGGATAGTACATATACAATGGAATATTGCTTGGCCATGGAAGGGAATGGGTTCTTGCCATCTCTGGTGACATGGGAGGACCTGGAAGGTACTGTGCTGATTGGGGTGTGAGACAGAGAAAGACAGATGCAATGTCCTTTTGCTTATACGTGGAACCTAAAGAACAAAATAAATAAAAAAGGGCCGGCCGAGTGGCGCAATGGTTAAGAACTGGCTTGGGACGCCAGAGGGCCCCGGTTCGGATCCCACATATGAGGGCCAGTGAC
>NW_017733690.1:6456-10527 GCF_001890085.2 Hipposideros armiger
AAGCAACGTCCTCCACAACTAGACTGAAGAACAAAATGACAGCAACTTGTCTGTTCCCCTTCCCCCAATTCCCCAATAAAAATCTTAAAAAAAAATAAAATAAAAAAATAAACAAAAAAGAACAGAAATAAACTCATAGATGCAGAAAACATTTTGATGGTTGCTAGATGGGAGGGGTTGGCGGCAGGGTGGAAAAGGTGAAGAGATTAAGAAGTACAAATTGATTGTTAGAAGGTAGTCATGGGGATGAAAAGTAATGCATAGGGATATAGTCAAATGATATGTTAATAACTATGTATAGCGCCAGGTGGGTACTACTAGTCAGGGGGATCATCACTTTTTAAATTATATAAATGTCTAGCCACTATGCTGTATACCTGAAATTAATATAAACTAATATTAAATGTCAATTATAATTGAAAAATTAAAAAAGAGGTGGGGAAAGGTGAAGGAGAATAAGAGATCCAAATTTCCAGGTACAAAACAAATACATCATGGGGATGTAATGTACAGCATAGGGATATAGTTAATAATATTGTGATAGCATAATATAGTGTCTGATGGTTGTTGGACTTATCATGGTGTCACTTCTTTAGGCATATAAATGTTAAATAACCATGGTGTATCCCTGAAACTAATATAATATTATATGTTAGCTATATTTTTAATAAAAAACTTTTAAAAGCAGAAAAAGTCAAGAACTGTACAATTTCACTCATGTGAGATGTAAAACTCAAAGCAATGAAAAAACAAGCCAAACAAACAAACAAAAACTCATAGACATGACAGTTAACTGGTTACCAGAGGGTCAGGGGCAAGGAGGTATAAAAGGATAAAGGGGATCAAATATATGGTGACAGAAGGAGATTTTACTTTGGGGGGTAAAGACACAATGCAATATATAGATGATGTATTATAGAATTGTATACTTGAAACCTATGTAATTTTAATAACAGTGTTACCCAATAAATTTAATTTTAAAAAATTAAACAATTAAATATATGCATTTTTAAATCATTCCATTCCAGAGTGAATTGTATGACTCAAAGCATGTGAATGATTTAAAGTGGTGATTATGATCAAATTGTTTTCCAGAAATTATTGTACATGTTTTACTTTCATTAGGAAAATATAAATATTTCTGCATTATTATGCAGTTATCTGCATAACATGTTGTCATAACAACATGTGTGCTATATTGAAAGGTTAAAAAAATGGCTATATGATTGAACTTTCCAGTACTGGATTCTTGGGGTAGGTGGTATTGTAATACACATTGTCTAGTAAAGCATATTGTAATATGGTTGTTTATAGTTGTATTTCTCTATCTGTTGTGAACTTTGTTACAGCGCTTCCTTTTAATTAATTGTGCTACTAGTCCTGATAAATAGTAATACCTTTAATTGTGTATATATATATATATATATATATATATATGTGTTCCTCATCTAAGGTATGCTTTTATAAATGTTTCTGGAAGTTTCTTTTAAATTTTATTATTTTTGTATTATATAGAAAAGTTTAATCTGTTTGAGCTCATATGCCCTCGTCTTTTTTTTGTGATTTTTGTCTCCTGCTGCTAAATTACAGAGTACTCCTCAACAAGTAATTCAAATGCTTCTATTATTTTCTCTGTTTTTGTTGGTGACTTACATTAAATTACTTTATCCACTTGGAATTTAATTATGTGTGAATTGTGAAGTGAGTCACCAAATAGTTAATAATTGAAAAATTTTCCTTCCTACTTCAGTTTTGATATGGCTTTACCAATGATTTATTTTATAAACATATTAGAATAATTTCACTTAGTATTTTCAGAGATTCACTGTAAGATGAGTAGCCTTTGAAACTGGTGTACATTCCTTTTACCTGTATCTCTCCTGTCCCTTCAAACTCTGCCCCAATTTCAGACTGCTTATAGAAGGAAGTTTCTCAGGACTGATTTTTTTTTAGAGACTGTACGTGTCAAGCGTAAGCATATAGTTTCGAATCACATTCAACAAGCTGTAAGAACAGCATTTCCGTGTGGTTTCCTGACTTGTTGCTCTGTGAGGATGCCAGGTGCAGCAAAGGCTCTCAGGGACAGAGCTGGCTTCCTGGCTTCCCACTGGGACCTCAGGTCTCAAGATGCCTCTTCATCTAATCCTAAAGGGACCAGCCACACTCTCTCACCTTCCAGCCTAGAGATTTTCAAGAGTTTATAACATATCTACCCTGTGAGCCAAACGTAGAAAACAGAGGCCACTGTGAAGAGGGCACCACCAGACAGGAGAAACCACAGGTAAGACTCCTCTGTGAACATTCAGGGAAAAGGAGGAGGGGTGAAGGCTATAGTTAGAGGATGAAAAGAATTAATACAGATAATGCACTTAGAGCCATGCCTAAACATAAGAAGCAATCAATAAATGTGATTCTCCTCACCTAAACTCTCCTCTCACTTTTTTACTTCCACGGTATTTTAATATTGCATAACTAATCCATAGAATGAGATGACACCAATTTATGAGAATAAGATGACAGTAGTAATAAGGACTGACTTGAGGGAAAATGGCCCAAGTGTGTGATGAAAGAATAGGAGATAGAGAATATGATGGTGATGACTTTAGAACAAGAGAAGGGGCGAGAATGTGGTTATAAAACAAAAAAAGAAAAAAATACAAAAGGATATGCTGGATAAAAAAAGGATGATGACTAGTATTAGCCATTACATTTGCAGTTAGGAGTCCATTTTGACTCTTTGTGAGACTAATATTGGTTGCAGGATTTGGATGAAAGGCAGATGCCAGAGCATTAAGAGCTGATAGGGAGTGGGAAAATAGAAGCAGAAAATAAATTTTAAAGAGAGCTTCTTCTGAGTTAATGTGTTGAGTGATCAAGGCAATACGATTGTGGGAAAGCAATCTTTACAGAGACAGGCTAATAATGTGTTTTTTAATCTTTCCTCAGTTACACTCAATAACTCTGAAAGTTTATTTATAGAAAGGTTAAATCAAATGAGGCAAAGACAAAGATTATTTCTATGTTTGTGTTTCTCACTGAGAAAAGACCCTGATGTGAAGTTCCACTCATCAACCATGTCTGAAGTGACTAACACCACACAAAACTCCTTCTACTTCATCCTCACGGGCATCCCTGGATTTGAGGCTTCGCACATCTGGATCTCCATCCCCTTCTGCTGTCTCTACACCATCTCCATTGTAGGGAACATCACCGTTCTCACTGTCATCCGCATAGAGCCAGCCCTCCACCAGCCTATGTACCAGTTTCTCTCCATGCTGGCACTGACTGACCTTGGTCTCACCCTCACCACCCTGCCCACAGTCATGCAGATCCTCTGGTATGACATTCGTAAGATCAGCTTTGAGGCCTGTTTCACCCAATTTTTCTTCCTCCATGGATTCTCCTTCATGGAATCTTCTGTGTTGTTGGCCATGTCCTTTGACTGCTATGTGGCCATCTGCCGCCCTCTCCATTATGCCACCATCCTCACCAGGCAGGTCGTCTGCAGGACCGGGTTAGCCATCATTTGCCGCTGTGTTCTGGCTGTTCTTCCCTCCCTTTTCCTACTCAAGCGCCTGCCCTTCTGCCGCTCCCACCTTCTCTCCCACTCCTACTGCCTCCACCAGGACATGATTCGTCTGGTCTGTGGTGACATCCGGTTCAACAGCTGGTATGGATTTGCGCTGGTTTTGCTCATCATTGTCATGGACCCTCTGCTCATCGTGCTGTCTTACACACTCATCTTGAAAAGTATCCTGGGCACAGCCACCAGGACTGAGCGGTTCCGGGCCCTCAATAACTGTCTGTCTCACATCCTGGCTCTTCTGGTTCTCTATGTTCCCATGGTTGGGCTTTCTATGACCCACCGCTTTGCCAAGCATGCCTCTCCACTGGTCCACGTTATCATAGCCAATATCTACCTGTTGGCACCTCCTGTGATGAACCCCATCATTTACAGTGTAAAGACTAAGCAGATCCGCCAGGGAATTTTCCGCTTACTCTTCCAGAGGAAAGTGCACTAACTCTTGGAATTTAGGCTTATGGGAGTAATTTGATATAATTACATGGAGT
>NW_017733691.1:0-990 GCF_001890085.2 Hipposideros armiger
CTCTTAACTCAGTTGTTCAGAGGAGTTGATGTGTCATGAGATGTTGGAGTCCCCTGCTCCTGTGGGGTGACCAAAGCCCAGGTTTTCCTGTGCCAGAAGGGACTGTAGATACTATGCTATTTCAGGGGCCCAAAGTATCATTGGTCCACTAATAGGGGCTGGTTTGTGGTCTCCCTGCACTTCTGCTGCAGGTCGGGGATGGGTCCACCTTGTCACCCTAAATTAACTGGAGTCGTCTTGTCCTTGTTGGTGTTGTAGGCATGGTGTACCATTCCTCTTCCAGGAGGGTCTTGGGTTTCTGGTGAGCTGTCTGGTGGGCAGAAGGCTTGGGTACCCTCCCTCTAACAGGAGGTCTTTGCGACCATAGCGTTCATGGGCGGGATTCTTCCCCTTAAAAAAGGGCCACCGTTATGTGGTGTTCTGCACAAGCCAACAGGGGCCTGGGTTCACTCCCTTTGCAAGGAGGGCCTGGAGTCTGTGGTGCCCCCACAAGCTGGCAGCGAGGGAGGGGGTGGCATGTTTCCTTTTTTTAGCTAAGAGAGCCTTTTGTCCATGGTGCCCCACTGGGACAGGCTGTGAAGCATGGGTCCTCTCCCTTTGGCAGGAAAACCTGGGTTTTTTAGCACTCTGGTTGTGGGGGTCCTAGGTCTCCACTTTCCTTCAGGAGGGCCTGAGTTTCTGTCAACCCACTCAAGACAGTTTCTCCTTTTTCAGGCAGGAAAAAGCTAGTGTCTCATTGCCTCACTCACGCTTGGAGGCAGCCCGGTTACCTTCTCTCCAACATAGGGCCTGGAAACCATAATTTGCCATTCAGGGGATGTCTTCTTTCCCTGTCAGTTGAGGCTGGGGTCCTGTTGGCTCACTTAGCAGACAGGCATAAATTCCTTTCCCTTTGCCTGGAGAGGCTGAAATCCCTTGGCCTTGCTGAGTGGCAAATGTAAGGTCCCTCCCTCTGTCAGGCGGGGTCTTGTGTTCCATGCAACCTGCTCC
>NW_017733691.1:3336-6798 GCF_001890085.2 Hipposideros armiger
TTTTGCTATAAAAGCTGTATACAAATAATAAATGAGGCCACTCTCTGCCATCAGCATTGGGGAGACCTCCTGCCCCCAGCTTTCATCTCTAGTCTCCCACCCAGTCCTCTCAGATACCCTTTCAGTGGGTTCCTGGCTGACGAGTCAGGAATGCTTGCTTGGTGCACAGATTGCATCAAAGTGGCGCCATGAACAGGGACATGAGCACTGATTGAAGGCAGTCATAAGTGAGGAGAACCCCTACAGGAAGGCGTGCGCCACTTCGGAGAAGGTAGGAGCAAATCAGGGTGCAGTACAGGGAGGAGCAAAATTGATCAATGTGGTATCCCTCTATCTAATTTCAGGCAGGAGTAAAACATTGGGCAAGTCAGGACCAACAGTCCGTTGTACATAAAGGGCCATCAGCCTACTTGTAAATAGGGTCAGCAGCCCATATAGACATAAGGATAGGGATAATAAGGATCAGCAGTCCAAAATGTAAATAGGGTCAGCAACCCATATAGACATAAAAAATATGGGACAGTCAGGGTCAAGGGACCATCAGCTTTATTTGCAGTTGCTTAGATCTATGCTGCAGGCTTGTGGCAGTCCCGTTAAAACGCATCAGTTAAAATATTTTCTTGCTTATATACAGGACACCTGTTCTTGGTTTCCAAAGGAGGGAACTCTTGAGTCTAAAATCTGGGAAAAGGTTGGTGTACAGCTCCGAGAGCATCCGGCACTCAATGGGTCCGGGAAGTTCTCTGGCGATGAAATTTCACTTTGGGAGTTGGTACGCGACAGTCTCAATCCCAGTCCGGAGGCTTCCTGTCCCCCGGAAACACAGTCTCAGCCTATAGTAGAAAGACTTATTAACACTGTCCGGGAGTTTGAGGAGGCCAGATCTTGAGAGAAACAGACACTAGCCAGAGAAGAACAGAAACATAATACCGAGCCAGAGGATTCTTTTGAGGAGGAAGAAGAGGACGAGGACCCTAAGGAGAACGGGCCTGCGCTCGCCGCTTGGGCCGTGTATCATTGCTGGTGAAGGCGTCCGCCCCCTGGGGTCCGCCATCGTCTGCGCAGCAGCAGCAGCAGCCTGTTTCACAGCAGCTTGTCAAATATGTCTCAGGCTCTGAGAACAGGATCCTGGAGTCGAGTGTACTCTGGGGGTTAAGGCAGGCTGTGGAAAGAGGTGAGGATATCGGGGAGTATCAACAATTTTGCTTTCCAGTAATAGAATGTCCGGACCCTAATAATCTGGGGCAGGTGCTTAGGGAGCACGAGCCTATCCCTTTTAAGACATTTCAGGAACTCAAAGCCTTGACCGCCCAGTATGGGCCTACTGCTCCTTTTACCTTAACATTACTTGAGACCATTTTTANAGGCCTACCTCAAGAAACAAGGAAATTCACAAATAAACAGTCTAATCTTACATCTGAGGGACCTGGAAAACAAAGACTGAGCAAAGCCCTCTGCCCAGCCCCCTACACACGCATGCGCGCACACACACATACACAGACACGTGGAGCGGTTGTAGGCCGGTCAGGGTGAGATCAGCGTGGTGGCCTGGCCTGGCCTGGGCTGCCCTAGGCCTCCCTGTGTTACCTTTGGTGTCCTCTGAAAAAATGGCCAGAAGCGTCTGAGGTGAGGCCTGAACCAGTGTCTAAAACATGGGTAAAGTTTCCAAATTTGGGCTTTCCTGAGGACACTGCCTCAGGGCGTGGGGACACAGCAAGGAAACATGGTACTATTTCCAGGGTCTCTAGCAAAGTGAGCTGGGAATGGGCTTCTTTATGATGTGGCTACCTGGTTACCAGGGTTCCAAGTTCTGATTCGCTTTATGATGGAAATGAGATCACTGCCTGGGATCTCCTTTGTGGGCTTCTTCCTCGTACAAGAGCTCTTCAAAGACTCTCTGAGTTGGTGATTGCTCAGCCTACCCGCACACCAAGTCCACACCCAGGTACACCAACACAGCCCACCCCAAAGTCCCAGGGAAACCTCGGTGCAGCCGGGGCTTCGGCTTTGAGGACCCAGAGCTGGGTTCAGAGCTGGCTTCTGCTCCTCCGCAGTGATGTGACTTTGACAAGCACATCTTCTCAAGGCCTCCCCAGTGTCCCCATGTGCATAGTGCATGTCTTTCTAGCATCTGTGTCACAGGTTGTCATCACACTTATAAACACCAGTAGTGCCTAGAACCCCTGGGCTGGGGTCACATGACATAGGGTGCAGACCGAACAGATTACATGTGTGCTTGGCAGAATTCAGAACACAGTGCCTATGGGCTGGGTCTGCTCTGGCACCCAGGGACTCTCATTGCCCTTCTGNGGCCTGGAGAGGACCTGGAGACCAGCGCTACAAGACTTGAGTGACTGCCTGGGGAGTAGAAGTGGCCCGCGGTGCCCCTGGCATGACAAATGAAGAAGGCTCCCTGCCAGCCTGGACTGGCCACTGCTCACATGAGTGGCTTCCTGATAGGTGGGTGGAGGGGAAAGTGGAAGGTGCAGCACGTGCTGATGAGGACAGTGGAGAGTGCTCTGGGGTGCACGTGATAGGCCAAAGCAGCCTAGCAATGTGGTGCGCACTCACCAGGCAGGCCGGCCAGGGGCTTTTAGGGCGCCCAGCGCCAAGTCCCAGTGCCTTCAGCCATACCACCCTGAAAAAGCCCGATCTCATCTGATCTTGGAATGTAAGCAGGATAGGGTGTCATTGGTACTTGGATGGGAGACCGCCTTGGAATACAAAGTGCTGTAATGTCCTCCCCTTCTTTGCCAATGTCTCCATCTGAGCTCAGTCCAAACACCTCCGACTTTTTTCCCCTCTGTAACATCTCACCCCGCCGATGGTCTCCAGGTCATCGGTGAATTCGTCGCCCTGCCCTACAGCCTCATTGCCCCGAGCACAGGACGAGGCCCACTGCCTGGTTCTCCTTCCGTCATTGTCTTGCTCCCACGCACAAGCCTGCAGCCATTCCCAGCCATTCGCTGCCGCCGCCACCACTCTCAATGCCCAGGCCCAGGGCTGTCTGCCTGCATAGGCCTCCACCTTCGCTCCACTAGCTGTGCGTGGCTTTCTCCAGCCAGGGCCATGCCCATACTTGGCATTGCGGACCAAAGACCAGGGGACAACCGTCTGTCTCCCTGCACCTGGGCACTGAGACACCCACTCAGCCTATCCCCCGATCCTGAACCCAGGGGAGGCTCACATGCCCCACCTTATCAAAGGCCTCTGTCTTCGCTGGCGCGCCCCTTGCCAACAGTCTCCCCCAATGCACAATGGTCCACCATCTTCCCCAGGACGCCCTTCACACACCGTAGAAGAGCCAGAACAAACCAGCAGACTGAAGAATGGGGCAACACACCAACACCCCTGCAAGTCACGCGAGTCCTCTGACTCCAGGACAGAGGACCACAAGGGGAAAAGCAGAGATGCACACAACTCACGCAAAGACGGTACCTGCTGCTGTAACTTTCTCCCCCA
>NW_017733691.1:9674-12671 GCF_001890085.2 Hipposideros armiger
ATTTCCAGTGTGTGAGGGGCGACCCGGGTAGGATGAAGGACTACTATGCATTGGGGGAGGCTGTTGGTGAGGGGCACACCATCGATGACAGAAGCCTTTGGTAAGGTGGGGTGTGTGACCCATCCCTGGGTCCGGGATCGGGGGACAGGCCGAGTGGGTGTCTCAGTGCCCAGTTGCAAGGAGACAGACGGTTGTCCCCTGGTCTTGGTTTGCAGTGCCAAGGACGGGCATGGCCCTGGCTGGAGAAAGCCGCTCACAGCTGGTGGAGCGAAGGTGGAGGCCTGTACAGGAAAGAGCCCAGGGCCTGGGCATTGAGGGTGGCAAACGTGGCAGCGAGTGGCTGGGGGTAGCTGGCTTGTGGGCGGGAGCAGGACAAGGATTATCGTAGCTTTAGCCACCTGGCCTCCTTGTGTAGTCGGGGCAGTGAGGCTGTATTGCAGGGCGACAAATTTGCCCATTTTCTGGGGACCAGCAGCAAGGTGAGAGGCTTCAGAGGAGCAAAGGGCAGGAGGTGTTGGGACTGAGTCCAGTTGGAAACGGCAGCAAAAGAAGGGGAAGGCAAAAGCCTACAGCCGTTGGTATTCTAAGGCGGTCTCCCATCCAAGTACTAACCAGGCGCTATTCTGCTTAGGTTCCGAGGTCAGACGTGATCAGGCGCATTCAGAGTGGCATGGTCGTAGGCACTAGGACTTGGCGCTGGGCGCCCTAAGAGCCCCTGGCCGGCCTGCCTGGTGAGTGCACACTACACTTCCCATCCACTCTGGCCTTGCAAGCGTGCCTGAGAGCACTCTCTGACGGCCTGATCAGTCTGCATTGTGCCTTCCACCTTTGCCCCCAACCACCTCATCCAGAAGCCGCTGGCATGAGTGGTGGCCAGTACAGGCTGACAGCGAGCATTCTTCATTCGCCTTGCCAGGGGCACCATGGACAAATGCTGCTCCCCTGGCAGTCACACAAGTCTTGTAGCACTGGCCTCCACGTACTATCCAGGGCCTTACCCACTTGCCTCCGCACACTCTGCAGTCTCCTGTTCATGGCATCTGAGGCTCGGGTACTCTCAGGCCCCTGGGATCCTAGAGCATGTGCACATTGGTTCCGCCCCCGTCTGGGCACAGCCCCTGCACCAGTAGTGGCCCTGGCCTTGGCTCTGGCCCCGCACCTGCACCAGCAGTTGCCCTGGCCATGGCTCTGGCCCACACTTCTGGCCAGTGTGACTGGCCGTAGTCACGAGGAGCCAACTATGCCACCAGGGTTCATCAGCTCCAGACCACCGCCACCCTTCCTTAGACAGCCTTCTACTTGCCCCACACTATGACCAACACTGCACCCACTCTCACGATCCTTTCTGATACATGAGCTCTCCAAACCCACTGAGCTGACAGTGTAAATGAGATATGGCTAGAGAGAAAGCAAGACAGAGGCAGAGAGAGACAGACCGAATGAGGGAAGGAAAAAGGGCGGTAGATGAAGAGAGAGACAGATAAGGAGGGAGAGAGAGAGNAGACTTGGGTGACTACCAGGGGAGCAAAAGTGTCCTGCGGTGCCCCAGGCATGGTGAATGAAGAAGACTCACTGCCACCCTGGACTGGACACTGCTCACAAGAGTGGCTTCAGGATGAGGTAGGTGGGGGAGAAGGCGAAAGGCGCAGCGCATGCTGATCAGGCCGGTGGAGAATGCTCTGCGGTGCACGCGCTAGGCAAGAGCAGCCCAGCAGTGTGGTGCACACTCACCTGGCAGGCCAGCCAGGGGCTCTTAAGATGACCAGCGCCAAGCCCCAGTGCCTACGGCCATACCACCCTGAAAATGTCCGATCTCGTCTGATCTCAGAATGTAAGCAGGATGGGTCTAGTTAGTACTTGGATAGGAGACCGCCTTGGAATACCAAGTGCTGTAGGCTTGTTCCTTCCCCTGCATTTGCCACTGTCCCCATCTGGACTCAGTCCCAACACTTCCGGTCTTTCACCCCTCTGCAGCCTCTCACCCCGCTGCTGGTCTCCAGGATATCAACAAATTCATCGCCTTGCCCTACAGCCTCGCTTCCCTGACCACACGATGAAGCCCACCGGCTGGCTCTCCTACCATCCTTGTCCTGCTCCCGCCCACAAGCCATCAACACCCAGCCATTTGCTGCTGCTTCCGCCACCCTCAACACCCTGTCTGCCTGTGCAGGCCTCCACCTTCGCTCCACCAGCTGTGGGAGGCTTTCCCCAGCCAGGGCCATGCCCGTCCTTGGCATTGTGGACCAAAGACCAGGGGACAACCGTCTGTCTCCCTGCACCTGGGCACTGAGACACCCACTCAGCCTGTCCCCCGATCCTGGACCCAGGGGTGGCTCACATGCCTCACCTTATCGAAGGCCTCTGTCTTCACTGGTGCGCCCCTTGCCAACAGTTTCCTCCAACACACAATAGTCCTCCATCCTCCCCGGGATGCCCATCACACACCGGAAAAGAGCCAGAACAAAACAGCAGACTGAAGGATGGGGCAACACATCAACACCCCTGCAAGTCGCGCGAGTCCTCTGACTCCAGGACAGAGGACCACAAGGGGAAAAGCAGAGATGCACACAACCCACACAAAGACGGTATTTGCCACTGCAACTTTTTCCCTCACGGGTGGAAATCTGGGACAGGCTCGGAGCACCATGGCACTCCTGGGACCCTGGCGGCCTGCCCTGGGGCACCACGTGACTGTCAATGACAGGGCACTGCCTCCTCAGCCGACCCCAGCCCCTGGCATGACCACCCTCCAGTGTAGAAGCTGCCACTTCAGCACAGCCTCGGTGTGACTGTCTCAGTCTGTTTCCCAGTCTGAGCGGCCATCCCATGTCTGTCAAGCTCTGGGTCTTGCCTGCTTTGCTCCCTCTCCCGTTCCCTCTCCCTCTCTCTCCTTCTGTCATTCTGCCTGTGGGTCTCTCTGACTTCCTGTGTTGCCCCTTCAGTGGCCTTTGCTGATTCTCTCTTAGCTCAGTTGTTCAGAGGAATTGATGTGTCAGG
>NW_017733691.1:16619-17401 GCF_001890085.2 Hipposideros armiger
TTAGAACCCATTCACAAAGGATGGCCAGCCTCAAAAGGAGGGGCTCACACAGAGATGTGTGACATGGAGTCAGGCACACTGGGAGTCGTTAAGGGGCCTCCCACTACTTAGGCTGAGATGAGGCACTTGACCACAAGAATAAATATAATGGAGCCCCTCGAATGTTCTGTGCCAGAGGGGATGATGTTGGAATTTGAGTTCATTACAACCTTCCTGAGATAGAGGCAGGAGGGCAATGAGAGTCCCTGGGTGCCAAAGCCCAGCACACACGTCATCGGTCAGGTCTGCACCCTACGTCATGTGACCCCAGTCCAGGGGTTCCAGGCACTACTGGTGTTTATAAGTGTGATGACATCCTGTGATGTAGATGCTAGAATGACCTGCACTATGCCCATGGGGACACTGGGGAGGCCCTGTCAAAGCCACATCACTGCTGAGGAGCACAAGCCACCTCTGAACCCAGCTCTGGGTCCTCAAAGCCGGACCCCGGATGCACCCAGGATTTTCTGGGACTGTTGTGTGGGCTGTGTTGGTGTAACTGGGTGTGGACTTGATGTGCGGGATAGGGTGGGCAATCACGAACCCAGAGAGTCTTTGGAGAGCTCTTGTTTGAGGAAGTAGCCCACAGAGGAGACCCCAGGCAATGATCTCACTTTCTGATCATAAGCTTAACAGGACTTGGAACCCTGGTAACCAGGCATCCACATCATAAAGAAGCCCGTCCCAGCTCACTTTGCAGGAGATGCTGGCAGTAGTACCATATTTCCTTGCTATGTCCCCAC
>NW_017733692.1:0-3254 GCF_001890085.2 Hipposideros armiger
TCTCTCTCTCTCTCTCTCTTTGGCTAACTACTTTAGGAATATGAACTGAAAAAGAAAGTTCTAGTTTGGCAAACAGAGCATTTCCAAAAAACATTCAATATTTGCCCTTTGACCAAACACAAGCATAGTAGAGAAACAAACAGACCAGAAGACCTAAAACCTTAGTTTAGCCATGTCTTTTCAATAAAAGACTAGATGACCTTGACAAAGTCAAGCTATTTCCCTTCTTAAATGATTCTTACATTTCCTCCAAACTTAAAAACTTAGTATTCATGAGCATATGTTTCAGGTTAAGGAAAATTATTTCCATGCCTAGAAATACATCCTTGTATATTAGGATAGGACCAATAATAATATATACATGCTTTTTAAACATATCTTTTAAAACCAATGAAAGATACATTCATTGAGGTAAGCTTAATTTGAGTATATAAGGTGAAACAAACAGCTCAAGTCAATCATCAGAATGCCCTTTATGGCTATTTCGTTCCTAGTAGTTGCATAATTCAGTATGACTTACTAAAAAATAGCTTTATTAGTAAATAGATGCAAAAGTATAAAAACTAGTATACACCCAATTTCAGAAAAGTAGCATAAAATACATTCATTATTTAAAGTCCCATGTAATTATATCATTACCACTTTACTAATATAAGAATTTTTCAGATTGGCAATTTTCAAACAGACTGTGTTATTAAAACTTATATTTACAAACAATAATGCAAATTACACATTTATAAAACCACCAAATTACACTATCAGGGAAATACAATATTGAGTTTAAAAATATGAGAAGATAATGTGGTAAAAGGTTGTGTGATGAAACACTAGGTTATTAATTAATATAACTCTACAATGTAGAAACAAATAAATAAAAATAGAGAAGGAAGTATAAATCTAAAAAGTATATTTTACTGTTTCTAAAACCAAGGAGATAAGAAAAGAATATCCTAGATATGAACCAAAACACAAATGAAAAAATCATAAATTCTACTTTGTAGCAGGTAATATCTCTCATCTCCTATTCCCTAATTCCTATTATAGCAAATGTGTAATGCCTTTTATAAGGCATTTCATTCAAAAAGATGCCAAAGTACTGCTTGATAGCTGGCCTTTTAAAAGCATTGAGTTTCCCAAAAAAGAAATAATTAAAGAAAAGTTATCAAATGGAAACACAATAAATGTAGATTTGAAATAAATAGTCAAAAAGCAATAAAAATCTTCAAATTCCATCAGTGTTTGGAGTACAGAGATTAAAACACTTCAACTGTAAAATCTAGAAATTATCAGATTCTGGTTATTTGAGTGTTCCATGTGTTAAAGTTCACCATATACATTCTTGTTTTATGTGCATGCTGCTATATGTATTATACTTCAATAAAATATAGGTTTCAGCTAACACAATGCTTAGAAAATAGAATAGACAAAAGATTGAAAATAAAAAACCCTACAAAAAACCACTAGAAAACGAAAAGCTCCCCAAATTATAAGGAGTGATACAATAAACTAAGAGCAATAGAAAATGAAATATAAAAGATGCAAAAGAGATGATCAAAATTGACAAAAAAACAGATCCTTTGAAAAATAATAACACGAAACTGTTGTCATGATAAAATATGAAAAAGGTACAAGAAAACCCCAGCATTATAAATAAAAAAGGGAACATAGCTAAATATTCAGCACAGATTAATAGTATATAACAAAAGGATACCATGAAAAACTCTTTGTCAATAAATGTGAAAATTAAGATAAAAATAAATTTATTAGAAAACACCAATAGCAGCTTCAGAGGTAAAGGTAGAGTAAAATTGAATAGAACCACAATTATTAAAGAAATCCAATCAGTTATTTAAAAATCTACCCTTAAAAATAAAAGACACAGACGTCATAGAAATGGCGGCATGAGATGAGCCTGTTGAAATCTCCCTTGGAACTTACAACAAATTGAACAACTATAATTCCACAAGGGACTCCCTGCGCAGCAGACAGGCAAGACTAAGAGACGCGCAACTTATATCATCTAATGGTGGGCAAATGGGGAGAGCAGGAGAGGAGGAAGAAGGAAGTGCAGAGACGCCGGGCCTGCAGGGCCACAAGATGGACGCAGACTGAGCTCGGAGTTCCCTGCATTCCGGAGCTATAGCAGTCGCTGGAGAGGGAAGTATTCGAACTGCTAGCGCTCCCCTTATGGCCCGCAGTCCTGCCTGAGGGATGGGCATATAATACGAATGAACCCCACCCTCATGGCAGAGACTTCTGAGCAAAGACTGAAGGAGGAAGGGTGAAAGCAGTGGCCTAGGCCCTCACTGCCAAGCTGAGGATGGAAGGTATAGGCACAGAGCCTAGCTGACCACACCCCATCCTCCCAGAACTCACCTCAACCCACCAGCTCAGTTCTATAAGCAGAACAGTAGCAGTGTCAGATCAAAGGAACAGAATATTTGTAGATCTGAAAACTGTAGCCTGCAACCACAAACTCGCAGCTTAACTAGTTCCAGCGAAGAGGAGAGAGCCCTGGGTGCAGGATGGGCTATGCTGGTGGTTGCCGCCATTGCTCAGAGCCACCACTCACAACCCACCCTGCCCTTGCACCCACCTATCTGGGCAGATCCCTGCAGGGGTAAACAGAGCCGCTGAAACACACAGGCCCTGAATCTGGTGCAGGACGAGCTTTGGAACTTCAGAAGCTCTCCACATCCCCCACGGAGGCGGTGCCTTGAGATCCAGGCAACCTGTTCACAGAGGAGAAGCCCGCCTTCCTGGAAACCCTGCATTGTGTGCGAAGCTGGAACAATGTATGAGAAAAAATATAATGCTACAACATGAGAGAGAATAAAAGACTGCAGCAGGAGAGAAAATAAAACATTCCACCACCAACTCCTAAATAAAGACCTCTTCCTATCAACCTGTTGCAGAACTATAGATGCAAAGACGAGACATAATAATTCATTAATTGCCATGAATAACCAAGGTAAAAAAGCAGCTCAAAAAGAAAATGAAAAGTCTCCAGAAATGGAACTCAAAGACATGAAAATATATGACTTAAATGACAGAGAACTCAAGATTACAGTTCTGAAAAACTCAACGAGATGCAACAAAACATAGACAGACAGTTCAATGAACTCAGAAACACAATTAACAAAATGAATATTTTACCAAAGAGACTGAAATCTGAAAAAAAAACCAAATAGAATTTCTGGAGATTAAGAACTCAACAAAAAAAGAATGGGCTTTTTCCAGCAGCCAGCGTGAGC
>NW_017733692.1:6089-8240 GCF_001890085.2 Hipposideros armiger
CACAAAAATTACAGACCAATATCTCTGATGAATACAGATGCAAAAATCCTAAACAAAATTTTATCAAATCAAATGCAACAATGCATTAAAAAAAGTATACATCACGACCAAGTAGTGATCATCCAAGGGGCACAAGCATGGTTCAACATATGCAAATCGATCAATGTGATATACCACATAAACAAAGTAAAGGACAAAAATTATATGATTCTATCAATAGATGCAGAAAAAGCATTTGACAAGATACAACATTCATTTATGACTAAAACACTTAATAAAATGGGTATAGAAGGAAAATACCTTAATATAATAAAGGCCATATATGACAAACGCTCAGCTAAACCATAATTAATGATGAAAAACTGAAGCACTTTGCTCTACATTCAGGCATTCAGGAACACGTCAGAGCTGTCCCTTATCACCTATGCTTTTCACATAGTATTAGAAGTCCTAGTCAGAACAATCAGGCAAGAGAAAGAAATAAAAGGCATCTGAATCAGGAATGAAGAAGTTAAATTGTCACTTTTTGTGGATGACATGATGCTATATGGAGAAAACCCTAAAGACTCCACCACAAAGATATTAGAAACATAAAAGAGTACAGTAAAGTTGCTGGCTACAATATCTAAGTACAAAAGTCCCATTGCATTCCTATATACTAACAATGAAACCTCAGAAAAAGAAATTTAAAACAAAACAAAAAACAATTCCTTTTGCAATTTCAACAAAAAGAATAAAATACCTAGGAATAAACTTAACCAAGGATGTGAAAGACCTAAACACTGAAAACTATGACATTTTAAAAAGAAATTGAAGAAGACACAAAGAAATGGAAAGACATTCCATTTATGGATTGGAAAAATCAACATAGTTAAACTGGCAATATTACCCAAAGCATTATACAGACTTAATGCAATCCCCATCAAAATCCTAATGGCATTTTTTAAAGAAATAGAACAAAAAAANGACTAAACTCACCAATAAAAAGGCACAGGGTAGCAGATTGGATAAAAAACGAAACCCAATCATATGCTGCCTCCAAGAGACACATCTCAGCTACAAGGACAAATATAGACTCAAAATGAAAGGGTGGAAATTGACACTCCAAGCAAATGGTATTCAGAGAAAAGCAGGTGTAGCCACAGTGATATCAGATGAAACACACTTTAGAATAAAAAAGATAATAAGAGACAAAGATGGATATTTCATAATGATAAAGGGGACTATACAACAAGAAGGCATGAGTCATAATATTTATGTCCCCAATCAGGGAGTACCAAAATACACAAAGCAACCACTAACAGAACTAAAGGAAGAAATTGACCAAAACACAATTATAGTAGGAGAACTAAATACATCATTGACAACTATGGATAGATCATCCAAACAGAAAATAAAAAAAATATATCAGCCCTAAATGACACATTAGATGAAATGCACATAATTGACATTTATAGAGCACTTCACCCTAGAACATCAGACTACACATTCTTTTCTAGTATACATGGAACATTCTCAAGGGTAGACCATATTTTGAGACATAAAACTAGCCTCAGCAAATTTAAGACAATTGAAATCATATCAAGCATATATTCTGATCACAAGGCTTTGAAATTAGATATCAACTGCAAAAAGAAAGCAGGAAAAATCACAAATATGTGGAGATTAAACAACATAATTTTAAAGAGTAACTGGATCAAAGAAGAAATAAGAGGAGAAAAATCAAAAGATACATAGAAACAAATGAGAATGAAAATACATCCTACCAAAATTTTGGAGATTCAGTGAAAGCAGTTTTAAAAGGGAAATTTATATCATTACAGGCCTATCCCTAGATAAAAGAAAAATCTAATATAAATAACTTCATGTTACAACTTAAAGAACAAGAGAAAGAAGAACAAATGGAACCCAAAGTCAGCAGAAGGAAGGAAATAATAAAATCAGAGCAGAACTAAATTAAATAAAGAACTAAAAAGACAACAGAAAAAACTAATGAAACAAAGAGCTGGTTCTTTGAAAAGATTAATAAAATTGACAAACTCTTGGCTAGACTCACTAAGATAAAAAGAGAAAAGATACAAATGAACAAAATGAGAAATGAAAGAGGGGAAATTACCACGGATGCTACAGAAATACAAAGGATTAGCCAAG
>NW_017733692.1:10415-20257 GCF_001890085.2 Hipposideros armiger
GGATGGAAGGAAGGGAAATAGGAATAGAAAAGAGCTTTCTTATTGTGTTGATAAGTAGAAAAACAAATAAAGAAAAGATTATTTTTAATACTGAATATCACTAAAAAGCCAAAAATAATCATTGTACTGAGAAATCTGGTTAAACAAGGAGAGAAAGGACATAGGGATTAGAAAGGAAAAGAAAAGGTATCATAAATAATATGACAAGGGTAGGGAATTCCACGGGGGCAGAGGAAAGAAACAGGCAAATTATTAAATTATGTACAACATTCTTTACAAGAACTTAGCAAGGTTACTATAAAGTCTACATACCAAAATCATAATTTTCTATAGCAATAAAATACCTAGAAGTCCTATGAATACCTCTAAAATATATGTAAGTTTTTCTAGGTTAGGTCTGGTATAGACTTCATTTCAGAGATAGATCAGCCTTACTTCTAAGGAATTATCCATTCTAGAGTCCCCACTAAATGCCCTAGTTGATCATGACATAACACAATTCTCACTGGCTAAAGCTCTAATATCTACTCATCATGTGTAAGCTCTCATAAGTGTTCAATTGAAACCTCCCTTACAATGCTATCCACTGCCATATGGAGTTTTACATAATAAAGGCATGGCCTAGTACCCAACAAAGAAGCAAAGGAACTCCTATGCAGATTTCTGATGTACTTTGGCTGTATAGCTCCCTCTGAAACTCTGCCCCATAAAATACAGCCCCCTCAGTTTCTCAAAACTCCAATCTCCATCACCTAAACTCAATGAGGTGCCCTGCCTGGGATCCTCTTCTCTATACCCACAATCAGAAAATTAATTCCAGGGAGAAAGTCAGTGCTTAATTTGTTTTCCTTCTCTCAGAAATCTCAATTCTATGCTTTATGTTGTCCAATGTTTAAAAACTGTTGAAATATACCAGGTCGTTACTGTTAGCTATTTACAGTGGGCAAAATCTGGCACTAAGTACTCCATTATGACCAGAAGAGGGAGTTTTCAATTTGTAAATTTATTTCTAAATCTTGGGTGTGAGACATAGATGTTTACAATGTTATTTTATTACAATTCATTTTAATGAAATATTTCATTATAAGACAGATAATATGTTCATGTACAACTGATAATGCAAATTTACTTGATCTTATGCAAAACTACTTTAGTTTGTCTATTCATTCAATCAACCACAAAAATTAGATAGCTATTATTTTCTTCATAGTTAAGAGTTTTTCAAAATTCAATTCAAATATAGTCCCCAAAATCAACACTTGAGGTTAATTTCAAGGGAAAACATCTGGGACATTTAGGTGGCAGATAAAACCATGGCACTTAGCTAAAAGATATATGAATATACCTAAATTTGGGAACAAGAGTGGCAATATTATAGCTATGGAGTTTTTCTAATCAAGGTGGTGGAGTAGGTAAATACTATGTAGCCTCCTCTCATGACCACATCAAAATTACAACTAAACTACAGAACCACCATCATTAAGAATTGCCTGAGGGCCGGCCGAGTGGCTCAGTTGGTTAAGAGCTCACTCAAGAGTGTGAGCTCTGGGCAACAGGGTCACTGGTTTGATTCATGGCCTGAGCTGAGCTGCCGCTGAGCTGCCAACAGGTGGCAGGATGGCTCAGCTAAAAAAAAAAAAAAAAAAAAAAGAATTGCCTGAAGTCCAGCTGAACAGAAGTCCTATAAATAAGGATATACAGAAAAAGCCCCATTGAGACCAGTAGGAGGGGCTGAGATGCAGAACAGGTTGGTCCCACACCCACATGGCAGTTAGAAAATGGGATGGATACCTCAGCTGCAGATGTCTCCCCTAAGAAGTGAAGGATCCCGGCTCCATACCAGGCTACCAAGTCCATGGTCCCAGTGCCAGGAAGAAAAGTTCCCACTTCTGATTGTGAAAACCAGCAGAGATTGTGGCTTAGTGAGATGGAGGCGGGCTGGAGGTCCAGGCGTCTGTATTAAAGGGCCCATACACAGATTTACTAGTTGATGGATTGATTTGCCTTGAGCTCCAGCACTGGCGCAGCAGCTCGAAAAATGAAAGAAACATACGAGGAGGAAATGAATTGTCTGGTTTCAGGGTGAGGGCTGGAAAGGTAGCTTTCTTCCAGACAAAGGTAGGTGCTGGCAGAAGCAAATGTCCCTTTGCTAAGCCCTCACCTCACCCAGCATGCAGACAACGGCAGATTCCATATCAGAGTCTCCATCAATCTGGCTAATATAGTTTTCCCTGCCCTGATGACTCCCTGAGACCCTACCCTACCCAACTAGTAGTTCTACCCAAGCTGCTTCCAGTGGCTTTTCCATACAAATGGCCTATCTTGGCTCATGCTTCAGACTTTCCTAAAGTCTCTTAAGAGTTCACAAAACCCCCAAAAGCAGCATCTGGCCTCAGTGTGCCCCGTACCTCTTGCTAAACAGCCCTAAGCCTGGCACTAGTGGAGGCCAGCCTCAGTTTGTGACTTGGCATCTCCCCAGCACCTCTGTGGCTCATTCCAGGTGGCCCTGGGGAGGACACGGGGAGTAGTTGAACTTGGTCAGTGGTGGGGCCCTTCACAGGAGGCCACAGGGCCAGCACACCCAGTGGCCAGCTTCAACTGAGCCAGGAATGCCTCTGCAGATGACAGATTCA
The DNA here is from genome assembly GCF_001890085.2 of Hipposideros armiger. Lineage (NCBI taxonomy): Eukaryota > Metazoa > Chordata > Mammalia > Chiroptera > Hipposideridae > Hipposideros > Hipposideros armiger. The sequence continues at coordinate 13,049 of NW_017733692.1, forward strand.
AGAGCAGAATGGGCAGGCACCACAGCCCTGCTAAAGTGAATCCTGCTCTGTAGGATCAGCCCCTGCACAACAGTTTCTCCACTGTAGTCATGGCCAGTCCTCACAACCAATCAGCCCCAGGGTCGATCCCTTCCATTGCTGTGCAACAGCAACCAAGGCTGAACTACAATAGGAGGGCACACACAACCCACACAAGGGACACACCTTGTGACAAGGAAGACTGCACCATCAGGCCCCACAGGGCACCTACTACATAAGACCACTCTACCAAGACCAGAAGACATAGCAGCTCTACCTAATACATAGAAATACACACAGAGAGGCAGCCAAAATGAAGAGACAAAGAAATATGTCCCGAATAAAAGAACAGAACAAAGCTCCAGAAAAACAACTAAACAAAACAGCAAAAAGCAATCTACCAGATGCAGAGTTCAAAACACTAATATAAGGATGCTTGATCTCATGGAGAACTTCAACAAAGAGATAGGGAACATACAAATGGAAATAGAAACAAAAAAGAACCAGTCAGAATTAAAGAATATAAAAACTGAAATGAATACATTAAAAGGAATCAACAGTAGATTAGATGGAACAGAAGTTCAAATCATTAATTTGGAAGATAAGGTAGCAGAAAATACCCAATCAAAACAGCAAAAAGAAAAAAAGAATCCATAAAAATGACGATAGTTTAAGTGGCCTCTGGGATAATATGAAGCATACCAACATTTGCACCATAGTGGTAACAGGAGGAGAGAGAGAACAAGGAGTTGAAATCCTACTTAAAGAAATAAGGACAGCCAGTTTCCCTAACCTGGCAGAGGAAACAGACATACAAGCCCAGGAAGCAGAGAATACCAATCAAGATGAACCCAAAGACACCAATACCAAGACACATCACAATTAAAATGCCAAAGGTTAAAGGCAAAGAAAGAATCTTAAAAGAAGCAAAAGAAATAAGTTATTACCTACAAGAGAGTTGCCATAAGACTGTCAACTGATTTTCAACAGACACTTTGCATGCCAAAAGGGATTGGCATGAAATCATCTAAAGCAAGGACGTACAACCAAGATTACTTTACCTAGAAAAGCTGTCATTTAGAATTGAAGGACAGATAAAGAGCTTCCCAGGCAAGAAAAAACTAAAGGAATTCATCACCACCAAACCAGTATTACAAGGAATGTTAGAGGAACTTCTTGAAAAAAAAAGGAAAAAAAAAGATTAAAAATATGAATACTAAAATGACAATAACTACACACCTATCAATAATTACTTTAAGTGTAAATGGATTAAATGCTCCAACCAAAAGACATAGGGTATCTGAATGGATCAGAAAACAAGGCCCTTATACATGCTGCCTGCAAGAGACTCATTTCAGATTGAAAGACACACAAACTGAAAGTAAAGGGATGGAAAAGATATTTTATGAAAATGGCAACAAACAAACAAAAAATCAGTAACTTTGTTACATGGTAAGGGTACAGAGCAATAGAATGATAGCACCTTTCGTTAACTGTTTCATGTCAATTTGTTTCGTAATTTTAAGAATTCCATTTAAATTTTTACTAAACCCATATTACACAAACACTCATCCAAGGAAAGAATGGCATTTATGCAAATGTATAATTTGTGAAATTATACTAGAGTGGAAAGCATTCCTTATAAAAAGATAGAGATTATACAACAGAGTTCCCATATTTCCCACTTAAAACACTTTTAACTGTGAATATCATTATAAAGAATAAAAGAAGATGGGAAATAAACCAAACTGATAAAAATCACAAAGGCACTCACATTCTATGTGATTAAAGAGAGAGTGATTATTTCGTGAATTAAAGGTCAAAGTTTAAAAACATTATTCAGGAAACAGCTAGAAACACTCTGGAGATAATTAAATTGTTCGCTACTAGTAATGGTTTGTTTCATTGGTTTAAGCAACATTCTGGTCTTCATGATGTTAAATAAATAATTTACTGTGAATGTTTATAGAGAGGCAATAAAAACTTTTAAATAAAAGTTTTGGTTTCAATTATTAAAAAGGAAAAATATACAAGTCTAACAATCATAATTATCATATTTCATATTCAGGAGGGTAATCTCTACATAAATAGTGAAGCTTGCTTTAATTTGACAAACAAGCTATGTAAATTAGCTATACATAAATTAATAATCACATTTATTCACAATAAATCAATGTTTATTATAAAAATACTCTGGAAAATTGCTTATGTGTGGGTGTATATAGAGAACACATATGTACAAAGATTATATGTATATAGGCATAGACATTCATTCTAGACTTATCATGTGCCCAAAGACAGAGCTCCATGTATTAAGTTTAGAGCATAAAATACAATTAATTTCCAATTAAATAATAAAAGAAAATATCTAAAATATGTCCAGAGAAAAACAGTATCACTTGTAATTGAAAACAGAAGCAAACAAAAAATAATAAAAAATAAAAATATATATCTTATAGTAAATAATATAACTTTACAAGAGAACAGAAAAAGTTAATTTCCCAGTGAAAAAGATGCTCTGGGCAGAATTAAAATAAGTAAAATTTCAAAGTGGAAAATTAGAAAGTGGTTTATTGGATAACATAGTCTAGCTCTTAATGAAAAGCTACAATACCTAAAACACATTGATAATATGAAAATGATGAGTAAATTGTTTCTCTGTGTGATATATCTAGCCAATAGATCCATGAAAATAAAATGTACTAGCATTACAGCATACAAACAGAAAATTCACATATATGGAAGCAAAAAAAAAAATCACAGTTTACATTGCATTCACGTTTAAAATCAAACATCACTTTTTCACATTCTGAAGATTCCCCTCCCGCCCCCCAAATATGGAAAGAAAAACAAGCCAGGGCTTTAATATATTTTTTTCCTAACCTGGAACAGCTGCAAAAAACAAATCTTGCTGGAGATAAACTGGGTTATAAATATGAACATTCATTTTAAATAAGAGAGTCCAGTTTTCATGCCATCTGCCTCTTTCTACAAGGGAAAAAATATGAAAATCATAAACCAGAACATTCTCTTTCAAAGAAGGCATTTAAAAATGAATGTAGTAAAAGGCTACGAATGACTGTGAACCTCTTGCCTTTTAACCTGTCTTTGTCTACCTCAGATCAGAAAATGGGATTTCATGAAAGTAAACAACTCTTATTCCACTGCCTGAAGCAATTAACAAAAAAAAAAAAAAAAAAAGGATTAATGCAAGATGGGTTTACCAAGTAGTTAGAGTAGTATACTAGGTCCACCTACATAAAGGAATATCTAGTATAGTAATACTCAGATAGCTTAAGAGAAAGTAGAAGAAACATAAGACAGAGAAAAATGACATCCTTTATTATAACAATATATGTAAATGTTTAGTCCATTCCCTCAATTACAGTGGTAGGTCTCTGAAAAGCTACTGAAACAAAGGCACCTGGGAGCTCTGGCATAATTCATTCTCATTCTCATATTTATTCTCTCCCTTCTTCTTTTTCTCACACATACACACAAAGCCATACCTATACACTACAAACAAAAAGAACAAAATTGAATCTTTAATCATGAACATTTGCAGTTATTTTAAGGGGCTAAGATTGTACTTGGATGAGTCCTTCATAGGAAAAATATGTTCTAAGATGTTTTTTTTAATTCACTTTCATTCTGTTTCAAGCATGGACCACCTAGGTCTGTAATTACAAAAAAACAAAGTTCTTTTACAAATGGCCAATGACATTTAATTGCTTTCTTGGAATGCTGCAACTTCAGGGTAAGGAGGGAGCAGAGGGAGAGATTTCTTTAAAGTAATGGTTAATAATATTTAATCTCAAATTAATTATTTAAAATATCCATTTTACAGCAATCCATATTTCATCTTTTTCATGATTTGATGTAGGCATTACAAAATGATTGAACAATTAGACTATAAGTGTTACAAAAGAAACATTTTACCTTAGACCTAGCAATTATTTAAAATTATAAAGCATTTTCCATATTAAACTTAGTCTACTTTTTATTTTCTTACTCCCCTCCACTACAATGTAGTAACACAAACAGCAGGGTTCTTTTTTTCGTACACTGAAGAATTCAAACAATTAAAACAATGTGGCACATAGTAGACATTTAATACATATTTTTGAGTAAATATTCTCCAGAGGACAGTTATATTAACTTAAAAATTCTACATATTATGCTCAATTATTATAAACTCAATTAAAAATACTTTGAGTTTTAAAATATTACTATAACCTATCTTTTATAAGAATATGAGCCTGATAAAGGATAGGTTAACTCATCCCTACTTTAACTTGTTTCCTTTCTGGTTCTGTCACATTTCAGTTGACCAAGCTAAGCTCTTAACCATTTTTTAATGGGTACAATAATAATTTAAAGGTTAAATTAAAAGCTAATTTATATAAACTACTTAACATGGTGTTTCCCACATAGTAAGTACTCAATAAATGTTATTAGTATCTTACATCATGCTGGTTTAATCAGTTACTCACTGTTAAAGCAACACACAGTCCAAATAGTTTTTTTAGACAAAAAACAACCTGAACCTGATGACTGTTAGGTCACTGAATGTTAAAGACCTTGACTTAATGTTAGCTCTCTGAATGTTAGGTCTCTGAATGTTGGGTTTTAGAGACCTTGACTTAGAGATAGAACCATGTCTGCAAAAAAAACAACAAAACGTCTGTTAGCCTGCTCCTACAGACAGAACCCAGCTTGCGATAACAGAAAATGCCCCAAAACAGCTATTGGCTTGCAGGCAGTCAACATTTTCTGTTCAAACAATGCTACCCTATTAGCACCGCCCCTATATAATCCTGCTCACCCCCTCCCTTGTCGCTGCAAGTCTCCTTCAGACATGCAGCCCAGGCTGTAGCCATCTTTGTTCCGCCCTATAGATTCTCTCTTAATAAAATAGGCTTTCTTAAACTTTCTTAACTTGCCTGACTGTGTGCATTCCTTTACCGGCCAACCTATCAATAACCTCATACTTATTGATAGTTAATGAACTCCCTTATATTTTAGGTTCTTAAGAGTAAAGAATTATAGTCTCATAATACACTAAGCTTATAATAACTTAATTACATATAAATTGTACAGTTTCTGCTATCATTTGGTCTCCTAACAGTCTTCTATCATCAGCTAAGTGGCTTCAACAAAAGTATCTGTGGGTAACTTTTAAGATGCCAAATTACATATGCTGTCATATTGTCCATAAGCATTGGAAAAGGTATACCAATATGTCTCTATATAGTCAGTACTCAAAAATATTTACTTTCTAAAATGAAAGGCTTCTGAACAACAACAAAAGAAACTTGTGTTTACTAGTCTCAATTTTTAAAATTGACAACTGAATTTCTAATCTTTGTCAGAAGTCCCAAATTATCCTCCAGTCTAAGAAAAGAATCTTGTTAGGTGAACAGTTCCACCAATTCTTTGTTATTCTCTCCTCCAGAGTTGTAAGCTCTTGATATTGTTTCTACTAAGTCTATATTTCTTTTATATATCGACCACAAGTACTGAGCAGCTCAGTACAGTTCTTTCTACTAGACCAGTACTCTGAAATTAGATAAAACTGATTCTGTCGTGGAGGTCTCAAAACTTTAATTTGCAATAATAAATTTAGCATTCCAAATGTTTAAAATAACTTTGTGCATAGCACACAATGGTAAACAAGAAATATAATTTTAGCATATCCTTTATAGTACATTCTCAACAATGTCTTCCACAAATCTTTAAGAAAAATATCATAAGTATTCCAATCACTTTCTATTTTCTTTTTGAAAATTAAACTGGACTGTAACATTTTACTACCTTGAAGTTTATCATAAAAAGTGATTTTATAAAAGCACTCAATAACTATTTCACTAGTTTTAAGAAATTTTCCTCTGTTATAAAATGATTTGGTCTTTATTATCACATTAGCAAAAATTTGGGGGCAGGGTCTAGATTACATCTAAAGAGGACTTTTAATGGGAACAGCAAGCACAAAATTCTTTTTAAATTGTATATTTTTGAAGTATTGCTGAACTCTAAATAATTTAAAGAAAAAAGCAAATGAGCTTCCCAATGCAATTCTTGCAGTAAAATGTGTAACTGATTTTTTACAAGCACATACATAACACTGCCCAGCAACCTCTCTGTCCCAAGCCTGCAGTTATCTCCCATTTGATTGAGTAGTCACTCCAACTTGCAGTGCTCTCCTGAAGTCCTCCACCCACCTTCATTTTAGTCTTGGCACATGAGCTTGTATCCTGTCACAAGGAAAATAGAGATCACTATGTAAGAATCACTCATGCTGCATGCTTATTCTAACTCACACACACCAGCACACACATTTGCACACACACCAAACACACACAAATCCACACACAAACATGCTCAGACACAAATGTTGTCCATATCAGTACCTCTATTTTTATCTCAGTGTTAAGACGCCTCCTGTCTCCTGCCAAGGATTCCTCTTTGCACTGGAGCCCACCCGATATATACTTTCCCTAACTTTTTATGCTTGGTTCCCTTCCTTTCCATCTCCTCTGTCATTGCCCTCCTCCGGGGGGTCTCACCAGCCTTACTGCATTAGCATTGTAACCCATCTTTATGTCTCCAGGCTACCTGCCCTCAAGTCCAACTCCACTTTGCCTGCAGAATCAAGAAATCCTGTTTCGTAGAAGGTAGGCATGAGAGACAGGTAGGGGTGGGCGATAATGTAACCAGCACTTTGCACTGCCCAGGTCCAACCCTTGGGGACTAATTTTGTGGTTAGAACATACTGATAAGAGGGAAATAAAATTCAAACAGAATTATCTGGTTTTTGGCAAAATGTTAAAGCTTACCCTTGGCTTAACCTTAACCTCATTATAATACAGTTACAATAAATTAGCATTGAGGTTTTAACCCCTCCCAACCCCCTCTCCACCCCCTCCCGTGGGTTTTCCTGTGTGCATTATGGGTAAGGGCATGCACAGAAGGGAATGGGTTATATAACCTACACGTGGCAATCAAATGACCCAAGTCTGTAGATCACACTTAAAACTGGTCTAGAGCCAACAATATGAAGCTCAAGCCCCAAACCCTTCCGGGCCATTGTCCCTCTTCACTTGGGGCCATTCTTCCCTTAGAAGGGATCCTAATAAACTTTCCTTACTCTATACCTTCATGTTTGCCGATCTGTAATTCTTTACTGCATCG
>NW_017733692.1:21662-22684 GCF_001890085.2 Hipposideros armiger
TCCAGAATACATGTGAAATGCAAATGTACCAATTAATCAAGAAAGATTAAACATAATGTTGAATAACTGATATTTTATAAGAATCTTAATTTGTTTACTACTTACTATACAGGGACATTAATTATAACCAATATATAATTACCAAAATATAGCAATGTACAAAAGTATCATGGTATATTAAACATCAAGAGAAATCAAATAATTAATGTAGCAACAAATCGTAGTAGGCAATTAATACTAAATGATTTAATAAATAAATCAGATAAAGATTTATTGCTCTATGAATATTGCTTTATTTACATTTGGGTATTACCGAAATACCACAAAATAATACAAGTAAAATCATTTTCCCATTGTTATACTGTCTTCCATAAGAAAGAATGGCAGTTTGAACCCAAGTTCATTGCCAGAAACAAACCAAAACAAGAAAACAAAGTGAAAGAAAACAAATCACAAGTCAAAAAACCTTTTGCCAAATGTTAAATCAAGTAAACACACCTTGTATTGTGTCCTTGATGCTGCCAAGTCTGAACTGTGGAAAGCTGCCAAGAGGTGAGATGTCTCCAAAGGCAAGATCTTTACTGAGGAAGCCGTGCTCGCATTTCTGGCAAATTCAATTCCAAATACCAACAATAACACTCTTGGTTGCTTTTTCTTATTGGAATTCAAAATTTAATATGAAATATTAAAAGGATGTTCTGCAGTTCCCTAATTGTCCGCAAAATAAAATCACTGTGGTAGCATTTTCCAAAAGTGGTTCTTGGTTTGCTATTCTGTTCTATGTTCAATTGGGTTAAGTTTCTATGGCCAAATGTACTTGGAAAATGTTGCATACTATACCACTTTGTTCACAAGGCAGACTATCATAAAAAGACTCTGAGAAGTTCTAGAACAGAAAACCCTATTTAAATTTACGTGAGCCGGTATGTCCCAAATTTATTTAAGATGCCTTTTCCACTGTAATAAATAGTAATGTAATTTTTGCAGATTACACTTTAAGAATGGTTCATTGTATAGCGAAT
>NW_017733693.1:0-10641 GCF_001890085.2 Hipposideros armiger
AGAGAGCCAGAGGGAGAATGAAAGAGAAATTAATATAAGGCCAAAAGGCCAATGGGGTAAAATGGTATAGGCAGGTGAATCTGGGTGAATGATGGTTGGTGTGGAATTCATTGAACTGCTCTTATGTATTCCTATAACTCTCAGCTGTGGGTGGTGCCTGTGACCCACCCTCCCGGGCCACAGGGTGAACCCTGAGTGAGCCGGGAAACCTGAGCTCTCTCCCACCTCCCCCACCCCGCCCCTTTCACCCCCTTCCTTGCCTCCTGCCCTCTGCCGCATTCAGTTCCCCAACCTGGTCCCTCCTCCCATCCACTCCACCCTCCCTCCTCCATACCCTGCCACCTCTCTACCCTGCCCCCACCTCCAGTTCCCCTCACTGCCCTCTCCAACCCCTCCACCCCTCACCCCTCTACCCTAAACCTGAGCCCACGCCTCTCCCCGCCCCACCCCCAAAGGACACGCCCTTGGTTATGATACTAAGCCCGTGTCATCAGCGCGGCCCCTGTGACCTCACAGAGCGGATACCCTCCTGTCCCTGGGGCCCCAATGTCAGTGGCAGGGGCAAGCGCAGGGGCAGCCAGCTCAGAACAGGAGCGGCGGTGTCATGGGCAGCTGTGTTTCCAGGAAGCTCAGTGCCAGGGCGTCCAGCGCTCTGAGCGGCGGTGTCTGTGGTTCAGAACAAGTCAGAAGTGGCGGCTGCTAAGGGCCAGAGGTGTCTAGTAGCCCATCAGGACCAGTGGAGCTCCCAACTGCCCCCTCCTCAGTTCCCCTGTCTGCGACCGTCCCCTTCCCCCGACATGCCCCTTTACCCCCCAAGACGCCCTCAGCCGAGCCACCAGCGGATTCAGCCAGGTGCTGCTCCCCCGACCCCGTGGTCTCTGCCGCAGTCTTCTACCTGTCATAGTGTGCTGGGACAAGGATTGGCCACTTGATGCAGATGAGGGCCCTGAAGTGCATCTATAGAGAGCTCCTCCACCTTTCTTTCAGCCTGCCTCCCCAGAGCTCAGCAGGGCCAGTGGGGGAAGACATACCTATAGAGAATTTGCACAGGATTACATTTTCCTAACAACCAACCCAATTGAAAAGGTTGGTGTTCATGGCATCCAGTCTTGCAAAAAAAGTTTCAAGTCTCATTTTCTTGGAAAAAGACAACTTCAGAAGCTTACCTCAAAGTTTTGCAATGTTATGTATGCTTCCTATGTAGAGAATTAGCCCTGGGCTAACCGAGTGGCTCAGTTGGTTGAAGGCTGGCTTGGGACCATGAGCTCTGAGCAGCAGGGCTGCTGGTACTGTTCCCACATGGGCCAGTGATGCTGTGCCCTCTACAGCTGAGATGGTGAGTGATGGCTCGACCTGGAGCTGGGCTGAGTTGCATGGCCAGCAACGCAGTGGGCTGTAGTGGGCTGCAGTGGGCTGCTGTGAACTACCGTGAGTGGGTGGCAGCCAGCATGAGCGGCCAGCAGCCCGTGAGAGCCATTGTGAGCAGCCGTCCAGTGGCTGGCGACCAACTCCCTCACCAGGAAGAGCGCAGTGATCGTGATGACAACATGGGCCAGTGATTTCTGGAAGCATACAATCTACCAAGTGTGAACCAAGAAGAAACAGAAACTCTGAACAGACTGATTACTACCAAAGACATTGAGTCAGTAATCAACAATCTTCCAACAAACAAAAGTCCTGGACCAGATGGCTTCACAGGAGAATTTTACAAAACATTCAAAAGAGAATTAATACCTGTTCTCCTCAAACTATTCCAAAACTTACAGAAGGAGGGAAGGCTCCCAAGCACATTTTATGAGGCCACTATTACTCTGACCCCAAAATCAGACAAAGATATTACAAAAAAATGAAACTACAGGCCAATATCCCTAATGAACATAGATGCAAAAATCCTCAACAAAATACTAGCAAACAGAGTTCTGCATCACATTAAAAAGATCATACACCATGATCAAGTGGGATTCATTCCTGGTATGCAAGATTGGTTCAATATCCACAAATCAATTGATGTAAGACATCACATTAACAAAATGAAAAATAAAAATCATATGATCATATCAATAGATGCAGAAAAAAGCATTTGACAAAATCCAGTAACCATTTATGATAAAAGCTCTTAGCAAAGTGGGAATAGTGGGATCATATCTCAACATAATAAAGGCCTTCTATGATAAGCCCATTGCAAACAGTGTACTCAATGGGGAAAGGCTAAAAGCTTTCCTCTTAAAATCAGGAAAAAGACAATAAACAATTTTCCCTTACACTTAAAGGATGTAGAAAAATAACAGAAAACAAAGCCCAAAATGAGTCAAAGGAAGAAAATAATAAAGATCAAAGCAGAAACAATAAGTTAAAAAAAAACAGAGACTAAAAAAAATACATAAGATCAATGAAACCAGGAGTTTTTTTTAAAAAAAGGTAAACAAGGTTGACAAACCTTTAACCAGACTTATCAAAAAAAAAAAAGAGATGAAATTGAGTATGGTTAAGCTTCTGCACACCAAAAGAAACCATTAACAAAACAAAGAGGCAACTAACTGAATGGGAGAAGATATTTGCAAACAATTCCTCCGATAAGGGGCTGATATCCAAAATATATAAAGAACTCATACAATTCAACAACAACAACAAAACAAACAATCCAGTTAAAAAATGGGCAGAGAACCTGAACAGACACTCCTCCCAAGAAGACATACAGATAACCAACAGATACATGAAAAGATGCTCAAGTTCACCAGCTATTAGGCAAATGCAAATCAAAACCACAATGAGATATCACCTCACACCTGTTAGAATGGCTCTCATCAACAAGTCAAATAATAAATGTAGGAGAGGCCATGGAGAAACAAGAACCCTCATACACTGTTAGTGGGAATGTAGATTGGTGCAGCCACTATGGAAAACAGTATGGGGGTTCCTCAAAAAAATAAGAACAGAATTACCATATGACCCAGTAATCCCTCTCCTTAGTATATACCCAAAAATCTGAAAAAAATTATTCCATAAAGATATATGTACTCCAGTGTTCATTGGAGCATTATGTACAGTGGCCAAGACATGGAAACGGAACCAGCAAAGTGTGCTTTGATAGATGATTGGAAAAAGAAGATGTGGTATATATACAAAATGGAATACTATTTTGCCATAAGGAAAGATGAAATACTGCCATTTGTGACAACATAGATTGATTTTGGGATTATTATGCTAAGCGAAATATGTCAGACAGAAAAAGACAAGAACCATATGACTTCACTCTTAAGTGGGTTATAATGTGAAAGCAACAAATGAATAAGACAAACAATCAAAGAATAAAAAAACATAGAAACAGACTACAGTATAGTGGTTACCAGTGGGGAAGGGGGAAGGGGATATGGTAGAAGAGGGTAAAAGTGGTCAAATCTATGGTGATGGAAGAAGAACTAACTGTTTTGTGAGCATACTATGTGATATTTACATGAAGTATTATAGATATGTACATTTGAAACCTATATGATTTTAATAAAAAAGAGAGAGGGCCAAAATAAATAATATCAGAAACAAAAGAGGAGAAGTGAGAATGAACACCACAGAAATACAAAATAATAACAATAATAATAATAATAATAATTATTATTATTATTATTAACAAGAAGAAGAAGAAGAAGAAGAAGAACCTATGAGCAATAATAAACTCACAAATTGGAAAATCTGGTAGAAATGGATAAATTCCAACAACCATACAATCTTCAATAGCTGAATCAAGAAGAAACAGAAAATCTGAACCAACCAATTACTACAAACGAAATCGAATCAGTAATAAAAAAACTCTGAACAAACAAAAGTCCTGGTGCAGTGCTTCACAGGAGAATTTTACCAAACATTCAAAGAATATTTAACACCAATCTTCTCAAACTATTATTAAAACTTTCAAAAGGTAGGAAAGCTTCCAAGCCCATTTTACATGGCTACCATTACCCTGATTCCAAAACCAGACACAGTTATTGCAAAAAAATAAAATTGTAGGCTGATATCCCTAATGAACATATATGCAAAAATTCTAAACAATATATTAACTAAACAAACCAAATTCAGCAATACATTAAAAAGATTATATACCATTATTAAGTGGGATTTATTCCTGGTATGTATGTGTGGTTCAATATCCACAAGTTAATTAATGTGATAAACCACATAAAGAGAATGAAAAATAAAAATCATGTCATAATATTAGTAGATGCAAAAAAATTGTTTGATAACATTGAACATTTTATCATTCTTAGCAAAGTGGAAATAGTGGGCATATACATCAACATAATAAAGGCCATATATGACAAACCTACAGCTAATATCATACTTGACAGGGAAAACCTAAAAGGGTTCTCCTAATGATCAGGAACAAGACAAAAATGTCCACTTCCATGACTTTTATTCAACACAGTACTGGAAGTCCTAGCCACAGCAATCAGGCAAGAAAAAGAAAATAAAATGTATCCAAACTGTAAAGGAAGAACTAAAATTGTCATTTGCAGATGACATAATACAATATACAGAAAAAATGAAAGATTCCACCAACATACTATTAGAACTGATAAATGAATTCAGTAAAGTAGCAGGATACAAAACTGATGTTCAGAAATCAGTTGCATTTTTATTCACCAATAATGAACTGTCAGAAACCGAAATTAAGAAAACAATCTTATTTACAACTGCACCAAAACATGCCCAGGAATAAATTTAACCAAGGGGGTACAAGACCTGTACTTAGAAACTGAAGAAAGAAATTGAAGAAGATACAAATAAATGAAAGCACATACCATGCTCATGGATAGGAAGAATTAACATCATTAAAATGTCCGTACTACCCAAAGCAATATATAGATTCAATGCAGTCCTTATCAAAATACAAATTGCAGTATCATGAACTAGAAGAAATAATCCTAAACTTTATGTGGGACCATAAAAGACCCTTAATAGCCACGGAAATTTTGAGAAAGAACAAAGTTGGTGGTATCACACTACCTGATATCAAATTATACTAGATGGCTACAGTAATCAAAACAGCAAGGTAATAGCATAAAAACAGACACATGGATCAATTGAACAAAATGTAGAGACCAGAAATAAACCCATGCCTATAAGTTCATTTAACCTATGACAAAGGAGACAAGAACATACAGTGGGGCAAAGGCAGTCTATTCAATAAATAGTGTTGGGAAAACAGGACAGATACATGCAAACAATGAAATACAATAAAACTGGACCACCTTCTTACAACACATACAACAATAAACTCAGGTAATTAAAAAATTAAATGTAAAATCTGAAACCATAAAACTCCTAGCAGAAAACATTATCAGTAAACTGTCTGACATTGCTCTTAGTGATTTTTTTTTCCAATCTATTTTTTCAGCAAGAGAAAAAAAGAATCAATAAACAAATGGTGTCCATCGGGCTAAAGGTTTTTTACACAGGACCATCAACAAAATGCAAAGACAGCCAACTTAATAGGAAAAGATATTCGCCAATGATACATCAGATAACGGGTTAATATTTAAAATTGAGAAAGAATTTATATGAGTCAAAATCAAAAAATAAACAATCCAATTTAAAAATGGGGAAAAGTTTTGAATAGACATTTCTCCAAAGAGGGCATACAGATGACCAATAGACATATGAAAAGTTGCTCAATGTCACTAATCATCAGAAAAATGTGAATTAAAACCACAACGAGATACCACCTCACCCCTGTCAGGATGGCTATCATAAATCAACAAATAAAACTTGTTGGCGAGACTGTGGAGAAAAGGAATACCTTATGCACTGTTGGTGGGATTGCAAATTGGCACAGCCACTAAGGACAATGGTTTGGGAGTTTCTCAAAAAATTAAACATAGAATTGCCTATATTAAAAATAAAACAACCTAATGACCTAGCAATTCTACTTCAGGGTAATTATCCAAACAAATTCAAAACACTAATTTGAAAATATGTGTGCACTCCTATTTTTACAGCAGCACTATTTACAATAGTCATGATATGGAAGAAATCCAAGTGTTCATCAATAGATGACTGGGAAAAAAACCTGGTATGTATATGAGGTCCGACAATTACGTTTGCAAGCTCATCCTCGAAAATTGCTACATAACTCATTGTTGAATATCATTACAATCACCTTTGAAGTACTCACCTAGGGAAACTATGCACTGACGCTAGCGCCTAGTCCACCCTTCAAAGCAATTTCAGAACTCTTTTCAGGAATGGCTATCAGAGCTGATGTCATATTACCCCGGATGTCCTGAATGTAATCAAAATGTCTTCCTTTCAATATTTTCTTCATATTCAGGTAAGTAAATAAGCCATTGGGGCCAGATCAGGTGAGTAGGGAGGATTTTGCAATATAGTTATTTGTTTACTGCCTAAAATTCCCTCACGCACAGTGCCCTGTGAGCTGGTGCATTACCGTGATGCAAGAACCATGAATTGTTGATGAAAAGTTCAGGTTGCTTTTGTCTAATGTTTACACGCAGTCTTTTCAGCAGTTCCAAATAGTAAACTGGGTTAACTGTTTGTCCAGTTGGTACAAATTCATAATGAATATTCCCTCTGATATAAAAAACATGTTAGCAACATCTTTTCAACAAGTTCGTGAACTTAATTGTCAGAACTCATTCACTGAAAACTATGACATTGTTAAAAGAAATTGAAGAAGACACAAAGAAATGAAAAGATATTTTGTGGTGATGGATTGGAAGAATCAACATAATTAAAATGGCCACATTACCCAGAGCAATATACAGATTTAATGAAATTTTCATCAAAATCCCAATGGCATTCTTTAAAGGAATACAACAAAAAAATCATCAGATTAGTATGTAATTGAAAAAGATCCTGACTAGCCAAAGCAATCCTAAGAAAAAACGAACAAGGCCAGAGGTTTCACTTTCCCTGACTGAAATTCATACTACAAAGTGACAATAATCAAAACAGCATGGTTTTACTTAATGTTGGAAGACTCAGTGCTTTCTCTCACTAAAACTGGGAAAGCGACAATGATGTCTGTTCTCAACACTTCTATTCAACATTAAGTACAGCATTGTACTTAAGGTCCTAAGCCATGCAATAAGGCAAGAAAAAAAAATAATAAAAAGCATACATATTGTAAAACAACATGGTTTTGGAAAACAACAAACAAAAAACATAGACACAGACACACAGACCAATGAAATAGAATTGAGAACCCTGAAATAAATCTACATATATATGAGCAGATATGTTTTGGCAAAACCCAAAAACATATAAGGGAGAAAAGCAAGCTTCTTCAATAAATGGTGTTAGTATAAATGGAAAATCATATACAAAAGAATGAAACCACACTGCTATTCCTCACCATATACCAAAATTAAGTCAAAATCAATGATCTAAACACAAGACCTGAAACAAATTGCATAGGTTCTAAACGTATGAACCTTGGGTTCAGGGAGGATTTTATGAATTTGACCTCAAAGACAAGGAAAGTAAAAGCAAAAATATGTGACTAGAACTACAGCAAACTAAAGAGATTATGCACAGCAAAAGAAAAACTCAACAAAACAAAGAGGCAACCAACCTAATGGAGGAAGATATTTGCAAACAACGACTCTGATAAAAGGCTAATATCCAAAATATGTAAAGAACTTGTGTACACTCAACAACAACAACAAAACAAAGAGTTAAAAAATGGGCAGAGGACCTGAAAAAACACTCCTCCCAAGAAGACATACAAACAACCCACAGATATATGAAAAAATGCTCTACCTCACTAGCTACTAGGGAAATGCAAATGAAAATCATAAAAGATACCATCTAATTCCTGTCATCAACAAGACATGTAGTAACAAGTGTTGGAGAGGTTGTCAAGCAAAAGGAACCCTCATACACTGCTTGTGGGAATGTCAGTTTGTACAGCCACTATTGAAAAGATATGGAGCTACCTCAAAAAATTAAGAATAGAATTACCATATGACCCAGCAATTTCTCTTCTGGGTATCTACCCCCAAAATCAGAAAACATTTATCTGTAAAACTATATGTACCCCTATGTTTATTGCAGCATTATTTTTTGTGGTCAATACATGGAAACTGAAGAGTCCTTCAATAGATGTTTGGATAAAGAAGAAATTATATATATATATATATATATACACACACACACACACAATGGAATACTACTCAGTCATAAGAAAAGATGAAATACTGCAATTTATGACAACATGGGTAGATCATTGCATTATCATGCTAAGAGAAATAAGTCAGACAGAAAAAGTAAAGAACCATATGATTTCACTCCTATGTGGGATATAAAGCTGAAAGCAACAAACAAACGAGTCAAACAAACCAAACTCAGAGACACAGAAGAGAATTTAGTGGTTACCAGAGGGTAAGGAGGGCATGGTAGAAAACGATAAAAAGGGGCAAATATATGGTGATGGAAAAAGAACTGACTGGATGGTAAACAGACAATGCAACATATATAATTGTACAGCCTGGTGTCCTAGGATGAAGTACTCTGTAAACATCAGTTGTGTCCATTTGGTCTACTATGTCTTTTAAAGATGATATTTCTTTACTGATTTTCTGTTTGGGTGATCTATCCATAGCTGTCAATAGTGTAATTACATCACCCACTATAATTGTATTTTTGTCAGTTTCTCCCGTTAGTTCTGTTAGCAGTTGCTTTGGATATTTTGGTGCTACCTGATTGGGGACATATACATTGATAAGTAGTATAGTTTCTTGTATTTTCCCCTTTATCATGATGAAATGCCCATCTTTGTCTTTTGTTACCTTTCTTATCCTGAAATCAGTTTTGTCTGATATAAGTATAAATACACTACTTTTCTCTTGATACCATTTGCTTGGAGTATCATTTTCCACCACCCTTTCATTTTGAGTCTATATTTGCCCTTGAGGCTGAGATATATGTCTCTTAGAGGCAGAATATGGTTGGTTTTTGTTTTCTGATCCAGTCTGCTACTCTGTGCCTTTTTATAGGTGAGTTCAGTCTATTTACATTTAGGTGATTACTGATATATGATAATTTATTGAAGCCATTTTATTTTGTGTTTTCTGATGTCTCCATCATTTCTTTGCCTTTTTGTTCCTTCTGTTATTTTAGTATGGTGGTATACTATGATTCTTCCCTCTGTTTCTTTTTTTTATGTTATGTGTCTCAGTTCTGAATTTATTTGAGTGGTTACTACTAAATTTATGCAAAACAAAGTTTCATATATGAGGTGTGTTCTACAAATAAGGTGAATGTCATATATATATATATATATTCACAGTAAAATACACATTGCCATCAATCACCCTCAAAATACATCTTACTTCAAACACACTTATTCCATTATTCTTGTCACTTTCTGAAGCAGTCCTAGAAGTCTTCTTTCGTGAGTGTCTTTAGTTGCGCTATCATGACTGCCTCAATGTCTTGAATTGGTTCAAAATGTTTACCTTTTATGGTCATTTTGACTTTGATAAAGAGCCAGAAGGTTTCACAGTGCCTGATCTGGTGAATAAGGTGGATAAGAACACATAATTTTTTTTCTCCAGTCTTTCATTTGAATGTGTTAGTATTTTGGTGTACAATATTTTAGTCTTTTGTCTCAGTGTGTCTGAGTGTATGTGTGAATATATATATATATATATATATATATATATACATATATATATAATATACTTATTATCTTGTATATTTTTAATTTAATAATATATTGTAAATTTTTTTTCTGGGATGATAGTCATTTACTCAAAACTTAAAAATGTTGCATAGTATTGTATCCTATGGAGATATATTATGACGTGTTTAACTGATTCCCTGTTATTGGACATTTACATTGTTTCCAGGTTTTTACTCTTATAAACAAAGCTGTTCTGAACATTCTTGTAGATAATCTTTGCACATATCCTTTATGACTTTTATAGGCTAAGTTTCTATAAGTTGAATTGCTGGACAAAAGTGTATGTGAGCACTACTAATCTGATTCTAATTCTTTTTTTAATTTTTTATTGTGAAATACACATTTTTTAGAATTAGTTTCAGCCGTACCACACAGTGCAATAGATATACTTTTTACCCCCTCCCTCCAGGAGTGACAACCTCCCTCCAGCAATCCGCTGCCCCACATCGCCCCTAATATCATACATATATATTACAATTCCCTTGACTACACTCCCACACTATACTCCACGTCCCATGACTATATATATATGTATATATATATATATATATATATATATATTCAATTATAGTTGACATACAATATTGTACAACATCAGCTTCAGGTGTACAGTGCAGTGATCAAGCCTCTTCCCCATCCATGATGCAAGACGTGTGACCATCTGACACCCTACAAAATATTTACAACATTATTAATTATATTCCTCAAACTATCTTTCAGTCCCTGGGACAATATTGTAGTTACATATTTATGCTGTCTAATCCCTTCACCTTCTCACTCATCCCCACCCCCACCCAACTAGCAGCCATCAGTTGTTCCTCTATATCTCTGAGGCCACTTCTGTTTACTTTGTTCATTCATTCAGTTTTTTTAGATTCCAAATATAAGGGTAATCATATGGTATTTCTCTTTCTCTGACTGACTTATTTCACTTAACACAATAA
>NW_017733694.1:0-13736 GCF_001890085.2 Hipposideros armiger
CAGGAGACATGAGTGTTGGAGAACCATCCTCATGGGCTGGATTCCCCTCCTTCTGGCGGCCTTGAAGAGGCGGTGGTCCCAACACCCGACCCACTGAGGTGGTGTCTCACTTTCTGGACCCACTAGGGCAGTGTCACCACAGCTGTGCTGGCAGGGGTCACATGTCACAGGCTCTGCCAGCGGGGGTCCCACCCAAAGATTTGGTTGCTGGGTGTGTTACCTGTTGAAACCAAGGAGATGGTTTAAGTCTTTGAAATCAAGGAGTACCTGATGACTCTAAATTTCCTTCAAGGTCATTCTTTCCTTTTCTTAAACGATATTTCATCTCACAGCCAATTTGAGTTATGAGCCTGTTCTGTAAAGTCCAAATACTCATTCTTTCTGCCACAACTTCTTGTCCATGATTATTTTTAAGTGACAGTGTATATGCTTGTATAACCTTTCTCTACTCCTGGTTGATTCTGACACAGCTGATTAAAGCCGTGAGGCACAGCCATGATTTTATTCATCAAATGGTTGCTCAGCAACACCTTTTGTGTCCTCTTCACAACAAGCTTTCTAGCTTTTGGCTATATGGACAGGCTAACCCGTTTCTAGCTGCCAAATTCTGATTAGCATCTGATCACTACTGCCATCCTCAATCTAGCCGTCTCCCCTCACCTCTCACTACCAGCAGCCAGGAGGAACCAAGCCACTCCTACAATTGCTTAGAAACTTCCTCAGCTGAATATCCAGCTCCATTGCTCACAAGTTCTACCTTCCACATAACACGGGAAACCAGTGCAGCCAAGCCCTTCAACACTTTATAACAGGGATCACCTTTCCTCCAGGGACCCATAACATGTTCCCCATTTCATCTGAGGCCTCATCAGGATGGCTTGTTAGGATCCCATTTCAACCCCCATTGTGTTCATGATGATCCCTGTTTTCTCTTAGAATATGGGGGCCTCTCGACAGCTGCCCGGTCTTCTTCCTGAGCTCCCAAGACAGTCACCTTCAATATCTCTTCACAGCAATCTTGGAGTTTTTCTCACGTGCACGTTGAATCTCTTCCACCTTCTATCCATCCCTTACTTCCAAAGTCCTTAACACCTTCTCAGGTAGTTGCTAAGCAGTATCCCATACTCAGCCTCAAAAATTGAGCTGCCATCACAAAGGAATGACTGTGTTGCTTGAACAACAGTAATTTATTTTTTCACATTCTGGGGCCTGGGAAGTCCAAAGTCAAGTTGCCAGATATTCAATTCATGGTGGGAACTTGTCCTACAGGGCGGACAGCTGACTCCTCACTGTTCTCACAGGGAGGAGAGGGAGTGACACCTCCCTTTCTCTCTCTCTTCTTATAAAGCAACCAAATCTATCAGACGGGGACCCCAACCTTATGATGTCATTTAATGATAAGTATTTCTTACAAGCCCTTCTCCCATTACAGGCCACTGGGTCTTAGGGCTTCAACATGTGAATTTTGGAGGGAGAAAATTCACTCAATAGCAAGGTCCCTATTTATAAATGTCTGTGAAGCAGGTTCCATGACTAGAGCGAAATAAGTCACATTCCTAATCATCCTGACACACCCACAGGTTTCAGAAGGCAGAGCTAATGAGATGTCCTCACACTGAGATCAGAGCCTCAGATGAGATTTGGGGCCTCGTGTCCAGTACATCCTGGAAGCCAAGGACACCTCCTTGTCCCCACCCTGCACTGCACCCACCTGGGAAACAGCGTCCTCACTGCCTGGCATGTGTTTAAGGAGTGGGAGCTCCTGTCCCTGGTGTGAGGCAGCAGGTGCACCTCCTGGGTCCAGCCAGGGACACGGATGCCCTTCCAAATAGACATCACCTTTAACAGGTTCCTTGCCTGTTGGAATTTCTGTTCCAGCTTCCTGGGAGGGGCTTGAAATTGTTAAGACTTTCATTGATATTATGTCCAGTTATGTCTGTCCATGTGCCTCTTACCCTTAGTGAGGTGAGACTCCACCTCTAGTAAGAGGTCAAATTGACCTCTGGAGGGTTACCTGCTTTCTGCACCAAAATTAGTGATTATGGAAATCATCACTCCCGTTCTTAGAAGGAAACCTCGAAAAATGGAGATCAATTATGTCTCCTGAACCCATCACAGAATGAAAGATGCAAGAAGAGCCTCCACTGTGATAATTGGAAACACACGCACGGGTCCCATGGGCTGTGCGAAAAGCAGAGCCAGGGTGCAGGTTCTTCCCAAGTCTGTGCATGTGTCCCATTTCCTGGGGTTTTATCTACAAGAGAAGTGACACGCCAATGCTTATGGTCCAAGAGGGGGATGACCCCTGAACTGGGTACAGAGTATAAAGACATTTGCACGCCCATTAGTACTAAAATCATGCACTCTGTGTGTGTCTAATGTATTGACTAGCAGAGGTAGAGAGGGCTGTGAGACAATGCAGGGATTACCAGGTGTCACCTTCAACCAGAGGAACATAAAAGAGGTAAGAGGCCTCCAAAACCCTGAGCTTCGGGACTCAGGACTGTGTCAGTGGATATGGCAGCTCAGGGAAGGGGCTCCCTGGGGTTTTCATAAAGAATTTACTTAGGGACAGCTTGCAGAATCATTGCGGTTCAGTGAGGACAAGTCACTGTTTCCAGAGACGATGTCAAACTTGTGCCCTGAGGGAGCACTGTGAGGTCCGGGCACAGACATTTAACACTGGACGAGAGATGCTAGAGGCCACGCCCTGTGAGCCCAGACAGGACCCTCCCTGCAGGGCACAGGCTGGGCTGCAGGGGGCGCTCAGGACCCACCCAGCAGGGGCTGCAGCCCCAGGAGCAGGTGGGGAGGGGAAGGGGAGGGGCTTCCTCTGAGGGCCTGAAGTTTCCTTCCTCTTTATAAAAAAACATCAAAAACAAGATTTATGCAAGGACTGCTCAAGTCTATAAATATCCTATTCTATTGGGAGAATTTACCAAACACAATGGGCAATAAAACCCAATTTAAAATTGGTTTTCTAGGGTTTCAAGATGTCTTAATAAGATCAACCTGGATGACAAGGATGGTTTTACCAATCAGAAATTTTCAAAAGTCGGGCACACACACTGATCCCAGGATTCTGATATTCAGATCAAACCGAGAACAGGCTCAGGTGGTCTCTGAATCATTCAAAGTGGGGTTCTCAGTGAGGATCATGTCCTGGAGGGCCTTGTTTCTCAGTGGGAGAAGGTCTGTCTGCACAGAATCAGGGACCTGGCAGGGGACACATATCTTCCAACAAGGATTAGGAAGTGGACCCTCAGACGCCCACTGACCATGGTCCCTGGGTCATCCAGCTTCTCTCAGGTGGGCCAAGTCTTCAGCTATGAAACCCTCTGCTCATGAATATGCAAATGAGCTGAGTTGGGTGGGGTTAAATGTGGACATGTCTGTGCCCTGAGAGCATCGCCCCACAGCCACACGCTCCCCCACAGACGTCCTGACAGCACAGCCCTCACCATGGACTGGAGCTGGAGAGTCCTCTTCCTGGTGGCAGTGGCTACAGGTAAGGGGCTCCCCAGTCCNCCCACAGGTGTCCACTCCGAGGTCCAGCTGGTGCAGCCTGGGGCTGAGGTGAGGAAGCCTGGGGCCTCAGTGAAGGTGTCCTGCAAGGCTTCCGGATACACCTTCACTAGCTACATTATGAACTGGGTGCGACAGGCCCCGGGACAAGGGCTTGAGTGGATGGGACGAATAGACCCTGAAGATAGTAGCACAAGCTACGCACAGAAGTTCCAGGGCAGAGTCACCATGACTGCAGACACGTCCACCAGCACAGCCTACATGGAGCTGAGCAGCCTGAGAGCCGAGGACACGGCTGTGTATTACTGTGCGAGGGACACAGTGAGGGGAAGTCAGTGTGAGCCCAGACACAAACCTCCCTGAGGGGACAGGAGGGCTGGGCTGCAGGGGGCGCTCGGGACACCAGGGGGCGCTCGGGACACCAGGGGGCGCTCGGGACACCAGGGGGCACTAAGGACACAATGAGCACAGGGACCAGCCCCAGGAGCAGGTGTGGACCTGGGTGGGGAAGGGACTCCCTTTGGGAACAGAGGTTTCCTGTGAAATGTCTCAGCTATTCTCAAGACCAAGTCTTGAATCACTTCTGACTCTAATGTCTCCAAAAAAGTGGAAACAGTGTTTACAATGATGTATCACCAGTGACTGGGGACCTGGAGACCATCCTGAGGGCTCTTGTCTCCTCTATGGTTGGGAAACATTTCCCGCAAGGAGAGACCCCAGCACAGTCCAGGACCCTGTGTGCTGAGCTCAGGCTCTCTGCCCCCCACATGCCCTCGGGGTCCCCACAAGACCCTTTCTTCCCACAGGCACACATGGCCCCACGGGATTATGTTCAGCCCCCAGGACCTCCACCCCCATGGTCCCTGTCTTCCCTACAGCATCACAACATTAACCTCTTAGTCTTCATTCACTCAAGTGTACATTTGAAGTCCACCCAACATCACCTTCTGTCCTCTACTGTCCTAATTCTCACTAAATCTATCCTAGACCCTGAGCTCCAAGGGGCTGGAGCTCTGCACACACTCCCAGCTCCCCCACAGTACCCGTCACAGAAGGGAGGTCCAGTAAATACGTGGGCATTCACTTGTCCCCACGTCATCTCCTAATTCATCTAACATGTGTGTCCATCTGTGGACACCCCAGGGGAGGTTACACACACGGGGTCTGAAGGAGACCCTGCTGAGCCCACGTGTCCTGGAAACACATGACTCGCAGTGACACAAGCAGTATTGCAGGACAGGCCTGTGTCAGGTGGCAAAACAGTTGGCTGCTGACCCCTGTGACTCTAACAATGCAGAAGCCTTATGACAGAGGACATCCTGATGGAACCTCCTGTAGAGAGCACCATGGTGGACACCTCATGGGTGGCTGTGGTGACAAAAAGGACAGGGAACAGAGTGGGTGTACTGGTCAGTCTTCCTGTCTCAGTGACCAGCCCGTACATAGAGTCAGACATTTGTGAACTAAAGTTATGGGAAAGACGTGAAGTAGGACTCAGATAGGACCCACAACTGAAGTATGTTTAGGAGAAAATCTTAAAATACAGCAAAACTATATGAGCTCAGTGTACTTCAGAACCTGTATAAAGAATACAGAATAATTGAGTATTACTCAAACAATTGAGTGTTACATTTAAAAGTGATTTCCTGCCTTTTGATCATACTCACTCACATATCCTGAAAGTATCACTCAGTTTGATTGTCAATTAAAGAGGTAACTACAAATAATGCCCATATTGATTCAAGCAGCTGTCCTTTAGTTTTTGCAATTAATAGTTGTAATTTCTGCAAGGTGTTCTCATTGTCTGTTCTCATATCCTATTCTGATCCTAGAGCAAAACACTTATCTAAAAATTAAGTCATTTTTCTCAAAGTTTTGATGGGAGGAATAGAATCATGATAATCTGTCTTCATCATGCAGCCTGTGTGGCACAGCATGACCACTAGGGGACCGGTCACTTCCACAGTCCGGCACCAGGACATCTGGTTGGATGAGCCAACTTGGTATGACAAGAAGAAGAGACACTTTCTTGTTGCAGAATGAGGCTAAAGATGTGGGAGTCATTTTAAAGCCATTCAATTGAAGAGAACTGAAAAACAGGTGCATTACTGAGAGAATGCTGTGTTCTCAGGGTCACTAAATTCTTAAACTTTAACAAGGTTCCCTCACACTGATTTTGCACAGGGCCCTGACATGGCACCTTTGGTCTGCTGGTGACTTTAGCTTTAGACCCATGTAAAGGTCTTTGCTGTGAAGCCTCGCCATACTCAGGAAGACGTCCGTTCAGAGGGGTCGATGCAGGTGGGTGTGATCACAGGTGATGAGATTTTCTGTTTAGGGAACCTGAGTGTTTGAATTTCTCTGGGTTTCCTGGTCAGATAGACTAAGGAGCATGGGAGCTTCCCACAGAAGTGGCCTCCTCATTACTCTGAAGAACCTTTCTGTGTCCACTCCTCATGGGGACGGCCCAGCATCCATAACCCAAGGTGAACAGGGTTAATTCACTGTATGGTGTAGACTGTTCCACCTGTTAGATCTATTTTTATAGAATCCAGCCTTCTCTAGACAACCCCATTGTGACCTGGATAAATATGGGTTTACCTACTTTATCAAATAGAAATGAATCGTGAGAGAGAAGAATAGAATTCACACACTAGGCCCACGAGTTTATAGGAGCCTCTGCCCAGCACACAGGGATACAGCCCCTACACCCTCCAGGAATGGAAGGACTTACTGAAGGGGGAGGACAGATGATGGACATGATGAGGGCTGTTGGCTGGCAGAGTTCACCTGGCGTGAGAGTTACTAGAACCATAAATATTAGAGTAGAGGGACAGTGATAAGGAGCAGAGCACAGAGCTCTTCTCTCTGAAGACCGCATGGCCCAGGGACACAGGGATGTGGACAAAGCACGAATCCTGGAGGGAGGGCAGGAACTGACCTGCAGGGGATGCTCAGGACCCTCTGTCCATGGGGCTCCGACCCACAGGCAGGAGCAGAGGGTGGCTGGGAGTGATGTGTTCCTGTCCAGATCTGCAGTTCCCTTCCCGAGGAGCAAATATGTGCCTGGGGTTCAGATGGGAGTAGCCCAGGGACAGAGAACTGGGATCACTCTAACCAGACATGCTCTCAACTCTGTGGTTCTGTTTCAACTTGTTCGTCTGTGAAATGAACATAAAACTGATATCTATGTCACGTGACTTGTGTGCATATGTAAACATGGAATAACATGATGGGTACTAAGTGCTTAGAAGAGCCCTTAAAATAATATAATCATATTTTCCCAAATGATCTAATTCAGAAAGTGTCCCAGGATACTCACACCTGCACTGAAGCCCTGCCCTCTCTGTAGGTGCCCAACCTCGGAGCTCCCAATATAGAAGGAGGACATGCAAATAGGGGCCCCTCTGCTGATGAAAACCAGCCCAGCCCTGACCCTGCAGCTCAGGGACAGGAGACCCAGCCCCGGGATCCCCAGGTGTCCCCATTCCGTGATCAGGACTGAACACAGACGACGCACCATGGAGTTTGGGCTCAGCTGGGTTTTCCTTGTGGCTATTTTAAGAGGTAATTTATGAAGAACAGGAGACTCTGAGTATGTGAGAGAACATGAGTGAGAGAAACAGTGAATGTGAGACAGTTTCTGACCAGGACCTCTCCGTGTTTGCAGGTGTCCAGTGTGAGGTGCAGCGGGTGGAGTCTGGGGGAGGCTTGGTGCAGCCTGAGGGTCTCTACTACTCTCCTGTGCAGCCTCTGGATTCACCTTCAGTAGCTACTGGATGCACTGGGTCCGCCAGGCTCCAGGGAAGGGGCTGCAATGGGTGTCAACCATTAGTAATGATGGTGGTAGCACATACTATGCCAACTCCATGAAGGGCCGATTCACCATCTCCAGAGACAACGCCAAGAACATGCTGTATCTGCAAATGACCAGCCTGAGAGCCAAGGACACGGCCGTGTATTACTGTGGGACCTGCACAGTGAGGGGAAGTCAGTGTGAGCCCAGACACAAACCTCCCTGAGGGGACAGGCGGGCTGGGCTGCAGGGGGCGCTCGGGACTCCAGGGGCGACCAGAGACTGGGAGGCTGTGTTCAGACCACCTGGGGCACTTGTGACATTTGAGCTCAGGAAGGAGCCTGAGGCCAGTGTTACCGGGAGGAGGGGAGAAATGGAGGGAGTGTCCTGTCACCATAGAGTCACCTTAGTTTAATTAAAAATATCTACCACTAGAGACAGTCTACTTCATTTGTTCTACATAATGACATGGTGTGTTAACACTTCAAATGCAATAGTTGTTTACACATGGCACACATATACAATATGTTGTATAATTTTGTGCTTCATCTCTGATATTGGGTCTGTAGTGACAACAGGAGTCACATACAGCTGACACTGTGCAGTAAATTACCAGAATGTAGGTCCCTGTGTTGGTAGTCTTACGAATCTGCAGCTAAAATAATTAATAATCATAATAATAATAATAAATCCCACATGTTTATTTGATTAATATTAGGAAGAATTAACTCATGATAGAAAAAATTAATCTGAATTGGAATTTAAATCTCCCATATTGTTTTCCCAAAGAACCTGAGAACCTGTACTATATTTTGCCATGTACAATGTGACTTTTTTGCCCAAATTTGTGAGGGAAAAATAAGGATACCCATTATACATGGGTAGTACTCATTCTGTATCTATATAAATCCTTTTAATTCTTTTATATATTCTTGTAAGTTAAAAGTGTAAGTCTAGAATTCAATTACAATATCCATATGCAAAACAATAATCTGTAATATGATAATGGATATTGTTAAACTTATGACAAACAGTTCTTCACTTTCTATGATGCATAAATATCGTAAATTTCTTACTGGTACATAAAATTTCTTGTACCTTATCTGTTCTGTGTTTTGTAATTATTTATTATATAAAATTTCTTGTACCATAATATGTGTAAAATATGCTAAAATTTCTTTATAATACAAAAACTAAGTACCTAAATGTAAACAAATAAAAATTTAAATTAAAAAATTAAAACAAAATATTTTTCTCTGAAAGTTTGAGTCAAAAACGTGGGTGCACCTCATACACAGCAATATATGGTATATCCCTCCTCACCCAGCAGTTTCAGGAATGATGGTTCCCAGGCTTAGTCCCCAACCCTACATACATAAAAATGTCCTCAGGAAAAAAGAGAAGAGAAGAAAGCCTGACATTTCCGTGGGAGGAGCAGGTGGGGTCTCACTTGAATTTCTCCATCTTATGTGATCATCAAGGACCAGGTCCAGGACCCCTAAGAGACACTTAAAATGACTTTACCTTGTACAATGTTATTACTGTCACACACACAGAAACAGACACACATACACAAACATGGGCACACACAGATGTATTTAATGTATGTGTTGGTAGAAAATATATTCTTATAAGATGAGAAATGCAGATTTACTATGTTTCACTTTCTTTTCAAACAGAATTCTTAATATTTATTTTTATTTAAAACCTCTATTTCATCAGCATTTTATTTCATATTTACCAATCACCCACATATGCATTCTCTTCCATGAAATTATCAAATATTTTAACATAATAAAAATATCAAGCTTTCTCACTCAGTTCTCAGAACAACTGCCATAGGCAACGTGGCTTAAACAATGGTAATTGATTTTCACTGATGAGGAGGCTGGAAATGTGACAATCAAGGTGCCGGCTGAGTCTGGTCCTGGTGAAAGGCCTGACCTGGCTGCAGTTGACCACGTTCTTGCTGAGCCCTCACATGACTTACGTGATGGAGGGAGGTCTCTCTCGTCCTCTTTGTACAAGGATGCTCTGATCCTATTGGAGCTGGACCACCACATTCTGACCTCATGTAACCTTACTTGTCTCCTCAAGGCCCTATTTTACAAACCATCATTGAGCATTAGGACTGCAACATACACATTATGGAGGAATTTAATTCAATACATAGTATTCTACGTGTGAAAATTCATGCCTTTCTCACATGCAAAATAAATTAACTCTACCTCAAGTGCCCCCAAAGTCTCACTCATTAGAGCATCAATGCTAAATGCTAAGGTCCAAAGTCTCACCTAAATATAGTCTCATCAGATATTGGTGAACTTGAGTTGTGATTCATCCCGAGGCAAAATTCCTCTCGAGCTGTGACCAGACACATTACGTGCTTCCAAACTGTGATGGTGGGGCAGGCATAGGGGAGACAGTCCCATTGTGAAAGGGGTCAACAGAGAAGAAGGAAGGACTGATGGACCCCAAGCTTGGTAACAACCTGCCAGGCAAATGCCAGGAGACATGAGTGTTGGAGAACCATCCTCATGGGCTGGATGCCCCTCCTTCTGGCGGCCTTGAAGAGGTGGTGGTCCCAACACCTGACCCACTGAGGTGGTGTCTCACTTTCTGGACCCACTAAGGCAGTGTCACCACAGCTGTGCTGGCAGGGGTCACATGTCACAGGCTCTGCCAGCGGGGGTCCCACCCAAAGGATTTGGTTGCTGGGTGTGTCACCGGTTGAAACCAAGACATGGTTTAAGTCTTTGAAATCAAGGAGTTATCTGATGACTTCTAAATTTCTTTCAAGTTCATTCTTTCCTTTTCTTAAACGATATTGCATCTTCACAGCCAATTTAGTTATGAGCCTGTTCTGTAAAATCCAAATAAACATTCTTTCTTTCTGCTACAACTTCTTGTCCCTGATTATTTTTAAGTGACAGGTACCTGCAGGTATAATCCATCTGTACACCTGGCTTCTGCTGAGATACCTATTAAAGCCGTGAGGCACAGCCATGATTTTATTCATCAAATGGTTTCTCAGCAACACTGTTCATGACCTCTTCACAACAAGCTTTCTTGCTTTTGGCTGTATGGATATGCTGACCGTGTTTCAAATCTCCAAATTCTGATTAGCATCTGATTAGTACTGCCATCCTCAATCCAGTTGTCTCCCCTCACATTTTACTAGAAGCAGCCAGGAGGAACCAAACCACTCCTACACTTTCTTAGAAACCTCCTCAGCTGAATATCCAGTTCCATTGCTCACAAGTTCTACCTTCCACATAACACAGGAAACCAGTACAGCCAGGCCCTTCAACACTTTATAACAGGGATCACCATTCCTCCAGGGACCCATAACATGTTCCCCATTTCCATCTGAGGCCTCACCAGGATGGCTTCTTAGGTCCACATTTCAACCCCCACTGTGTTCATGATGATCACTGTTCTCTCTTAGAATATGGGGCCCTCTCGTCAGCTGCCCAGTCTTCTTCCTGAGCTCCCAACACAGTGAGATTCACATCCCTTCACATCAATCTTGGAATTTTTTTACACATATTGAAAAATCTTCAACTTTCTAACTATTACCTACTTGCAAAGTCAGTAACACCTTTCAAGGTGTTTGTTACAGCAGCACCCCACTCTCGGGATCAAATGTCCATCTCGTCTGCTCGAGCTGCCATCAGAAAACTGTGTGGCTTAAACAAAAGAAATTTATTTTCTCACATCCTGGGTGCTGGAAAGTGCAAGGTGAATTTGCCAGATGAATTAATTCCCGGTGGGAACTCATCCTAATGGCCAGACAGCTGACACCTCACTGTCATCTCATGTGGTGGAGAAAGGGTGACATCTCCCTGTCTCTTCCTCTTCTTATAAGGCCACCAAATATATTGGATGAGGATCAAGCCCTATGACCTCATTTAACCATAATTATGTCCTACAAGCCTTTCTCCCAATACAGGCACTGAGTTATAGTGGAATGGTGGGGGGATAGAATTCACTCCATCGGGAGCTCTCCAGATATAAATACCTGTGAAGCAGGTTCCATGACCAGAGGGAAATAAGTCACATTCCTGATCACCCTGACACACCCACAGGTTTCAGAAGGCAGAGCTAATGAGATGTCCTCACACTTAGATCAGAGCCTCAAGTAGGATTTGGAGCCTTATATCCGATGTATCCTGGAAGCCAAGGGCACCGCCATCCCCCACCCAGCTCTTCACCCACCTGGGAAACAGCGTTGTCCCTGCCTGGTGTGTGTTTAAGGAGTGGGAGCTCCTGTCCCTGGTGAGAGGCAGCAGGTGCACCTCCTGGGTCCAGCCAGGGGCACAGATACCCTTCCAAATGTGACACCACCTGAGGTAACAGGTTCCTTGCCTGTTGGACTTTACAGGTTCCAGCTTCCTGGGAGGGACTTGAAGTTAAGACTTTCATTGATATTATGGTCAGCTCTGTCTGTCCACGTGCCACTTACACATAGTGAGGTGAGATTCCCACCTCTAGTAACAGGCCAAATTGACCTCTGGAGGTCCATCTGCTTTCTGTATTAACATTGGTGATTATTCAAATCATCACTCCCGTTCTCAAAAGGAAACCTAGAAAAATGGAGATCAATTATGTCTCCTGAACCCATCACAGAATGAAAATTGCAAGAAGAGACTCCACTGTAATAATTGGAAACACATGCACATCCAGAGTCCCAGGTGATTCTTCTCACCTGGACCAGAAGCTGCTGGAGGCTCAAGCTGGTAGGAGCACTTCCAGGGTGAGTGTTATGAATGGATGGAGCTCACGGGTGGGCTCCTGTGGGGGAGGGGGTCCCGGGGCCACACCCCACACTTCTGGGGGCTTTCCCTCCAGACACATCCAGGTTCTCAAGGGAGGATGCATGTGGGTCCCCTCGTGTCCCTGACAGGGGGAGGGGAGGACTAACCACTGAGAAATCCACCCAGAACTTCCCTCAGGCTGACCCTCCAGGGGAGGAATTTTCCAGAGCCCTATTCTGAGTGGTGGGTGGGGATTCTTACCTATGACAGACCTGGGAGGGGACACATTTACCACAGTTAAGAGAGTCAGGAATAGACTGTGGATGCTGCAGGCAGGAAGGGAGGGGTCACAGGGAAGTGAGCTGACCACGGAGAGCCCTTGGGGAGGTGACAGCCCAGACCCAGGATGACTACCTCACAGGTGTTAATCATGAGAATACGTAATGTCTCCCCCACACACACACGAGCAGCCTCACCTGAATCAGCTGACGTGGAGCTGCATCCTCCTCCTCCCCTAACTCCTCAGGTGTCTCCCCTCCCACAGACATGGGTTCTCCAAGGGACCCCACTGCAGGTGCCATGAGTGGGCAATAGTGTGATTGGGCCTCGATTCTGACAACCTGTGGGACAAGATTAGCCCATCTCATGGGTCACCTGCACGGGTCCCATGGGCCGTGAGAAAAAGCAGAGCCAGGGTGCAGGTTCTTCCCAAGTCTGTGCACATGTCACATTCCCTGGGTTTCCATTTACAAGAGAAGTCACACACCCAGGCCTGGGGTCAGAGTGACGGACGTCCCATGAACTAGGTAGAGGGACAAGGACAATTTAGAGCACCATTAATGCTAAAATTGTCCACTCTGTGTGTCTAATGTATTGACTAGCAGAGGTAGGGAGGGCTGTGATTCATTGCAGGGATTCCCAGGCGTCACCTCCAACCAGAGGAACCTAAAGGAGGTAAGGGCCCCCCCCATGAACCCCCAGAGATTCTGGGCTCGGGACCGTGTCCGTGGATCCAGAAGCTTCATGGAAAGGGCTCCAGGGGGTTTCATAAAGCCCTTGCTTGAGGTCTCCCCTGAACAGTCATTGGGTTTTAGTAACATAAACTCATTATTTCAATATATGATGTCAGAAGAATATGGTGTCCCTGAGGCAGCACTGTGAGGTCAGGGCACAGACATTTAACACTGGACGAGAGACGCTAGAGGCCACGCCCTGTGAGCCCAGGCAGGACCCTCCCTGCAGGGCGCAGGCTGGGCTGCAGGGGGCGCTCAGGACCCACCCAGCAGGGGCTGCAACCCCAGGAGCAGGTGGGGAGGGGAAGGGGAGGAGCTTCCTCTGAGGGCCTGGGGTTTCCTTCCTCTTTATAAAAAAAATCTAAAACAAGATTTGGGCAAGGACTGCTGAAGTCTATAAATATCCTATTCTATTGGGAGAATTTACCAAACACAATGAGCAATAAAATCCAATTTAAAATGGGTTTTCTAGGGTTTCAAGATGTCTTAATAAGATCAACCTGGATGACAAGGATGGTTTTACCAATCAGAAACTTTCAAAATTCGGGCACACACACTGATCCCAGGATTCTGATATTCAGAGAAAACCGAGAACAGGCTCAGGTGGTCTCCGTGTCATTCAAAGTGGGGTTCTCAGTGAGGATC
>NW_017733695.1:0-2367 GCF_001890085.2 Hipposideros armiger
TTTTCCATCTGTTCCTTGGCATTGATTTCTGCCTCTGGCAAGGCAGAAGTGGCTGTTTGGAAAAATGGCACAGGCTGGTGGTGTTGACCTTCTCTCTCCTCCAGCATTCTATTTCCCAGAACCCATCTCTTCTTGCTTCCCTGTGCCTATTGCCTCTCTCCAAGCCACTTCTCTCTCTCTCTTCCTGCCCTTGTTTTTCCCTTTCTGCCTTCTGTAGATTCAGGACATTCTGAAGGTGCTGGTGTCTGACATGAACCGTTCCAATGGGGTCGTGCTGCCCCCTCTCTGGCTTGCTCTCTGTCTGCTCTGCACGCCCCCAAAGCTTCCCTCCTTTCAGGGATATTTTGCTTCTGGCTTATTTTGTGTTGCTGTCATTAACCCTCCCCGGCCTGTTCGCGTCTGCTTTCTCACCTGCTTGGTTGATTGAGTTTTGTTTCTTTTCCCCAACACCTGTCATCTTGGAAAAGGTGAGATGTACCTTGAAGTTTAAAAGTAGTTTGGGAATAGCTTCCAGAGCAGGTGTGTGGGATTTGGGCTTTTTGAGCCTCACGTTTGAATCTCAGAGTAGGAGAGATTCAATAAAACTAAACCTTCAGGTCTTGTCCTGTGGGCATCTGTCCTGAAAAGACGAATAAACCACGGAGCAGTTTGTGATTTTCCCAGATGAGTAATTCATTTTGGTTTGTGAGTTGGCACTCTAGGGTTAAGAGAAAGGGAGTTTGCTTTATAGTTAAAAGGATTGAGATTATTTTTCAGTGGAACTAATTGTAAGAATGTGAGGTTAACCAAACAGTGGGGGACCAGGACATCCTGCCCCTAGTCTGTTTTACAAATCAACTTGACCCTTTACCATATTGAGCGGGCCCTTGATAGCAGAGGTACTTGGCTAGATGCGGAAGACATCAGGGAACCGGAGAGAATGCCCACTGAGGGAGGAAAGAGGCAAGCTAGGATGTGGTAACATTCCAAAGGCCCAACGAGGGAAAGGTTGGTTTTAAGTGGACTTGAGGCTAAGGGGGTGGCATTTGAGGCCGGTTTGAAGATTAGAGATGGGTAACATTTATCCCTCTGGAGAGAAGGGGAAATGAGATTCCCAGGCCAAGGGCGTGGTGCAGGTAACGGCAGGATTATGAGCTCACAGAGCATTTGCCAGATACATGGTGACCTTGGTTTTGACCGGGTCAGGAGGCGACCCTTTCCGGATGTGATGTTGGTATTGCCTCTTTAATTAACTTCCTTGAGGGACAACTGCCAGGCCTGAGGAGTAGGGCAGAAGTGGCACCAGATCCTGTGGGAGATGGGCATGGGGAGAGGGGCTGGGAGAGGCCTGCTGGCTGGTGTCAGTCTTTCAATCATCAGGACTGCTCACGCCCAGTCGGCCAGGTCCCCCTAGGTGCCATGACTCACCTTGTCAGCTCAGAGGAGACGCCGAGAAGCACGGGGAGGGGAGCACAGGCCCAGAGGAGTCCTGAAGCTGAGTATTGACACTAATGTCCTGTGGCCACATCCCTCGTTCTCCTGGAAGTGAAGACCAGGATCGCATAGCCCCTTCTTGTTTTTAAACACTCTTTATCAGGAACTGTTTCCCACTTAAGTTTTCTACTCCATTAATGTAGGCCTGTGATTGTGTAGCCTGGGGAGAAATGATAGCATCTCCAGAAATCGGGACTCCCACTTTTTTTTGGGGGGGGGACATACCCAGAAGAGAGATTTTTGGGTTATCTGGTAACTCTATGCTTAATCTTTTCAGGTCTATCTCCATACTATTTTCCACATTGGCTGTACCAATTTACATTCTCAAAAGCAGTGTATGAGGGTTCCCTTATTTTTAAGATATTTATTGGGGAATTGGGGGATGGCAACACTGCTGGGGAATTGGGGAAGGGGAGCAGACAATTTGCTGTCCTTTTGTTCTTCAGTCTAGTTGTAGAGGACGTTGCTTCACTGGCCCCAGTTGGCACCATCATTGCACTCTTCCCGGGCAAGGCAGATCAGTTGCCGGCTTCTGGACGGCCACTCACGGAGGCTGCTGGCTGCTCACGCTGGCTGCTGGCTGCACACGGTAGCTCATGGAAAGGCACTGCCACAGGGGCTGCAGCCTACGCCGTCGCCAGCGACTCATGGCAACCGAATTCCAGGTTGAGCTGTTGTTCAGCATCTTAGCTGTAGATGGCAGCGTCACTGACCCTCATATGTGGGATCCGAACTGGGGCCCTTTGGCTTCCCAAGCCAGTTCTTAACCAACGTGCCACTCGGCCAGCCCGAGGGTTCCTTTTATTGCACAGCCACTCCTACAATTTTTATTATTTGTTTTGTTGATAATAGCCATTCTAAAAGGTGTGAGGTGGTATCCCATTGTGGTTTTTA
>NW_017733695.1:3452-8911 GCF_001890085.2 Hipposideros armiger
CAAATTATCCAGGAGTAAAATTGCTGGGTCATAAGGTAGCTCAATTTTTAATTTTCTGAGGAACCTCCATACTCATTTCCATGGTGGCAGCACCAATTTGCAATTCTGCCAATGGTGAATGAGGGTTCTCTTTTCTCCACATCCTTGACAGCACTTGTTGTTTAAGATTTCACTATTTTTAATGGCCCAGTCATACTTCATTGTACATATGTATGTACCACATCTTGTTTATCCAACCATCTGTTGCTGTGCACCTGGACAGCTTCCATATCTTGGCTATTGTAAATAATTCTGCAATGAGCATAGAGGGGTATACATCTTTTCAAGTTAGTGTTTTGGATTTCTTTGGATAATACTCAGAAGTGGAATTACTGAGTCATAAGACAGTTCTATTTTTAATTTTTTGAAGAACTTCCAAATGGTTTTCCATAGTGGCTACACCAATTTGCAATCCCACCAACATTGTATAACAGTTTCCCTTTCTCTACATCCTTGCAAACAATTGCTGTTTGTTGATTTATTGATAACTATCTTGACAGGTGTGAGGTGATATCTCATTGTGGTTTTAATTTGCATTTCTCTCATCACAGAAATGATTAGTGACACTGAGCATCTTTTCATATGTCCGTTGGCCATCTGTAGTTCCTCTTTGGAGAAATGTCTATTCAGGTCCTCTACCCATTTTAAAATTCTATTGTTTTCGGGTTTTTTTAGAGTTGAGTTGTAGGAGATCTTTGTAAGTTTTTGATGTTAACCCCTTATCAGATATACCATTGGCAAATATCTTATCTCACATAGTAGTCTCTTTGTTTTTGTTTTTATTCTTAAAGATTTAGTTGGGGAATTGTGCAAGGGGAAAAGCACTGGGGAATCGGGGAAGGAGAACAGACAAGTTGCTTTTCTTTTGTTCTTCAGTCGAGTTGTGGAGGACTTCGCTTCACTGGCCCGTGTTGGTATTGTGATCATTGCACTCTTCCTGGGTGAAGCAGATCGCTCACCAGCCATTGGATGGCAGCTCACGGTGTCTCACGGCAGCTCAGAAAAGCTCACACCAGCTGCCGGCCAACCCCACTGCAGCTTACGCCATCGCCTGCGTCTCATGGCAGCCCAGCTTCAGGTTGAGCTGTTGTTCACCATGTTAGCTACAGGAGCGCAGCGTCACTGGTCCTCATGTGGGATCCAAACCGGGGCCCTGCTGCTCAGAGCTGGCGCTCCCAAGCCAACTCCTAACCAATGCGCCACTCGGCTGGCCCTCTTTTCATTTCTTTAATGGTTTCCTTTGCTATGCAAAAACTTTTTGGTTTGATGTAGTCTCATTTGTTTATTTTTTCGTTTAGTGCCCTTGCCCGAGGAGATATATCAGAAAAAAATCACTAAATGGTAATCTCAAAGAGTTTACTGCCTACATTTTCTTCTACGAGCTTTATGGTTTCGGGTCTTACATTTAAGTCTTTAATCAATTTTGAGTTTATTCTTGTATATAGTGTAAGAATGTGGGATACTTTCATGTATCTTTTTGTATGTATCTGTCTAGTTTTTCCAACACCATTTACTGAAGACACTGTCATTTCCCCAATTTTATATTCTTACATCCTATATGGTCATAGATTAAATGACCATATAGGTGTGGGTTTATTTCTTGGCTGTCCATTCTTCTATGTGTCTCTGTTTTAATGCCAGTACCATGTTGTTTTGATTACTATAGCCTTTTAGTATGGTTTGATATCAGGTAGCATGATACCACCAACTTTATTCTTCTTTCTCAAAATTGCTGTGGTTATTCAGGGTCTTTTGTGGTTCCATATAAATTTTAACATTATTTGTTCCATTTCTGTGAAAAATGCCATTGGTATGTGATAGGGATTGCATGGAATGTCTAGATTGCTTTGGGTCGTATGGAATTCTTAAGATGGTATTTCTTCCTATTCATAAGTATGGTATACACTTCCCTTTATTTGTATCTACTTCATGTTTTTCTTCAGTGTCTGATAGTTTTCCAAGTACAGGTTTCTTAACTCTGATTAAATTTATTCCTAAGTACCTTATCTTTTTAAAAAAATGTAATTGTAAAGGAGATTGTTACCTTAATGACTCTTTCTTACAGTTGATTGTTCATGTAATAAAATGCAACCAATTTCTGAATATTAACTTTGTATCCTGCTAATTTACTGAATTCATTTATCAGTTCTAATAATTTTTTTGTGTGTGGAATCATTCAGGTTCTCTCTATATAGTATCATGTCATCTACAAATAATGACAGTTTTATTTCCTCCTTTCCCATTTGGATGCCTTTTATTTCATTTTCTTGTCTGATTGCTGTGGCCAAGAGTTAGGATACTATGTCGAAGAAAAGTGGTGAAACAGGGCATCCTTCTTTTATTCCTGATCTTAAGGAGAATGCTTTTAGCTTTTCCTTGTTGAGAATAATATTAGCTCTAGGTTTGCCATACAACGTTTTTGTTATGTTGAGATATGTTCTCTCTGTTCCAACTTTGCTGAGAGTTTTTATCATAAATCCATGCTAGATATTGTCAAAAGCTTCTTCTGCATCTGTGGATATTATTTTTATCTTTCATTTTGTTTATGTGGTGCATTTTGTTAATTGATTTGTGGATATTGAACCAAACTTGCATCCCAGGAATAAATCACACTTGGTCATGGGGGTATGACCTTTTTCATGTATTGCTGAATCCGGCTTGCTTATATTTTTTGGGGGGAGGGGGGTTTGCATCAAGGTTCATCATGGATATTGGTCTATACTTTTCTTTTTGTGTAATGGCTCTGTTTTGAAATTAGGGTAATGGTAGCCTCATAAAAATGAACTTGTGAGCTTTTCTTTTTCCTGCGTTTTTTTGAATAGGCAGTTGAGATGGATACGCATTAATTCTTCTTTGAATATTTGGTAAAATTCACCTGTGAAGCCATCTGGTGCAGGACATTAGTTTATTGGGAGTTTTTTGATTACTGATTTGATTTCATTTCATTACTAGTAATTGGTGAGTTCAGATTTTCTGTTTCTTCCTTTTTTTAAAATTGGGGAATTGGGGGAGGGGAGCAGCCAAGTTGTTGTTCTCCAATCTTAGTTGTGGAGGGTGCCATTCGCCATCTGGCTGCCTGTTGGCAGCTCGTGGCCTCTAAGCTCAAGGTGCTCTGTTCCATCTTAGTTGCGGGTGGGCATAGCCAACATCCCATGTGGGAGTCGAACCAGCAGCCTTGTTGTTAAGAGCGCATGCTCTATCCACTGAGCCATCCGGGTGGAACTCAGCTCAAGGTGCCGAGTTCAGCCTTAGTTGCAAGAGGGCAAAGCCCACCATTGAAACAGGCAGTCTTGTTGTTAGGAGCACATGCTCTCACCAGCTGAGGCATCCTGCCACCTGTTGGCAAGTCAGTGGCAGCTCAACTCAGGCACAGAGTCACTGGCCCATGTGGAAATCAAACAGCCGAAACTACAACCTTGTTGTTAGCAGCATGTGCCCTCACCAGCTGAGCCATTGTGCTGCCTGTTGGGAGCTCAGCTTGGGCACAGCTCACTGGCCCATGTGGGCATTGAATCGGCGACCCTATTGCTCAGAGCTCGTTCTGTTAACCAACTGGGCCACTTGGTGGGCTCCTCTGTGTTTGTTTTTTGTATTATGCTACATCTCCCATTTTTAGCCTTGTGGCCTTATGTAGTAGGTGCCTTATGTGGCTCAGTGGCACATTCTCCCTGGCCATCTACCTTGGGTGCTCCAGGAGTGTCCCTTATATGGGCTGTGTGTAATCCCCTGTTATAGTTGAGCTTCCATGGCTATTGGCACATCAGTGAATGGTATTGACCCTCAGGCTGACTGCCTGTGGTGTTTGGCCCTATCCACAGCTTACAGGATGCTGTGCAGTGTTTTTACACTCACAGAACAGGATCCCCCAGCAGACTCTGATGCATGTTGAGACCACTCTTTGGGTGTGCCAATTATGTGTGGCTAATTAGGTGAGGCTCTGCTGTGGTCTGAAGCCAACCTCCAGGTATGTTTGTTCTAGGGCCTTTTAGAAGGGGCTCCGGTGCAAGCACAAGTCAGGCACTGCTACAAAGTGATCCACACTTTGTCACTGCCTGTGCTGGACCTGGAGGTGGGTGGGAGAAGCCATACTGTGAACCAAGGATTGGCTTGGTTCACCTTGCCTGGGGTAGCTCCACAAAAAGCCCAGGACACCCTGAGGCGTGCTGCCACCTGCCAGCTCCTGTAAGGCTCAGCTTCTCATAGAGCTTCATGTGGTACACGAGTTGGGTGGGGCAGGTTCCCAGGGAGTCACCAGAGTGGAGCTAGCAGAGCTCACCAGGCCAATTCAGGGTCAGATTTGGCCTTGTGGGGGAGAGCTCAATACAAGAAAGATGTCACCTGCCTGTTGGCTGCACAGGGGAAAGATTCTACACTGAGAAAATGGCGACTGTCCCTCCAGTCCTTGCCCTGCAGCCACACAATTCAATCTCTCCATGTATGTCTCTGATACCTCCCGAGTCACTCTCCCTCGGCCAGAGCCCAGAGTGAGTGCCTGAGAACCAGTGAGTCTGTACACGGGACTTTTAGGGAAAGTTTGGTTTCCCACAACCTTCCGTCCTATTTGGACAGTCAGAATCTCCACTTTTTCACAGGCAGAGTAGCCTTTCTGGCATCAGTACTCTAAGTTGGGGAGCTCAGTGTGAGGCTGAGGTCCCTCCCTCCTCCAGGGTATGGTGGAAGCCATCCTAGTTTTGCACCATGGCCTCTCCCAT
The DNA here is from genome assembly GCF_001890085.2 of Hipposideros armiger. Taxonomy (NCBI): domain Eukaryota; kingdom Metazoa; phylum Chordata; class Mammalia; order Chiroptera; family Hipposideridae; genus Hipposideros; species Hipposideros armiger. Next base: position 8,204 of record NW_017733695.1, read on the forward strand.
GCTCTTCCAGGTCCAGCAGAGGCAGCAACTAACTGCGGATCACTTTGTAACTTCTACCAGGTAGGCCCCAGCCATTCATAGGCAGTGTTGGACCTTTGCCTGCACAGGAGCCCTTCCCAAGAGGCCCCAACACACCTGGGGGCCATCCTCACACCACAGCAGAGCACCACCCAATTAGCCACATAATGGCTGAGATACCCCTCCCAATTCTCAACTGCCACACGGATGTGTGGGGCTTGCCTGTTCCACATCTGCACTCCGCCTACCAGTCTTGATGTGTCATCTTGTTTATATCCTTAGTTATAAAACTTGTGTTTAGGTAGGATTCAGATGGTTCCCTAGGTTGATTGTTCCATAATGTAGTTGTAATTTTAATGTCGTCACTGGAGGAGGCAAGCACAACTCTTATCTACTATACCATCTTGGATCCTGCTCTGAGTTGCATGAGTTCTGTATATATTTCGGATATTAACCCCTTACTGAAGGTGTTGTTTGCAAATATCTCCTCATTCAGTTGGGTGCCTTTTTGTTTTGCTAATGGTTTCTTTTTCTGTGCAGAAGCTCTTTAGTTTGCTATAATCGCATTCATTTATTTTTTCTTTTACTTTCTTTGTTTTTAAGGTCAAATTCATAAAATCCTCTCTAAAGCCATGAGTTTGGTGCCTATGTTTTCTTCTATATATTTTATTGTTTCAGGTCTTATATTTA
>NW_017733695.1:12331-15796 GCF_001890085.2 Hipposideros armiger
TGTGTCATTTAAGGCCCATATTTCTTTATTAATTTCCTGTTTGGATCATCTATCCATATTCATATAGTAAGGGTATTAAGGTCACCTACTATAATTGTTTTTGTCTATTTCTCCCTTTAATTCTCATGGTAGTTGCTTTGTATATTTTGGTGCTCCCTGATTGGGGGCCTATATATTGATAAGTAGTATGTCTTTTTGATGTATTGTCCCTTTTATCATTATAAAATGTCCATCTTTGTCTCTTGTTACCTTTTTTATCTTGCAGTCTATTTTGTCAGGTATGAGTATGACAACACCTGCTTTTTCTCAGGATGCTATTTGCATGGAGTATCATTTCCCACCCTTTCACTTTGAGTCTATATTTTTCCTTGCAGCTGAGATGTGTCTCCTGAAGGTAGCATATGGTTGGATTTTTTTTTTATCCAACCTGCTACTCTGTGCCTCTTCATTGGTTAATTCATTCCAATCACATTTAGAGTGATTATTGATGTATGAGGATTTCCTATAGCCTTTTAAAAAAAAGATTTTATTGCAGAATTGGGTGAGGGTAACAGTGTTGAGGAATTGGGGAAGGGGTACAACCAAGTTGTTGACCTTTTGTTCTTCAGTCAGTTGTGGAGGACGTCGCTTCACTGGCCCATGTTGGTATTATGACCATTGCGCTCTTCCGGGCTGAGGCAGTAGGTCGCCGGCCATTGGACGGCTGCTCACGGTGTCTCATGGCAGCTCTCATCGGCTGCCGGCCGCTCACGCTGGCTGCTGGACACTCATGGTAGCTCATGGCAGCCCACGCCGTCGCCGGCCATTCATGGGCAGCCCAGCTCCAGATTGTTGTTCACAATCTTTGCTGTGGAGGACGCAGCTTACTGTCACATGTGGGAATCGAACCGGCAGCCGTGTTCTTCAGAGCTTGCGCTCTTACCAATTGAGCTACACGGCCAGCCCCCCTATAGACATTTTATCTTTTGTTTTCTTGTTGCTCTGTGTCTCCATTATTTATTTTTCCCTTTTGTTTCTGTCTGTTATTAGTTTGGTGGTATTGTATGCTTTCCTCTTTATGTTCTGTGTCACAGTTCTAGATTTTTTGTGGTTAACATTAGGTTTATGCTAGAGAATGTTTCATATATACAGTAGTCTTTTTCTTTGTTGTTGGATGGAAATCATCTCCATTCCCCATTGAAAATTCAGACCTCTATCCCCTCCACTTTTATGTTTTTGTTATCACAAATTGTCCGTCTTTATGCTGTGAATTCATTTCCAAATTGCAGTCGCTATTGCATTCTTCTTCGTTTTTAAAAGATATTTTGACCTCCTTTAACCCTTATTTTATATTTAAGTGNTTTTTGTTTGTGTGTGGTGACAAGTAGCAGTCTAGTCATATAGTTTTTTGCATGTGGCTTTCTAATATCCGCCCTCGCCTCACCCCCCCACCCCCGCTCCCAATTTAATGAAGAGGGTTTCTTTTCTGCATTGTATGTATTTGGCTCTTTTGTAAAGAAATATCTGCCCATATAAATGTTGGTTTATTTCTGGGCTTTTGAGTCTGTTTCATTGGTCTGTGTGTCTGTTCTTTTGCCAATGCCTTGTTGTTTTGATTATTATCAATTTGTAGTATAATTTGAAATTAGGGAGTGTGATACCTCTAGCTTTCTTCCATTTCCTTAGCATCATTTTGGCTGTTTGAGGTCTTCTTTAGTTCCATACTAATCTGATGATTTTTTTCTTCTATTTCATTTTTTAAAAATGTCATTTGGAGTTCGATGGGGATTGCATGAAATCTGTATATTACTTTGGGTAATATGGCCATTTTAAATATTTTTATTCTTTTAATCCATGAGCACAGAATATCTTCCCATTTCTTTGTGTCTTCTTCACTTTCTTTTAATAATGTCTCATAATTTTCAGATATACGTCCTTCACGTCCTTTGTTAAGTTTATTCTTAGGTATTTCATTCTTTAATTGCAATTGCAAAGGGAATTATTTTTATTTTTTTCTAAAATTTCAGTGTTTGTTTGTTCTTTTGATTTTTTTACCTGAGCCATCCTGCCACCTGTTAGCAGCTCAGCAGCAGCTCAGCTCGGGCCGGGCATCGAACTGCTATTGCTCAGAACTCCCACTCTGTTTTATTTTAAAGGTTTTTATTGGGGAATTGTGGGAGAGGAACAGCACTGGGGATTCTGCGAAAGGGAAACAGACACATTGCTGTCTGTTTGTTCTTCAGTCTAGTTGTGGAGGACGTCACTTCAGTAGCCTATGTTGGTATTATCATTGCGCTCTTCCTGGGTGAGGCAGTAAGGTCGCCAGCATCTGGTCAGCCACTCAAGGAAGCTCTTGGCAGCTCAGGTTGGCTGCTGGCCACTCACGGCAGCATATGGCAGCCCACTGCAGCAGGGGCTGCAGCCTACACCTTCGCCGGCAACTCACAGCATCCCAACTCCAGGTTGAGTTGTTGTTCAGCATCTTAGCTATAGAGGGCAGTGTCACTGGCCCTCATGTGGAATCTCAACAGGAGACCTGCTGCACAGAGCTGGCATCCCACTGAAGCTCTTAACCAACTGAGCCACTCAGCCAGCCCTCTGAAATTTTATTGTTAATATAGGAATGCTGTGGATTTCTGTACATTGATTTTGTATCCTGCAACTTTACTGTATTTGTTTAGTTTTTCTAACAATTTTTGGTGGAGCCATTAGGGTTTTCTTTTTCTTTTTTTAATTGTGGAATTGTGGGAGGGGAACAGCATTGGACAATTGGAGAAGGGGAACAGACAAGTTGCTCTCCTTTTGTTCTTCAGTCTCATTGTGGAGGACGTCGCCTCACTGGCCCATGTTGGTATTATCATTGCGCTATTACGAGGCAGATTGATCACCTGTCACTGGACGGTTGCCTACGGCGGCTGTTGGCAACTCATGCCGGCTGCGAGCTGCTCACGGTGGCTTACAGAGAGCCCACTGCAGCCTACGCCGTCACTGTTGACTCATGGCAACCCAGCTCCAGGTCAAGCTGTTGTTCACTGTCTTAATTTAGAGGGTGTAGCGTCACTGGCCCTAATGTGGGATCCAAACTGGGGCCCTGGTGCTCAGAGCTGGCATCCCAAACCAACTCTTAACGAATGCGCCACTCTGCTGGCCCTAGAGTTTTCTACATAAAGAATCATGTCAGTTTTAAAAAGTGACAATTTCCCTTCTTTATTCCCAATTTGGATTCCTTTCTTTTTCTTTTTCTTGACTGATTGCTTTGCTAGGACTTCCGATACTATGCTGAGTGATAGTGGTAAGAATAGGCATCCTTGTTTTGTTCCTGATGTTAGAGGAAAAGCTTTCAATTTTTCACCATTTAGTATACTAGCAGAGGGTTTGTCACATATGGCTTTTATTTTGTTGAGGTACTTTCGCTGAGTGTTGTAATTATAATGGATGTTGTATCTTGTCAAATGCTTTTTCTGCATTTATTCATATGATCATGAT
>NW_017733695.1:25839-27022 GCF_001890085.2 Hipposideros armiger
AGGCAGGGGAGGAAGCCCCAGAACCACAGCCTCTCATGACTTTGGGATGCCACAAGATGGTGTCACCTGGTGCCTTGTCTGCTCAGCAGAAGCCCCAGTCGTTGTCAACATCTACCCCCCCCCGCCCTTTGTTTTATCACATCATTTCTAACTTCTCATGATCATTCAGTTCTATCCACACCTTGGTGACTTCCCAGTTTCAGCCTTGAGACCTGATCTCTCCTCCAAAATCTGGACACATTGACCTCTATACATGTAAGTTTTGTTGGCAACTGCTTTTTGTTTCTTAAAAAAAAAAAGGTGTAATTGAGCTATATTTATCTATTGTTGCAGAGTCCTGGGGGGGGGGTCTTAATAAAATGGACATATCTGTTTGACCATCATTATAGACATTTGCATCATCCACCCTCTCCTCAAAATCCCTTTCTGTCCCTTTGTAGTCACCCCCTCCTCCACTCCAGACCCTGGTGATCACTGATGTACTCGATATCCATATAGTTTAGGCTTTTCCAGAATGCCATATAAATGGGGAACCTTCTGAGTCTGGCTTCTTTTACTCAGCATCATGCGTTTGAGATGCACTGTATCCATCCATGGATCAACTTCTATTACTTCTCATTGCTCTAGAGCAGGGGTCGGCAAACTTTTGAGATGGAAGAGCCAATCCTGTCCCTCACAACGATTTGAAAATTATTCGAGAGCCATCAATATATTTTTACAAATAAGGAAAATTAAAATAATATTATGACAAATAATAGTATTCATTATTTTTATTTTCAATTTTACTTCAGGGCCACATATACATATCCAATGAGCCGCATGTGGTTCATGAGCAGCCATTTGCCGACCCCTGTTCCAGGGGGGAAGTGCACGTGGGGCCAAGTTTTGAGGGGCTGAGATGGAAGTGGGGCACCTGTTTGTTCTGAGGGGTTCCTGGGAGGGCCAGAGTCTCATTAGCGTCTCTGAATAGGGAGGGTCTGGATGTCACATGCCATTTGCCTGCCACCAGGAGGGCCCCAGCACACACCAGGTCCTCCCCTCCAATTCACCCCTCCAGTCAACATTTCAGCTTCCTCCTCCTCAGCCAGTCCACCCTCCTGCCCTCTATGCCTGCCCCTAGAAGGCTCTGCCAACAGTGATGGCTCCCAGTGGTGACCAGCTAAAAGTGACATTGCAGCTTCAG
>NW_017733696.1:0-1045 GCF_001890085.2 Hipposideros armiger
AAAATCCCAAAACTAAACCCTAAACAAAAAACACATAACTCTTCTACACACAGAAACCCAGTGGCTTATCAGAGGAAGAGTTCTCAAAAGGGTATTTGAGTTAAACAGGGAATTTACTTACAAGAAAATACTATGCCAGATTTTGCTGAATGCTCTGAAGATGAAGACTGGCACAGAAACTAATCTACTTAGCACACATTTTTCATTGGGTGAACAAATGAACAAGTTTCTACAAGGTCCTGGGGAAAAGGTTTTTTTCTCAAAAGTGACAAGATTCTTAGATTAAAAAGAAATGGATTCTTTGAAACAATCACATTGCCCAAGGAACTCTTGAAATGTTTGCACAGCCACTTGGGCTTGAGAATAAAGAAAGATATAGGGTTGTTGGAAGAGTCATGATATATTTTGTCTCTGTTTTTCAAAGGTCATTTATTTATATAAAGAACAAAGGTCAACCAATGATATATTTCCCATTTTATTCAATAACCTTTTGCCATTTTTCAGTAAGCTTCATAATTCCTCATTCATAGAAGGACCTGTCTTCATTGGTGAAAAACTGAACAAGGTGCTGATTTACAGCCTCATCTGAATTGACCATTATGCCACCCATGGAGTTTTGAAGAGAGCGAAACAAGTGGAAGTCTGAAGGTCAGGCGAGTATGGTGGGTGTGGCAACACATCCTATGGAAGCTTCAATAATTTTTGATGGGTGATCAAATTTGTGTGTGGTCTCGCATTGTCACGATGGAACACAATTCCTTTACGATTAACGAGCTCTGGGAGTTTCTGGATGATGGATTCATTCAAACTGTCCAATTGCCAACAGTACACATTCAAATTGATTGTTTGGTTCCTTGGTAGGAACTAGAAAAATGTGACACCTTTAAAATCCCACCACACTGAGAGCATAACCTTCCTCTGATGAATGTCTGCTTTCGATGTTGTTTGAGGTGAATCATCACGTCGGGACCAAGACCATTTGTGCACCACAATGTTGTAAACAATCCACTTCTCATCACCAGTTATCAGTCGTTCAAAAAAGGAT
>NW_017733696.1:2981-3851 GCF_001890085.2 Hipposideros armiger
TAGTTTACCACAACTGGAATTTCAGGTTGTGGTTCAAGATCATTACCTTGTAGATATTGGGCTTCTCTTTCTTTATTTTCAAGGTCCAAATTTAGGGCCTGATTTACATAAATCTTGCAATTACATGGAAGACCCTATATAAATTGTTCCCAATTTACATTTTCTTATTTATCATCTAGCTTTCCATAACACCACTTTGATCCATGATAAATACAACATCTAAGCCATTGATCCTTTTTACTTAAGCTTTTTATTTTACAAATGTACGATTACAGGATTCATACTGAGGGATGGTTAAGGTATTTGTAAAGAATTTGGAGGTTTCCTATCAGCAAGGGTAGAAACTCAAGTGTGCAGAAAACAAAGTTTATTCCTAAGGCAATGGAACCACTCCTGTGTCTTTTTAATTAAGGAAAGTAATTCAAAAATTTTTTGTGAGAATTATTTCTAAAAATTATACTCACAATGGTTGATCAACAAGAATGAACAAGACAGAGGGATAAAGTTGGGATCTATTTCAATAAAGTAAATCTATGAAGTGTCAGAGTCCTGAGCTAAATTTGTAACACTAGGAATTAAGAGGCAGAAATAATTGTAGCTGATAATAAAAAGAGAATACTCTGGTTCATAATATCTTATTGGCTTTGGGAGAAAAAGAAGAGGTAAATGATTAAGGACTATTCAAAGATTTTTTTTTTGTTTGAGTGACTGACAAAAATGTGTTTCATTTGGAATATCAGAAGGATAGACATGAGTTGGGGAGTGGATAATGAGCTCCATATTAGATCTATTATACTTAAAGGTACTGGAAAAATGTTTACATGAAAATGTCTTGTAGCCAGTTGAAAATAAATTAGAAGTTTAGATTAG
>NW_017733696.1:5536-6457 GCF_001890085.2 Hipposideros armiger
AGGGGAAGACAATTTCTGGAGTGAAAGTCTACCTTGAAGTTCTGACAGGGAGAATGCTAAAAAAATTAACAGGAAAATATTGAATGTGGCAATTATGATATTATTAATTATCTTTGAGATCAGAGTAAACATATTCAAATGAAGCAAAATATTAAAATCATATTTTAGAATTTACATCTGTAGCTCCTAAAACTTCTCCATAGTCACTTTTAATATTTTGATATGACATATAAGTGTCATTAATCTTTTATCCTCATTTGAATAATAGAGAGACTGAGGCAGAGAGTCAGGAGACATGTTTTACAAATGTTGGATTAAAGGTCAGAATTTTAAATGTGGCATACTTGTCATTGGATATCAAACTAAATGCTCTATCTTGCCACTGAGACAAGCACTTTTTCTTTATGATGTGATCCGCTCATGCATATAGTCAAATGATATATAAACAACAATCAATTCAAATTAAATCATTCCAATTTTAGATGTAAAACCTACCAAAGCATCCCATGTCATATAATTGTGTAATTCACTGTAATTACATAATGCTCATATGGTGCTAAAAAATTGATAGGCTGACTTTAAAGCAAAATGACTTAAACCCATCTTAATTTAAAATGCAATGATCACATTACTAATAATAAGATTAGTGCTAAATTTTGGAATTGTATTCCCTAGGAAATTTATGAGTTTTCTCTTGAGCAACTTTAACAACATTCAGAGGAAACCCCAGGAGAAAACACATTTAAAAACTGCCTCTATGTTTATCACATATTTTTAGTATTTCCTGATCAAAGAAAATTTTTTATTCCCAGTCTGTTGAGATTATAAATATTATATATTTGGTCACAAATAGCAGCAGTCTCTTTTATAATTAGCCTCATCTTTAGTGATTTATTCAGTAATAAAATAAGCCAGATTCTA
>NW_017733696.1:8750-9692 GCF_001890085.2 Hipposideros armiger
GGGGCTGGCCGGCAGCGGGCGAGAGCTTTCGTGAGTGGCCATGAGCCACCATGAGTGGCCGTCCAATGGCCAGCAAGCGACTGCCTCACTGGGAAGAGCACAATGATAATACCAACATGAGCCAGTGAAGCAACGTCCTCCACAACTAGACTGAAGAATAAAAGGACAGCAACTTGTCTGTTCCCCTTCCATGATTCCCCAGCACTGTTTCCCTCCCCCAAGTCCCCAATAAAATCTTTTAAAAAAGGAATATATCTAAATAACTAAGTTAAAAAGCTAATTATAAATCATAATTTACAATCTAAAATTATATCTAAATAAAATACTTACATTTTTGTTCACAATATTTCATACAATTTCAAGAATCAAACAACCCATAAAGAGTGTTATTTTTTTCTTATAAAAAGTCATGGGTTAAGAAGTTTGTAATAACATGGCTTTATAAACTTTAGTTGAAGTGAAATAGTGGACTGAATTCTATGAAAAAATATTTCCTGTGTATTCAAGACTCCTTATGTATACAATGAACATATATATTATATATATAATATATATATGCATAAAATCTCTCATAATATAGTTCATTCACTGATTAAGAGGCAGATTAATCAATAAATAGCTCTCATTGACTTGCCAGCAATCCTGGAGTTACGTTTAGAACAATTATGACACTGTTGGCACTCCTCCTAATATAGCTCAATAACGACACATAACCACAGCAATATTCTGTTTTCATTGCAATTATTGGCCAAACCATAATTTTGGAAATTGCCATTCTTTTTCATAAGTGCGTATTTCCTTCTTACAAATCTTGCATTAATGTCGTTCATAATTGCTAAAGTGTTTATAATCCCTAAATATTTGTTAACATGTAGTACTGACACTTTGCCATGGGAAATCTTTGTCCTTTACAAAAATATAGAAAGGTCAATGTAACCTCAG
>NW_017731586.1:0-1098 GCF_001890085.2 Hipposideros armiger
CCCTCTGGAAGGTCTTCAGGTGCCATAACATGCTTGGTGCTGTCAACTCCTATGATAACAGTGCCTTCTTCTGGAATACCCCTTGAAGGATCTGCCTAAGGCTCTTTATAGAAATGTGTCCATGGTGATTTGATTGGTGTTTCTTTTTTTTTTAATCATAAATTTGTTTGTAAGCAGATAATGCACCATGAACATTCCTCTCTGTTAATGAAAACCTTTCAGGGCTGGAGTCCATGTTTTCAAATTTTTTAAGGTCTGCAAAAGCTCCTGCTAAACCCTTCACTGTGAATTTTCTTGGGCGTTCTTCCTTTTCTTCTCCTGCAGTTTCCTTTTCTCTTGCTTCTTCTTCAGCTATGTGTTCCTGTTCCAGTTCCAACAACTCCTCATTAGTCAGTTCCTCAGGAGCCCCCGCTAGGAGCTCCTCAATGTCATCCTCATCCAAATCTAGCTTAAAGTTGTTTGTCATCTCAACCACAGCCTTGTTGATTTTTGCAACCTTTGTACTACATTACAGTGGCTACAATGTCACTAGGCAATGGGGATTTTTCAGTTCCATTATTGTCTTATAGGACCACCATCCTTCATGCAGTCCATCATTGACAAAACATCATTATGTGGAAAATAACTGTACATATATTACTTTATTTTAGGTTCAAAACACCCCTGTGATGTATTATTACCTTACCTTTATAGATAAGGAAAAGTAAAGTCAAAGTAACTTGCCTAAATTGTACTGCTTATAACCCAAACAGCAGTGCTGAGATTCCAACATTTGTGTAAGAAATAATTAAGAAATGATACAGATAGGCCCCTAAATGTATGTCCCTAAATCTTTCCATGAATCTTTAAATAGCTGTTGCTCTGCTTTTCTATGCCATTTTGTATGTTGGTTAGGCTTGGTTTGGTATAAGTAACATCAGGATGGTTAACTCCTAGCTGGGAGAGCAAATCTATGTCAGACTGCCTAGCAAGGATATAAATGGAAAGTTTTCATCCCTTGGCTGTTTCAGAGAAGGATGCCTTCTTTGCTTCAGAAAACTGAGGGAAAGGTCTGGGAGCACATTAATAGGGGCTGACAACTATTTCTACAGGAAAGAG
>NW_017731586.1:1218-2124 GCF_001890085.2 Hipposideros armiger
TATGAAGCTCTGTGAAGATCTGATTAAGTATAAATTCTAGATTCAACATTAATCAGAGAATATAATCAGGATAGCAATTGTTACTATGTCAACCACACATAGGTTGACATTAGAGAGAAAATGTGCCAAACTATCAAACCTGAAAAGCAAATGCCTACTTTGCTACCTCTTAAGTCATCAAGAAGATTCAATGGTTCTTATCTCTGAAAAAAGGATATTAGCTACGAGAAATTTACTTAGGTAGCATGCATTCTTGGATACAGTGAAAGAATTTAATTAATCATTATTTTTACGATCTTGTTTTCATATATGAATTGTTCTATAGTCTCTCCTAAGTGAGGAAAATTTGGCATTATGGGACCACACTACCAGGTTATGTATGTACATTGTAACATAATTGTGCATAGGCATTTACAAAATGGCCGTCATTTAGAATGATATTAGACGAAGGCAGTATAATATGACTGCGGTTCTAAGTGGCTAAATGACCATTTGAAAACTAAGTGAGCAAGGTGAAATGTTACCATTACCTACCTGATGCATGTGACACTGAGGTATTGTCTATTGGGATAGCACTTTCCATCCATTTTAAAATGAGCCATGTTCTATCCTGGCACATGTTATACAATCTCAGCTTTCCTATTTTCAAGAAACAATTGGGACTGCTGGTGATAGCTCTCATTCCTGATGCTCATCACAGCAAAAGCTGATACATGAGGTGTTCCGAGTTGTGATTGCTTGAATTGAACCTCCAAGCTACTTTGTTCATGACCCTGCACATAAAAATGTCAAGTACCTGAAAAACTAGGCAATTTGGATTTGAAATAGGGTTCAGAACTTCAGATTCCACATAAGTCACTGGTTTTCTTATAACCTGAGATGGAGAGAGCACAAATGATTTTAACT
>NW_017731586.1:3834-24730 GCF_001890085.2 Hipposideros armiger
CTTCCATGTATAACAGTTTACATTAAGAGTATTCAGCCCAATATAAGGGAGAGCTGGGAAAGAATAAGACCTATTTATTTTGTAAATAAAAGGTTAAAAATGAGACGATGAAACACTTCATTTAGTCCTCTCTATAAAAAAAGCTTCAGAAAAACCTTCTAGAAAACAATTTCATCAAATCGCCTTCCAGAATTAAGAGAGCCCCTCAGGCATTCTCAACTGTGAAACTATAAATACAGTTTCAGCACAAAAAATAGAAATTAGCAATATAATTAACCACCTACAGACGTGATATTCGAGCTAAGAGGAAGCTGGATCTCCAAGAAAAGTATTTCAGCTAAACTGTTTTCCCCTTTTTCTTCCATTGCTTGTCCCTCCTTTCCTCTTAGGTGACCATATAGCGAATAACCACAGAGGTCTCTAATCATCATAATAGTGATAATAAGATCTAACATTTATTGAGCACCTATTACTGTATGCCAGACAGCACTATATTAAGAGCGTGCTCAGAAAAGCTAACAAAGATCACAAAGCTACTACATGTTGGAGTACACACTCAAGTTCACATCTATGTGTATGAGACGTGTAAATGTCCTTTGTTAATATGGTAGTACCCCTTATCCAAAGTTTGGCTTTCTGCTGTTTCAATTACCAGTGGTCAACTGCAGTCTGAGACTATCAAATGGAAAATTCCACAAATAACCACTAAATAGAGGGTTAAGGGGGAAAGGGAGTGGTAGATGAGGGTAAAGGGGATCAAACATATGGTGATGGAAGGAGAACTGACTCTGGGTGGTGAACACACAATATGATGTATAGATGACATATCACAGAATTGTACACCTGAAATCTATGTAACTTTGCTAACAATTGTCACCCCAATAACCTTTAATTAAAAAGAAAAAGAAAAGAAAATTCCACAAATAAACAAGTCGTAAGTTTTAAGTTGCATGTCATTCTAAGTAGCATGAAAACTCACACTGTGATGCTCCACCCCATCTGGGATGTGAACCATCCCTTTGTCCAGTGTCTCCATACTGTATACACTCCCACTCACTAGTCACGTGATGGCCGGTTCAGTTATCAGATTGACTGTTATGGTATCTTAGTACTTGTGTTCAAAAACCCTTATTTTACTTAATAATGGCCCCAAAGCCATGTATGTAACTTTTATTACAGTATAATTGCTATAATTATTCTATTTTATTATTAGTTATTATTGTTAATCTCTTACTGTGCCTAGTTTATAAATTAAACTTTATCAGAGGTATGTATGTATAGGAAAAAAACATATATACTATAGGGTTCAGTACTATATGTGGTTTCAGGCATCCGCTGGGGGTCTTGACACATGTTTCCCATGGATAAGGGGGACTACTGTATGAATAACTGGATACCACCCTCCAAATTCCCACTTCCAAGCATCCCCACCTTCCAACCCCACATCTGCTTTCCCGCCACCCCCTCCTTCCTGACTCCAACACACCTTTCCCCTATTGGACCACTTCTCACTGTCCCTCCTCTACTTCATGTCTCCGTCACCACTTTCCCAGCTTAAATCCTATGCTCTCTCGCGGGGTTTCTCAGCCTCGGCACTACTGACATTTTGGGCTGGATAATTCTTCGTGGTGGGGGCTGTCCCATGCACTGCAGGCAGTTCGGCCGCATCTCTGACCTCGCTGCTTACTAGGGTAGCTTCTCCTCTAAATCGTTGTGACAACCAAAAGTGTCTCCAGACCTGGCTGGTTCATGTTTTAGATTAAGCAATATTTGGATCTGTTTTGGGGGGTGTGGGGGGGAATTAACAACTACAATGTATTCATTCAGTTAGTCTATACTTTTATTATCTATCTTTCTTTGGTCTCACATAGCCTCCTCTGTAATGGAAAGCTGTGAGCATTCTGCAATGAATTGAAAGGCTGTCTAGTTCTGATGTGGATCCTATAACAGCGCCTCTGTGCCTCGGTGGAGGGCCTTTCTTCTTCTGTACCTTCATTCAGCAGCACTTCTGTGAATTACAAAAGACAGTTCTCTGATTCCCCAGAAAAAGTACCTTGAGCCAAGTGGGGCCCTGCCGCCTCCTGCACAGCCAGCGCCTACCAAGAGACAGCTAAATCAGAAAACCAATTTCTCTATAATAATACCAGCAAATCACACACTAGGTAAAGTAGTCATAGTTTTAAGAAACTTAATATGAAAAACACTATAAACCATAGTCCACGCCTCCCGCACTCCCTTCTTTTAAGGGAGAGAAGCATTTATAGCATAATTTCTTATCTAAAGCACTAGAGAGTGATATATTTTTACAATGTTCTCTTTTAGGAGAGGACATTAGGGTGCATGATATTGCCTCCAATAACAAAGCCCATGCCCTTCCCAAGCCATTCCCTCTCTACAGGCCAGTTCTCTGCTGGCTTTTTTCTTTCCCTCCCACCAGTCTTAATGAGATATAACAGACATAAATACTATTGTGTAAGTTTAAGGTGTACAGTGTAGTTATTTTATATATGTATATACTGCAAAATGATTGTCACAATAAGGCTAGTTAACATATCCTCACAGAATTACTCTTAGCAACTTTGAAACATACAATACAGTATTGTTAACTACAGTCACCATGCTACACATTATATTCCCAGAACTACTCATCTTAAAACTGGAAGTTTGTATCCTTTGACCAGCCTCTTCCCATCCACCACCTCCCTCCATCTCTGGCGACCACCAATTTGTTCTGTTTCTATGAGTTTGCTTCCTTTTTAGATTCCACATATAAGTGAGATCATACAGTATTTGTTTTTGTCTGATTTATTTCACCTAGCATAATGCCCTCAAGGTTCATCCATGATGTTGTAAATGACACAGGATTTCCTTCTTTCTTATGACTGAATAATATTCCTTTGCATGTATCATATATATCATTCTCTTTATCCATTCATCTATCAGTGGACACTTAGGTTGTTTCCATATTTTGGTTCTTGTAAATAATGCTACGATGAACATGGGGGTATTGATATCTCTTTGACAGTGATTTTATTTCCTTCAGTACATGCTCAGAAGTGGAATTGCTAGATCGTATGGTACTTGTATTATTAGTTTTTGGAGGAAGTTCTGTACTGTTTTCCATAGGTCTGCCAGGCTTTTTGATTGCCGCTTGCAATCAGAAGGGGTCCAATAACTATTTGTTCAATGAATCAATTAATTTTATTATAATCGTTGATTCACTTGAAGTTATTCACATATTTCCCCAAAGCCTCCGAGTCTTTGAGGACGGGGTGTCTCTCTTACTCATCTCTGAATTCCCGATGTATTTTACATCACCATCATCACCATCATCACAATAACAGGAAATATTAACAAATATATACTAGTTGCCAGTCCTGTGACACTTTATTGGTGCTATACCATATATAGTCTTCACCATGAGGTGGTATTATATTATTATCCCCTTTGTACAGGTGAGGAAACTGAGGCTTAGAGAAATAAGGGACTTGCGTGAGTTACACAGATAATACATGAGAGTTGGGCTTCAAGCCCAGGTAGTTTAACTCTAGAACTTATGCTTAACCATTCTGCAATAAAATTAGTTAAAGATAAGTAAATCTCTCTAAACCACATAGCCCAGCCCAATTCCTTTGTGGAGAGAAGGAAATTAGGGAGCCCATCATTAGCAGGACTATGGCAACCTTTGCTTTCCATGTCTGAACAATCCCCAAATCCATTTCTTCCTCCTCTATGTCTTCATCCACCCCCCTTTATTTTTCTCTTCCAGTGCTTTAAATAACGTCCCATGTTGACATTCATCTTCTCTCTGGCTTCCCTGGCCAAGCCTCTCCAACACTCAGTGAAGACTTCATTTCCTCTAGTTTAAGATGCCACAGGAAGAAAATCATCTTCATGGCCTCTTCCCAAGAAAACTTGTAAGTGGGTCTTTTCTTTCTGACCCCTAACTCTATGAGGTTATTCCATAAAACTCAGCTGCTAACAGGTGTCCAGTTTTCTCCTGTTGTAACACCTTTCATCTGGTCAGGACTCACTTCCACCTTATCTCTTCTCCACCTTCACCCAAATATGCCTACATTTATTTTTAAATAATTTTTTATTTTTCAATTACAGTTGACATACAATATTATATTAGTTTCAGGTGTATAACACACTGATTAGACATTTATATAACTTATGAAGTGACCACCCTGATAAAAATAGTACCCATCTGACACCATACATAGTTATTACCACATTATTGATTATATTCCCTATGCTTTACTTCACATTCCCATGACTATTTTGTAACTACCAATTTGTACTTCTTAATCCCTTCCCATTTTTCACCCAACTCCCCAACACCCTTCCCAGCTGGCAACCATCAAAATGTTCTCTATATCTATGAATTTGTTTCTCTTTTGTTTGTTCATTTATTTTGCTAGATTCCACATATAAGTGAAATCATAAGACATTTGTCTTTCTTTGTCTCATACTCCACTCAGCACAATAGTCCATATATGTTGTTGCGGATGGCAAGATTTCATTGTTTTTTATGTCTGAGTAATATTCCATTGCGTATATCTACCACCTCTTCTTTATCAATTCATGCATTGATGGACACCCCGGCTGTTTCCATATCTTGGCGATTGTAAATAATGCTGCAATGAACATACTCGTATGGATGCATGTGTCCCTTTGAAGTAGAGTTTTGGGTTTCTTCAGATAAACACACAGAAGTGGGATTTCTGGGTTTTTCACTGTCTCTTGTTATCGCCTTTGTTTTAAAGCCTACTTTGTCTGGTATAAGTATTGCTACCCCAGCTTTTTTTTTCTTTTTTCTTTTTTCATTTCTATTTTCATGAAATATCTTTTTCCATCTCTTTAGTTTCAGTGTGTGTGTGTGTGTGTGTGTGTGTGTGTGTGTGTGTGTGTGTTTAGATCTGAAATGAGTCTCTTGTAGGTAGCATATGTAAGGGTCTTGTTTTCTTATCCACTTAGCCCTCATGTGTTTTTTGAGTAGAACATTTAATACATTTACATTTAAAGTAATTGTTGATAAATATGTAGTTATTGCCATTTTATTATTCATATATTTTTATCTTTTTAAATTATTATTATTTTTTTTTTGGTCTTAAAGAAGTCCCTCTAAGATTCCCTTGTAATACTGGTTTTACTGGTTTGGTGATGATGAATTCCTTTAGCTTTATATTGTCTGGGAAGCTCTTTATTTGTCCCTCCATTCTAAATGATAGCTTTGCTGGGTAGAGTAGTCCAGGTTGTCGGTCCTTCCAAATCTTCCTACATCTTATCTTTCTTCCTTAAATCTACAGGAGCAAAGCTATCCTTGCTCACCAGTCCTTTCAGACTACAGTCATATTTAAAACTCAGAGCGTTTTCCTCTTTTGAAAAATTTCAGTGAGAAGTTCTTTTCTAATTCTATCCTTTCTCATGTCTCCCAGGATCTTATTTCATTAAATATCTATTTCTCTTTTGTATAAACTTACTACATTTACTGTTTCCTCTCTCTGCCTGTCTCCCTTATCTTTCAAACAATATAAAATAACAACTACAAGGTCTCAGGTTTTTGTTTTTGTTTTTGTTTTTGTTTTAGCTGAGCCATCCTGCCAACTGTTGGCAGCTCAACGGCAGCTCAGCTCGGGCCGGGCATCGAACCAGCAACCCTGTTGCTCAGCGCTTGCACTCTTGAGCGAGCTCTTAACCAACTGAGCCACTCGGCCAGCCCCTACAAGGTCTCAGTCTTATATGTCCTTGAGTTGTTGGCCCATCTCCTTCCTTTCAACTCAAATTATCCCAAAATGTAGTCCACATTAATTCTTTCTCATGCTTCCCACCTGCTTATTCTTTAAACCTGTCAACTTGGTTTAAATCTACTCTTCTACTAAATCCACCCTTTGGAAGGCCACCAGCACCCATCTAAAACTTAAATGCAACCTTTCTTCAATTTTCACCTTCCTGCATCTTTACATGGAATTTTCACACTACCACCACCTCTCTGTTACTCACTCCTCTTTCCTTCTTTGACAAGCCTCTTTGTTGCCTACCTACCTGTCTTGTCTCTTTGCTAAGTACAAGGCAGAGGATAGTTGGAGCTGCTCTATGTCCCAATTTCTCCACTCCACCTACAGGGAGGGAAGGCTGCCACGAACACTTTGTTGACCACTGTGTCAGTGGGTTGGGCCCCACTACTGGGGTGGCCCTTTGGTTCTCTCCCTTCTGTGTGGAGAAAGCAATAAGAAGGCCTGGCTCTAAATCCTCAAAGAAGGCCCAGAAAAGTGCTTTCCATCTTACTTAGCTTCTGGGCTCCTAAGGCTTATCCAGCCTCAGAAGACAGAGCATGGCGGAGTCTGGGCCCCTGGAATTCTTCCTGGGGCTGGAGCCAAAGCTCACCTCTGCCTTCCTTTGCCTTCTTCCCTAAACTTTGTTTTTCACTTGAAGTCTGAGGTCGAGCGCAAACTCATCAAGGGGACAACCAGGGTACTTTTGGGTGCCCTCATTCAGGTCAACCATATTTGTATTCCATCATAACACAGAGAAGACCGTTACTACTTGGTGTCCCTCCCCACCCCTTTTCTTCCTCCTGTCACTTCAGTGACATTCCTGAGCTTCCAGCCTCCACCTCATCTTCTTCTGCCTTTTCCTTCAGTCAGTGCATATGGCCAACACCTTCAACTGGTGTCTCCACTCAGAGGACCCCAAATCTGTAGCTTTAGCTTCACCCTTCACCCAAGTTCTAGTTCTGAATTCTTGAACTTTAGGAAGATATCTGCCTCAAAATCGACATGTCTAAAGTCAAGTTGATAATCTTCCCCTAAAATCTACTCTCCTTCTAAGGTCTATATATGTATTCTCAGTGGTATCATATCCTCCAGTCACCCAGATTTGAAACATGATACATCTCTGACTTCTTTCTTTTCTTTCCTTCTTCCCATATTTCATAGGCCACTAAATTCTCTTCGCTCATCTTAGAAATGTCTTTCAAATTCACAAATGTTCTACATCAATCTCTCGACTATATTTTAAGCTTTTGTTATCTTACCAATGGTAATTTCTCTCTTTAACTGACCCCTTAACTCCAGAATCTCTTTTCCACTAAACCCTATACAATGTCACCAGATTGCTCTTCCAAAGTAGCACTTTGAACCGATAATTCTGCCGCTGAGAACACCAGTGGTACTCTAGTCCCTATGAAGTTCAAACCAATTCACCTGACATTTAAGCACCCTCCATAGTTTTCATCAACACACCTCTTTGTAGTTTATCCTTCTTCAATATCCAACTTGCATTCTATACTGCAACCAAATTGTGTCTGCTAGGTTCACTGCATGGTACAACTTCCTCTCACGGGGTAAAGAGCTTGCGTTCTAGTCAAACAAACAAGGATTTAAGCTATGAACTCTGCCATCTGTAACTGTGTAACCTTGGATAAATTACATATCCTGTCTGAGCTCTAGCTTTCCATCAATATAATGGAAATTATAATGGTATTTTTCTGGTAGGCTTGCTCTAAGGATTTAAACAGATAATGCAGGTGCAGAGTATGCACCTGGTCTGCTATGCATTAATACAAAGTGTAAACTACATGTGGAAAAATATTTATTCTTTCTAAAGATCAAGTAAATGCAAATTAAATCAACCTTAAGCTACCATTTTATGCTTATTTTACCAATTAAATACAAAGAAACTTCAAAAAATCATTTAATACTGGAATTACGATGAAACGGGCACATGCATACACTATCTATGAAGTTGTAAACTGGGAAGATGCTTTTGAAACAAAATGCCTTGGACCATGTAGTTGGATTCATGAAGGCTGTCATATTCCACTCAAGACATGACTCAACAGCAGCAAAAATGTACAGGCACACCTATGTTACCATGCAAAATAACAGCGATATGGAAGTTAGTCGAACTGACCCAATAAAAATAGAAAAAGCTTTTTAGTAATATTTTTAGTAAATATCAACATAATGGAATATTATGCAGCCCTTAAAATTCATAATTATAAAGTTGATTATATTGGACATTTTATTCTCTTTTTGGTTGCCTGGCATCTGAGCCCCTTCATGTGCTTGGGGATCCCACACCTTATGAGTTTCAGTGAGAGACTATAGAAGCAGAAAATGCCAGGTCCTACTTCCCCGGGCTTCCCTGGAGCTAGGCCATGGGCATGTGCTCTAGGATTCACCACTCAAATGCTCCTGCAGTCATTTAAAGGGGAGTGGTGATCCAGAAAGACAGGCCAGGGGAGGCTTCCCTCTGGAGACAGCAAGGGATGGAGACTTGGGGGGACAGTGAGTAGGTGATATGGTGGTGGGCGTGGTATTAGTTTCTAGGGCTGTTGTAACAATGTGCCACAAATTAGTTGGCTTGAAACAAGAGAAATGTATTATCTCATGGTTCTGGGGGCTAAAAGTCCAAAATCAGTGTCAGCAGCGCTATCTCCCTCTGAAAGCTGTAGGGAAGAATCATTCCTTGCGTCTTCCAGCTTCTCACGTTTGCCAACAATCCTTGGCTTTCTTTTGCTTGTAGCTACGTGGCTCCACTCTCTGCCTTTCTCATCACATGGCCATCTCCTCCTTGTGTGTCTCTCTTCTGTTGTAAGAAGACTAGTCATATCGGATTAAGGGTCCATCCTACTCCAGTATGACCACATCTTAAATTAACTAATTACATCTGCAGGTACTTCCAAACAAGGCCACATTCTGAGGTGCTGGGGGTTAGGACTTCAACATTTCTTCTCCTTCTCCTCCTCCTCCTTTATTTATTTTTTTTTTTGGCAGGGTGTGGGATGCAACCCATAACACGTGGTATCCACTGACCCCTGCTAGTCTATCTCTAGTGCAAACCACAATGTCTAGTGATTGGTGGCAGTGGTGGGACGTCCTTGCTCCTCATGCTTGTGACTTGACCAGGACCTTGTTTGGGAGTCTCTAGCCAACTATAGCCCTCCTAGAAATTCTAGAAGCTATCTAATGCCCCTTTTAATAATTCTTTTTCTACTTAAATTGGCTATATTTCTGTTGTTTTCAACCAAGACTACAACTATTTAGAAGTATAAAAATATTTATGTATCTGTGGGTTTTGATAAATGTGTAATGACATGTATCTACTCCTATAGTATCATACAGAATAGTTTCACTGCCTTAGAAATCCCTGTGCTCCGCCTATTCACCTCTCCCTGGCAACCACTAATTTTTACTGTCTCTATAGTTTTGGCTTTTCCAGAATGTCATATAGTTGGAATCATACAGTATGTAGCCTTTTCAGATTAACTTCTTTCTCTTAGCAATATGTATATAACGTTCCTCCATGTATTTTCTTGGCTTGAGAGCTCATTTATTTTTACCATTGAATAATATTCTATTGTCTGGAGGGACCACAGTTTATCCATTCATCTACTGAAGGACTAATGTGCAACACAAAGAGTGAACCCCAATGTGTACTGTGAACTTTAGTTAATAAGAATGTATGAATATTGGCTTAACAATTGTAACAAATGTGCCACACTAATGCAAGACATGAATAGAGGAAACTGTGTGCATGGCAGGTGGTGGGGGAATATGAGAATTCACTATTCCACCCAATTCTTCTGCAAAACTAAAAATGTTCAAAATATATATTAATTAAAAATATATTTATGTATCATATTAAATTGAAAAAGACAGACCAGAAAATGGGGTATGTTTTATGATTCTAGGGATGTGAAGATATATACTTAGGTAGTCAAGAACTGGAAAGTAACATTAGGAAAATATTGTATAGGGGTTGGGTGAGGGAATAGCTATGGTTTATTAATTTTTCACCATTGTCTTTCATATTATTGCAAAAGTTTCAAAAATTCTGCTAGAGCTAGGAAGGAAATAAACAATGATCCCGGGTCTGCCTCCAATCTGATACCATGATTTATTATTTTCTCAGTATAGGAACTTCAGAATAGTGTGTAGGGATAGAGAATCCACCTAACACTTTGGTGTTAAGGAAAAAAATATGAAGCATCATTCACAGAATTAAGTAACAGCCACTCGACCAAGCTTTCAAGTCAGACATTGTATCTTAACTATGTTGTTAGCACCTAGCACAGGCACCACAAACAGAACATGCTCAACAGATATTTGTTGAATGGTTAAATTATTAATAATTGCATGCGTGACCAAGTATTCCTGATGTAGCAGTAAGAACTTATTCTCCCACTTTCATGTTTCTACTTCCAACTTCTTCGCTCTGCTCACACTGACACCAGTTGATGATAAAAAAATTTTTAAAAAAGTTATGACCTTAAATCAATTTCTGTACTCATTGTTTTTCAGCATGATTTCAATTATATGCTAATCAGAGTTAACATTTACTGGTAGCGTAACCATAGGGGGCAATGTGTTTTCTTCTCTGGCTGACCCGTGAATGAATGCTAGCTACCATTAAAACCAAGCACACCCTAAGCAATGCCATTATTAAATATTGGAAACACACTCATTTGGAATGGTGAATAAAATGTTTAGATGTCAATATTATCTGAATTCATGAAAGTTCTTTTTAAATCAGTAAGAGAACTCAAACCTCAAAACTGAAATGTTAAGATTGCTGGTTGGCAGCATGAAATTGAATGCCATGAGCCTGTTTTGGATCACTGCTTAGCTGCTAAGGTCAATAAGGCCTTGTTTGTGCCATCTACAATTTATGCATAAATCTAACAGCATAAACAGATACTCTAGTACATTTATATTTTCAGCAGCAGCCCTGCATTTACAAATTGTTTCTGCCTTCTGAAACGGGGAAAGAACAATTTCATTGATTGCACACAGTGTCTCCCTTACAATTCTCTTAAAAATATCAGGACAGCTGTGTTTTGTTTCAGACTTCCCTGTCCTCAGATCTGGGCACAATCACGTGTTGCTCAGAACAGAGACTCCTAAGAAACTCTACGAAATGTCTAACAATGTTCTCCTTCAGCAGTATCCTTTTTAAAAATCCACACAGAAATTCCTCTGCTAGGGAGCCTGAAAAACTCATCAGCTGCAATTTCCTCTTCTTATTCCTGAAGCTCTATGTTTCTTAAAAAGCAAAAGGGCAATTTTAATTAAGAGCATAATTTTTACATGGATAAAATATGAAAACCGCTGTGACTAATGGTTAATCATTTTCAGTATAACTTTGAATCTCCATCTACTATTCATGCTAAATGCTAATGAAAAGGTTTCAAAGAAAAAGTAAACTTTTATGTGATACAGTTCATTTTCACTGAAATAATGGAAAAATACAGTGCCATATTTTGAAGAGATGAAGGCATTCATTTAAATATTCCATCTCTACTGCAACATACTGCTTAAAAGTCTGTCTTTTCTAATGAACAAGAGATTGTTACATTTCAAGTGAATTTTTCTACAGCAAAGAAATTAATCTGGCTAGTGGGACACATGGAAAGTAAAAGCGGGGTTCGTGGCAAAAACAAACAAACAAACAAACAGAAAAACCAGGTGATCCCATATACTGGAAGCTTTGCCTGGTGTTTGACTGTGATGGGAATAGACAGGGACCATAAACAATGACCTTAGGATACTAAAAACAATGTGAGATGGTATTTCTATTAGTGCCTGCTGAATTTTGTAGTGCAGAACGCACTACTACCGTACCATTTGGAGCAGCCCAGGGGGCTTTCACTGGAGGTGCAGACACGAGGCTGAGTTCTCTTAGAGGAGGCAGGAGCATAGTGGTCAAGAGCATGGACTCTGAGCCAAACTATCTGGGTTCCAATTTCTGCTCCACCTCTCACAAAGTATGTGACCTTGAACAAGTTATCTTACTGCTCTGTGTCTGCTTCCTTACCTACGAAATAGGTATAATAGGGTTCTTCTTAGGATTAAATGAGCTCATATAAAAAGACCTTGGAAGAGTGCCTGACAAGTAAGTGCTTTCTAAGTCTTAGCCAATATGATTGTCTGAGGATGGTGAGGATTCAGAGAAGCACAACCAAAAGGTCAAGGCCCACTGGGGCAACCGGCACATCCTAGGCAAAGAAAAATCAGGTGAGGGTGTGATGCCTACATCGTGGCTTTTCTGTCAATGTTGGTTTAACAGCATCAAATTCATTTGAGGGAAAAAGCAGGTCAGTATCCCCTGGGGTCTCACTCTGCTGACCGATACTGACCACCAGCGTGACTGGCCTGATGAGGAAGGAACTTTCAGGTGGAGGTGGCAATAAGCCAGAGCCTATCTCCTTCCCTCCCTTTGCCTGACATATTTCTAAGCCAGCAGTTGATTTTGAAAAGAGACCAGCAGCTATCATTTCTTCCCCTAAATTTGCAGGAAGTAAGTAGATCAAGAGCAGATTTGCAATCCATTCTTTCCCTTTATTGTGAATCGGTGGGAGTGGGTGGGAGGGGGTGAAGAATTTTGGAAAGAAGGCAAGGGAGCAATTCAAATCTCCTTGTAAAAATGCTAATGACAGACTTCTGGCAAACAACTATGATATTTACTAGCAGAAGGGTCCTTCCTTACAGAGCACTTTTTGTAGGATATATCTGGTCTATCTAGGATTGCCTGTGGTAAACATACCTAGAATCTATACATTTACAGAAC
Source organism: Hipposideros armiger (assembly GCF_001890085.2). Lineage (NCBI taxonomy): Eukaryota > Metazoa > Chordata > Mammalia > Chiroptera > Hipposideridae > Hipposideros > Hipposideros armiger. Next base: position 16,411 of record NW_017731586.1, read on the forward strand.
ATACAACAGAAAATGTCACATAAGCTGTGGAAGTCTACAGGATGAAATGGAGAGCCTTCTTCTGTGTAAGTGACGTGAACTGCACACAGCACTTACACAGCACTTGGCCCAGAGGACACAGAGCACTGCAGTGGGAGTGCCAAACCTCGCCCTGCTTTGCCTGTGCCTTGCTGGTCCTTGCATCCTTGAAACTGTTAGTGAAGCTTGACAGGGGATCAGATCTTTACAGTGTGTAAGCATGATTTCATTATCGGGTGCTTTGAGTTATCTAGGCTTATTTTAAATAATTGTTGAACAAATCTAGTTTCATTTGGTCCCTCTCTGTGATAATCACAGCAGCCACACACAGGGAGGCAGGGGAATGGAGTGGATTGGTGAGGAGCCTAGGCTGTGGGTGTGACTCTCCCACTCAGTTTGCAAAGCTGTGGGCAAGTTATTTTATCTGCCTTCACTTCAGCGTCCTCATCTGTCAACTGGCGAAAGCCATGCCCTCTCGGGGATTGCTGTGAGGATTAAACGAACAACATAGTGTATACAAGGGAATAACACAGCCCTTAAAACCACAGTAAACTCTCCCTAAATCATAACTTGTTAAAATTGAGGGGAGGTCTTACTGGATGTTAGCCTTTTGCTGCAGATAAGAGAGGGGAGAGAGAGAGAGCAAAATGAGAAAGATCTTGTTTCTTTCACCTTAATTTTATGCCAATGTTCTCTTTATTCTGAGTGAACAATCAGAAAGGGATTTGCACCTAGAACTTCAGTCACATCTTCTGAAATAGATTAAAAAAAAACAATTTAAAATATTGCCTCGTGCTTTGTATGTGTTTACTGGAGTTAGCAAATTGAGTTCTACAGATTGCCACCAATTTAAATAAATGTTTTTGTTTGTTTTTACTTTTACAACAGCTGAATTGTAGTAGTGCAGTATTACTTTTAAAAGGAAAATATTTCTTTGGTTTATTTTTAATACTGCCCTTGTCCAAACTTCTTTTCATATCGGTGCTACTTGTCCTGTTGATCTTCTGATAGCGTCAAATGAAATTAGAACAAGCCCACAACCATTAAAGGAGCTAGAAAGAGCAAATTTTGTTTTCTGAGGACTTCTTTTAGTAGCGTATTTCCATTGTTCTGAAACTGTTACTCTAAGCTTCAATTAGATCTATGATGGGTGATTTTAGGAGGAGAGTAGGGAGTATCTTTGAAGGACATACATGTTACCTGTATCTGTCAAAGAATTAAGACTACTGAATTCCAAAAATGTACAAAAACTGTATAAACTATCTTTCCCCTCCTACTTCTTTGGCCAAAAATTTATACGAATAAACCTTTCTGGCTGTTCTACTTCAAAAAGAATATATCTAGCCAGAATAACCTGCCATTCTTAGGAATGACTTTAAGATATTTATAATACAGTCAATGGCACTGTAGCTATTTATCATCTTGTTAATCTTTCTACATATAAAGGTAAACATTATTATCAATTAAAAACAAAAAACTACTGGAACTTAGAACTGAACTTGCAAGTCAAAAATCAAGAGGTCAACATATTCAAAACCAACTGATTGCCAGCAAGCGTGAGAAGAGTTATAACTTGTTCTACACAACTAAGCTCATATTACGTTTTAATTAGAATACCCTTGCTGAAATTAACCCAGTTAGGAAAAATATACTTTTATGAGGGCATAGGCAATATGTCTTCTCTATTCTGCAGTGTTTAAATTACAGAAGGAGGTGTTTTCCATTAAAATAATATCTGGTTGGGTCCTGGTTTTCCTGCATGATTTGAGGAAATTAATCACATTTCTGAAAATCACTCAGAACCACATTGAAACACTCAAGATATATCAGCATGAGACATTTTGTTTTGCCAATCCTTCCTTCAAATGTTTTAATTTACATGTTTACTAATATCCTTCTTAGCTCTTTCCTTGAGTTATTAAGATCATTTGGTGATTTCTTTGTATGATCCATATTAATCAACACGATATTAAGAAGATTGTTATATATTTTCCTCACTGCTGCAAAGTAATGCACCATGTATGTCCTTTGCATGACCTTGCTTCAATCTTTTTTTTTTTTTCCCCAGTCTCGCTATGGCTTGTTCTGTATATTCATAGTTACAGGACTTCGGTTCAGCTAGACTTCAGGTGATTCTCAATGATGGTTGTTCTGTAGTTTGGTTGTAATTGTGATGTGGTCCTGAGAGGAGGTGAGCACAGCATTTATCTACTCTGCCATCTTGACCGGAAGCTTCACTTTAATCTTTAATAAGATGTGTTATAATTCAGGAATGACTTAGTGGGTCAGTTTAAATGGTAAATATTTCAATTTGTGGATTATTACTCCCTTTAGTAACTAACAGACATATATTTATGTTACCTTGTTTTCACAGTCACATTATTTTAACTTGTTTTCATATTCATTATTTTGTTACCCAGTCGATTCTCATAGCAACTCTATGGGCAGGTAAGAAATGTTCTTCAATGGATAATACACACAGAGTGGTTAAATATTTGTTTAAGTCATGCAGCTGGTTACTGAAGAAACCTGGACTAGGTCTCCTGATTTTGGTTCAAGTGCTCTTCCTAAAAATCAGGAGATATTACCACACACCTGACAGAATGGCTATTATAAAAAAGACAAAAGTTAAGAAGCACTGGTTAGGATGTGGAGAAAAGGGAACCCTGGTGCACTGTTGGTAGGACTGTAAGTTGGTACAGTCACTATGGAAATCAGTATAGAGGTTCCTCAAAAAATTTAAAATAGAACTACCATATGACCCAGCAATTCCACTTCTGGGTGTATATATATGAAGGAAATGAAATCACAACAGAATATTACTCAGCAATAAAAAGAAGGAAACCCTGTCTTTTGTGACAACATGAATGGACCTCGGGGCAGTACGCTAAATGAAATCAAATAGAGGAAGACAAATACTGTATGATCTTCCTTATATATGAAATCTAAAACAGCCAAATTCATAGAAACAATGAGTAGAATGGTGGTTGTTAGGGCCGGGGAGGAAATGGAATGAGACTGGCCAAAGGGTACAAACTTCCAATTACAAGGTGAATAAGCTCTGGGATCTAATATATAGCATAGTGACTACAGTTAACAATACTTTATTATATACTTGGAATTTGCTAAGACACTAGATACTAAATGTTCTCACCACACACACACACACACACACACACAGTTAATTATGTGACATGATGGATGTGTTAGCTAACCTTACTGTAGCAATCAGTTCACAATACTATAAAGTCCAAGGCCTTTCTAACTCATGACCAAGAGATATAAATATCAAGCACAGGTTTCCAGAAAGATAGAGTATGCAGCTCCCCTGGAATGTCCCCTAAATTATAAACTCCCTGAAAGCAGGTTGTGTGCCATCTATCTTTTTGAATCCCACTGGTTTTAGCACACTGCTCTGGACAATAGAAAGATATCAGAGAGTGTCTCTGTTGTCCCCACTGCATTTCCCAGTCACCAAGGACACCTGACATGAGTTGACTGCTGTGCAGCAGCCATGGCAGCCACATTTTCTCCCTGCACACCTACCCATGTCTCTCTCTGAAAAGAAAGAGTTTATTTCAGTAGAAAGGATCATGGGCTATGGAGCCAGAAAACCTGGGTTTGAATTCTACTACACACCTATGGGCATGTTAGTCACCCATTGACTTTAATTAATATATCACTTAAAATGGAGATAGTTATAACAACATCCTAGGGTGATTTTGAGGAATCAATGATAGAAAATATGTTAATTTCTTGGCACACAATAGATAGGCACTTATCTTAGTCTGTACAGGCTGCTAGAACAGAATACCACAAACTGAGTGACTTATAAATGGCAGAAATATATTTCTCACAGTTCTGGAGATTGGGAAGTCCAAGATCAAAGCCCTGGCAGATTCAGTATCTGGTAAGGGCCCAATTCCTGGTTCATAGATGGCCATCTTCATGCTGTGTCCTCATATGGTGCAAGGGACAAGGGAGCTCTCTGGGATTTTGACTTGAGGATGTTAGTGGATTAACTGAGGAGGCTAATAAGTAATAACAAGTAGGACCTTTTATGTTTTATTCACTCAGAAAGCTCAATGTTTAAAACCTGCAGCACTTCCAGTAAATATTCAGCCGACCAAAAAGTATTCATTGGTTCGAAGCGTTTTTTGGTAACCTTTTTGAGTTTATCCTGTTATCTCTGATTATGCCCACGTGGCATCGTGCTAAATAATTTCTCTTTCTTCTCGGTGCTTTACACCTTTTAAATGTTTATGGACTGTTATTATCACTCCCGTGAGTAACTTCAAAACAAAGCTAGACATTCTTTGCTACTTTAATCTTCCCTGGTAAATTAATTTCATTGTTCCCTTAATAATTTGTATTATTTGTTTGCTCTTCACTGGAGTTTTTCAATTTTCTGAATCTTTCTCTTAATGAAAGTTCCACAGCAAGCCACTCAAATATCAATAGCAAAAACAGAGAATGTGTAAGATTATTTACAGCTCTTTGTAGTATAAAGTTACTTTGTCTTAACTTATATTTTCTAAATATTCTCTTTCCCAAATTAAATTTCTGAAAAATATCTGATACCGGGTATCTTTCTTTGCCTTAAATAAAATTTATTTGAGTTTAAGATTTCTGCTTTTGTTTTCCAAATTCTAAGTCATCAAAAAGATTATGCTCATTTGTTTTTCTTCTCCATTGGCCTCTGTCCTTTTCTAGTTGGTAAATACAAATTATTTTCTGGTCTTCTGAACACTGCTGAAATTGATTTGGTTGTTTTTTATTTAATGAAAATGTTAGCTGAAATATTACGCCAAGTATATATTTTATAAAAATTCCATCCCTAGAGCCTTTGAAAAATGCACAAAAATATTTTCTTTTCCTCCAGTAATCTCAAGCATCTTTATAACTAATTTGGGATAAATGCTAGCTAGAAATGGGCCTAGAATAGCCATGTTCTACTGTGCTTAGAGTTTGCAGCTGAGAATCTTGATTTTTCTCCACACATAATTCATTACTTGTGCTACTTCAGATCACTATACAGGGACTGACAGCCCTTGCCACTGACGGACGGGGAGAAGTGAAGTGACCCAACAGCCAAACCCAGGACCAGGGCCCAACCAGACTAGAAGTTGTCCTAGGCTTCCTCTTACCCTCTATGTAACAATTAAGATAATTATACGCATTTCGTCACTTCTATAGGACTTCAGTATAGATCTCAATATAAAATTAATAGCTCTAAATTACTTATAACAATGGAATGAAACACACTGAGGGTTCAGTTATCCTTTACAGATGGTGGATGTCCTCACTAATGGAGAGTATTTATAAAAATAATTCCAAATGATTATAATGGGAAAATCATAAACAGTTCTTAGAAAAGTTTTGGAGAAGGAGGAAATTTTGAAGTGAAAATATTGAAAAATGTTTTGACATGTCTACGGTTTTCGCAAAAATTATAGAGTCTGGGCCAATTTAGATAATATTAAAGGATATTTGAGTTTGTTAGTTTGGCTGACTGAAAATCATATCGCCTTTGGATTTTTCTAGATTTTTTCCAAATTTCTAGATTTTTTTCATTTGCCACTTATACAATTTGATAAAAATCAGATGATAGGTAATGAAAACTGAAATTGTTAGGCAAGCATTACTCATAAACTAAAGAACATCAGTATGGTCTATGTAGAATATTTAATTTTCTTTAGCAAAATGACAACCATATGGCTTATCATTATGAATAACCTTAAGAATATGCCCCTAGGTAGCTGAAACAATTGGCCTACCCGATAGGGTGAAGTACAATATATTCTCCCATTAAATGGTGGACCAAATTTGCCAAATACAACTTTAATTGAAATATAATTTATGTCAAACTGTTTTTGCTAACAACCGTTAATTGGCTGGTTCAGACACTTGTGTGTCTATCATCACAGCTGAGAATCCATGTTGTCTTCTTTCAACATCAGTAAGTAACTTGACCCTGGGGGACTGCTCAGGCAGGTCAAGTTCCAAATCTCTCATTGAGTCTTTATATAGCCCTCAATACAACCCCTTGGGTATCTTAGGTAGTCACTCCAATGTAACGTAATTGCCTTAAGAACAGAACAGAATTCTCAGAAACTTTACTCTGATCTCACCCAGTTATAGAGCAGACATAAAAAAAATCATCAGAGCAATAATAAATGATAAATGAAAATCTTAAATTGCCCAGCAAATTTAAAATTGCACAAAATACCAACACACACTCTGATTTCAAATAATTTAGTACCTGGATGCTTACTCTAGTATCCTAGAGCTGTACCAGGGCCTTGCCCACCTTAGAACCCCAGATGTCCAGAGACGTGAGAGGACACCAGGGGTAGCAGCTTCTAGACCAGCTCACAGAAACTCTATCCCTCAGAAAATCCCACGGGAAGCAGCGTCTTCCCTCCCCCACCACTCCCACTCCGCATCCCCGGTTCCTTGCCACCTTTCAGCAGCACACTGAAGCTTCTGGAAACTGGTGTTTTCACTCTAACCATGACTATAACCCCAGTCATTAGAAAGGGAATTGACTATTTTGAAGCACCTAGTATATATCAAACCCCATGATAGGCACTGGGGATATCAAAACAAACAAGACTTAATCCATGCTCTCAAGATGCTAAGGCCAGCAAGGGAGAAAACCAGGCAAACAAATCATAGTAAACAGTGTGATAGGAGCTGTGACATAGGAACATGTAGTTTCTATGAGAGTACCCAGGAGATACTCTTTCTGTCAGGAAAAGTTTCCTGAAGGAAGGAAAATAGAAATTTGACAGTGAAAAGCAGACATGTAAGAGTAAGGGATGGGATGTGACAGTTGCCCAGACAGCTCAGAATCGCTCGGCTATAATAAGATGTGAAAGGCAGGAAGATTTGGGCTTGAACTCCTTGCTAATGATGGGAAGATACTGAGAAGTGAGTTATCTTATTTCTCTGTGTCTCCCTTTTCTCTTCTGTATAATGGAATAATAAACACAGAATGGATGTGAGAATTAAATGAGGCAAAACATGTAGAAACACTTTGTAAACTATAAAGCATTACAAATATTAATTATGATTTACTGGGACAATTTTTCACCTTTCTCCTTACTATGTCGTATTTTGCCACAAAGTGAGAAAAGGGAAATCCACAAATAACATGAAGAAAATGACCCAGATAGGACAGCAACAGATTACTAACTCTGACTAGGAATACTTTCGCTTGTAAGATATCTGTTCCCTCTGTTCAGGAAATGATATTTTAAAACAGGGACTGAGCCCTGGGGCTCTGCCCTTCCTCATGCTTTTCACATGGAAGATAATGCAGAGTTGCTTCCACGCGGAGGGACCTAACTGAAAACAAGTGGAAAGAGTATGTGAACTGTTTACAAACTGACAATGACTCATTTGCTTCTACAGTTCACCCCAGATTTCTTGACTGGTAAAACCTTCATAGGAAGATTTTGTATAGCTGTGATATTTATGTTTAAAAAAAGTTGAAAAGGAGATGAAGAAACTTACCAAAAACACAATCAAAAAAGTTAAATTAGAAAAGAATACCCATCTTAAAAATTAAAAGGAGTTGGTCTACTTCCTGAAAGAGATAAAATAAGGGCTCACCCTGGCTACCTATCACGAAAAATTGCACGTTTAAGTGGTTCTGTTTTTTGTTCTTTCTGTGGAGCTCAAGATTAACTTTTTACCTACAAGAGCCTTTACTTGTGGTATTTGTTTAACATGGAATGACGTTTCCTTGTTCACTGTCAAATTCGCACTCCCCCTGCAAGGCTCAAGTTTATTGTCACCTCCTCTTCGAACTAAACACTCCTTGGTTTAATCTCATTGTACACTGCTTCTTTTTTGCTTGTTCACACCCCTCCTTCTGCCTTTCAAGTAGTAGATGCTCAGTGAGTGCATGCTAAGTGGGTTATTGGAGGGTAAGAAATGCGCCACTTCTGCTATCATGAGGCATGTGTACTGGAAGAAGGAGAGGCTGCTTCCAGGAAAGGGGGAAAGGAAAGTGCTGTCTCTTGGGAAAAAACTAGGGGGTAATGTGATGAAGCGGCTGAAGACTTCTTGACCAACAGTTATATTTTTCTTCCTATGCTGCCACTGTGAACATGGCTGTGAATTCCCAGGAATTCTCAGGAATGTCTCAATGGTGTCAAGTTTTATTTTTTTTTTTTTAAGATTTTTATTGGGGAATTGAGGGATGGGAACAGCGCTGGGGAATTGGGGGAAGGGGAACAGACAAGTTGCTATCCTTTTGTTCTTCAGTCTAGTTGTGGAGGACGTTGCTTCACTG
>NW_017731586.1:24950-38391 GCF_001890085.2 Hipposideros armiger
GCATCTTAGCTGTAGAGGGCAGTGTCACTGGCCCTCATATGTGGGATCCGAACTGGGGCCCTCTGGCATCCCAAGCCAGCTCTTAACCAACGCACCACTTGGCAGGCCCCTCAGGTTTTCTTAGATGGTGTGGTAGGAAGGTTGAAAATGAAGTACAGCTTAATCTCAATTCATATAATTTTTTTGAGTGAAATAACTATGGAAGTGAAAAAGAACATGGTGAAATGATTTGTTGAGTAATGAAACCCAAAAAACAAGAAGATTCTCCATTTGGTGTTAAAACTATAGAGTATTTCTTAAGAAGAGAATGCTACATGACGCAAATTGTAACCTAAATTTTTACTTTAATGGAATTTGTATAACTTTTTATGGGAAAATTCACTGGTACTAATTACCTCAAATTAAATGTGTCTCAAGAGCTATAAGAATATTTTTTATGGTCTAATATATATTTTTACATGTGATTTTATTTATAGTCTCTGATTTCCAGCTTTTATTGGGAATCCTTCGGTATATTAATCTGATTTTTTTTAATCCAACCAAGCAAAACACTACAACTAAAAAGAAAAGAAAATCTCTGCACATTTTCACCTTTTTTCCCCTTAACCCTTCATTATTGTGCTTTTGTACAATATTTCATGATATAAACATAGGGGATCTAATGAAGAGTATGAGTTGGAGAAAAGAGGATGCCTCTGATTTCCCTAGACTGAGCTTTGATGAATATCATAGCGCTGTCATTCCTTCCCTTGAAGAACTCAGAGTTATAGCGTCATCACTCCACCCTTGCTGGCTGCACCCTCTACTTTCAGACACTCAGTTGATCTCTTACCAACTTCCTGTGGTCTCTTACCATAACCAGTGCCACTGCTTGGAGACCTTCATTTATGAGCTATTACTTCTCTTGTGTCATGCTATTTTGTCATTTTGTGCTATCTCCATTTCTCTGTATTTGACATAACTCATGTCCCCCATAATAGTGGGTCTTTGGAAACCTTTTTTTCTTTCTTTTTTTTTACACTGTGGCCCAAACATAAGGTGGGCAACTGAAAAAAACTGGGCCAAATCCCTTTCCTGGGAATCTGGAATAGGTCCAAGAGAGAGTTGGTCCCTCTTAGGGTAGCTGAATCTACGGGCTTATGAACACATAAATTCAGAGGCAATGCAGTGGCCATGTTTTTTACCATGTGGATGCAAGGGCAGGGAAAAATGCTCAACAGGGAGAGAAGAATGAACAACATGAGTTTTGGTTGTCTTCCAATATGTACTTCCTTCAAGCCCGCCTGCCTTCTGGTTCTTGAGGCCAATGCGACAACCCTGGATGTCTCCTTTGGGGTTTAGGTTTACTTGCCTATTTCCATCACTTTTAGCCAGTAAGAACCTTTACTAATAAATGTATATTCATAAAAAAGCAAAGTTTTATTTTTGAGTATGTTGTAAAATCTAAAGCTAACTGAACACCATAAACATTAGGAAATAAAGAATAAACGTCATTATTACTTAATCCAATATGTGAAATCACCTGCTGCCCTAGAAAAATCCAAGTTGAGGACATTTATTCTCATAAAATATTGAAACTTATTTTCATAAAGTATGTTTGGGACAGCACAGAATTGAGACAGAAAAATTGCACAAAAAAGCCAGTATCTCAGTGGCAGGCAATTTATTTCTTCTACCTGTTGCACAATTACTCCCACCTCTCCTAACCACTGCTTTTCCTGTCAGTCAGTGGGTCCTTCTGATAACTAAGCACAAAAAAACTGTGGAGAGTGCCTCTGGGGTAGGAGTGGAGGAAAAGTTCTGAGAGTAGGTGGCAAAGAAACTAGCTGTCAGTTTCATAAAAAATTATTGCCTGCAATGATACAAGTGACATGACATGGCAGACTGGCTGAAGCGCACAAGTAAGTCACTGAATGTACTCAAAGAATGTGGAAAGCATGTGAGCAAACAGAAGAATCCAGCTATTACAACGACAACTAAACTGCTCTGAAATAACAAACCACACGTTAGCATTTTTAACTTACTATGGACACACAAGTTTAGAAAAACATATTTAATTTTAAAATTTCCATGTTTGTTAGTCATGTTAAAATGAGCCTCGTTATTATTTAGTAAGCTGCCCAGTACTTAATAAAATAATTATGAGCTTCTTGTAAATCAGATCTTTAGAATTCCTTCCTCTTCAGTGTGTTTCACAGCAATGAGGCATACAGTAGATAGATATTGGGTAGTTGTGATATTAAAATTAGCTCTGTAAACAAGAACCAGTCACACCATATGGCAGTGTTGATCCTTAGAAAATGATGGCTAGTAATTATAACTAATTAATGTCAATTGCCTTATTAATGCTAACCAGATGTTTAAAAAGAAAATATAAAACCAATAATAATATGAATGTACATATATTTAGATTTTTATCCATAATTTTGTTACAAAATTAATACTCACGACACAAATGTAAGATAGAAAACTAAAACTAGCCTAAAACAAATATAACATGTTTGCAGAGGATTTCTTTTCCTTTTTTAGAAATGGCTATTTACTTTTCTCTGATTGTTAAAAAAAAAGAACTTTCAAAGAATCAGAAATCTTAGAAGAATATAAAAAAGAAAATTAAAATGACCTAAGTTACATCACTAGGCCCATTAACTGATACTATTTCTAAAGTTATCTCCCCAGACTTTTTTTATTTTATTTTATTTTATTTTTTGGCAAGTGTATTAGTTTGAGAACCAGAAGCATCAACATTACCTGAGAGCTCCTTAGAAATGTTGAATTTCAGGCCCCACCCCAGGCCTACTGAATTAGAATTGCATTTTAATAAGATTCAATATACACCAAAGTTAAGAACTACTCTATTACATAGACTTTTAGTTTGCTTTGCCAAAACACTAGCCAGGGTTTTTTATAACAGGTTCACTGAAATGAAATTCACATATCATACAATTTGCCTTTTTTAAAGTATATAAATCAGTTTTTAGTATATTCAGAAAGTTGTACAGCTATTGCTACTAACTAATTATAGAACATTGTCATCCTTCTCCCCAGACTATGTTCCATCTACATCCCCAGCAGTGTATAAGAGCTTTGATTTCTCCACATACTTGATCTATCTGACTTTTTTATTCTAGCCAACTTAGTAGGTGTAAAGTGGTATCTCACTGTGGTTTTGATTTGCATTTCACTCACTGATGGCTAGTGATGTTGAGTCTCTTTTCATGTGTTCATTGGCCATTTTATATATCTTTCTTAGAGAAATGTCTGTTCAGATCCTTTGCCCATGTTTTAATTGGGTTGTCTTTTTACTGATGACTTATAAGCATTATTCATACATCTTTATGCTATTAATAAGTTATATTACATTGATTTTTCTGATTACAAATAAACCTTATATTCCTAGGATAAATCCCACTTGTTCATGGTGTATAATCTGTTTTATATGTGACTAAATTCAGTTTGCTAGTGTTTTGTTGAGGATTTTTATATCTGTGTTTATAAAAATCATTGGCCTGTAGTTTTCTTGTGATGTCTTTGTCTGATTTTGGTATCAGTGTGAGTTGGGAAGTTTTCTATTTTTTTTAAAAAATAAAATTTATGAAGGATTGTTGTGACATTCTTTTCTTTGGGCACTTTAAATATATCATTGCTCTGCCTACTGGTTAGCACTTTCAATGAAAAGTCAGCTGTATGCCTTTCTGAGCATCCCTTATACATGATAAATTGTTTTTCTCTTGCTACTTTCAAGGTTCTCAGTTTCTCTGTCTTTCAATGGCTTGACTATAATGTGCCCAGGTATAGATTTCTGAATTTAGTCTACTTGAAATTCACTGAGGTTTTTGAATATTTAGATTGATGTTTTTCATCAATTTGGAGGGAAGTTTGCCAATATTTCTTCAGCTATTCTTTCTGTCACTTTCCCTCTCTCTTTCTCTTCTCTCACAACTCTGCTTGCAGGACTTCAATTATGCATGTACTAATATGCTTCATAATTTCCACAGGTCTCTGAGACTGATAATTTTTCTTCATTTTCTTTCTGTTCCTCAGGCTGAATAATCTTGATTGAGCTTGCTTCAGTTTTGCCAATTCTTTCTTCTGCCAGCTCAAATCTGCTTTTGGGCCCACTAATGAATTTTTTATTTCAGTTATTGTTCTTTAAATTCCAAAATTTCTATTCAGTTCTTTATAATCTATCTCTTTATTGATAATCCCTATTTGGTAAGACATCATATATTTTCCATGAATTCTTTAGATATGGTTTCTTTTAGTTCTTTTAATTTATTCATTAAGCTGATTTAAAGTCTTTGTCTAGTAAGTCCAACATCTTGGCTTCCTCAGGGATAGTTTCCATTGATTGCTTTTTTTCCTTGTGTATGGTCCATACTTAACCATTTCTTTGGGTGACACAAAATTCTTTGTTGAAAAGTAGACATTTTAAGTAATATAATGTGGCGACTTTGGAAATCAGATCCTCCCCCCATCCAGGGTTCATTGTTATTGCTCTTTTTTTATTTCTGTTGTTGTTGCTTGTTTGTTTCCTGAACTGGTTTTATAAAGTATGTATTCTAGGTTATGTGTAGCCACAGATGTCTTGGCTCAGTTAGCTTAATAGTCAGCTAATGATCGGACAAAGACTTTCTTTACTGGCTTGAACCAACAGCCTCCCAGCCTTTGCTGAGAGGCTGTGTGTGTGCTCTGGGCCACATCTGCAATGTTCTGGAAGTTTATAACTCTGCGTTAGTGCCTTCACTTCCTGCTTGTACAGAGCCTCAATGACAGCCAGTTATCAGAAAGTTGGACATTCTCTGTTCTTTCCTGACATGATCACAGCCTTGCACATGCATGTGGTGTTTTAGATCCCCAGGACTATGGCAGAGCTTTTGAAAAACTCCTATTGACATCTTGTTTCTCAAATCTATCTTTTAAGTTTGGGGCAGGCTCTTGTTTGTCCCAATTGTCATTGCAGCCTCAGGCATGTGTGATATTAAATAATTGCCAATAATTGTTTTTTAACCACTCCTCAGGAATAGTTTTCCTACAGAGTGAGCTCTGACTCAGATAAAATAATGACAATGCCCTGTGAACAAAGCTTTCCCATGGAACTATGAGACAGGCCCAAGAATGACAATGCTCTGCAGATGGACTTTTTGAAGCATCCCTGACCTGTTATGCCCACACTAGTGGATGCGAGGCTGCTGGTTTTTACAACCACCATGGTTGCGAGGTTGCTATTAGTCAAGGCTAGGGGAGCTAAGGGAAGGAAGTAGGTGTAGGACCAGTAAAAATGCCATAAAGCTCATTGTTCTTACTGAGACTCAGCTATTTTTCTTGAATAGCTGCTTCTCAGACTTTGCAAGCTGTTGGTTAATTTTCAGAGCCCAAAAAGTTGGTTTTGGTAACTTTTGCCAGTGTTTTATTGCTTTTATGGAGGTTCAATTTTTGGAAATCCATTCCAAAAGTGCTTCTGTCTTTCAAGCTTTTAAAAATAAGTATTTTAAAACCTACTTCTACACTAAAGGAACAAAATAACAGAATGTGACAGTCGATGAATTAATCTTCAATTATGACCACTTATAGTTCACAGTATTATAATGTAGGTAAGAAAATAGTTACCTTAGCTCTAGAATTAAAGGAAAACTCACTCTATTTCTTGAATGAATGAATGAATGGTTACATGAGTGAGTGAATGAATAAATGAGTGAATACATGCATAAATGATGAAAATCCATCCTCCCAGGGACCTCAAGTGTCAGCAGGAGAGGCAGGTTGGCTGCCTACCAAGATGTCTTTTAAAGAGGCAATCATTATCTTTGCGATTTTACCCTGGTGCCAAGTCTGGCCTTCAGCTTTGCAAGCTCAGCTTAAAGCCAGTCTGTCAGCACATAAGTGGGGCCGTATCTCAGACAGCTTCTCATTAGCCCAGCTCATAGAGATCAGAATGCCAACTTATTAATTTATAATAAGAACTATAAATGCCATGAGGACCACAATAATTATATTACCAGGTCTAGTGCATTTTCTCCCTGCAGGTAGATCTAATGGGAAGACAAATTCTTTTGAGAACTCGCCAGGTAAACACAGAAAAAGGACAATGAGAATTGTTATAAAATTCAAATGTTTAATAACATTGGACTACTGAGGCTTGAGCATCTATTAAAATCTTAACTTCTGCCTTGTCCCTGTTGCTTTAGGAGACTGGAAATAAAGTAAGGATAATCTTCCCATGTAAGATCTAAGGCTCTTCTTAGCTAGAGGAGTGAGTTGGGGAGGGGGTGTGGGGTGGGAAGGGAGGTAGAGGACTGGGCAGGAATAAATACCTTCTTTGTGCTTTTTTGGGCACCCCAGCCTTTTTCAGAAAGTTGAGTCCAGCAAGGAATTCAGGTGGCAATGCACCAACAGGGATGACAAGGAAAACTGACACTTAAATAAGAGGAAGTGGCCTGACCTTGGGAGTACATGGTTTCCCCAAGCTTGAGAAGGGTGAGAAAGGGACAGGATTTAGAAAAGTTTTTCCACAAGTGGCAGAGGCATAGAGTTCCCCTTTCAGAAAGCTGGACATTCAGTACCTATCTGCTCAGAAGCCCCAGGTTTTCAAGTGGACCATTCCAGCTAGACTATGGTAACCTGTAGAATTCCTCACTGCAGTCACTTCGTAAGTCACATAAATGTCTAACCACTATGCTCTTCACCTGAAACCAGTATAATATTGAATGTCAACTGTAATTAAAAACTTAAAATTTTAAAAAAAATGACCAAGATTTAATTTCCCAACTACTACTTTACCTCTTGTGTGAAAGACTTCCCTCTCCTGGGCAAACTTCGAATGGTTCTCACCTAAATCCTCTTTGCTGATTTACCTGTCAATCTGCACCATTTCTGAACAACGCTTCTTTTGATATGTCCATTCTTTAGTCTTACTTTGGCTTCATTCAAGTCCCTCAAATTGACTTTACAGATAATTGCTCTGATCCATATTCTGGGGGGCATCTCTGTTTTGACACCACTCTTAACTCTACTACCCAGTTTTGTACTTATTTTGTCTGCATCGAACAGGTTACTATGGCATTTAGCATCCAAATAACTATATAAAAGACTCTTGATTCTTCTCTTTTCCCCTTTCCTCTCTGTCTAGACTTCTATCTCCATTTTATTGTCAAATCTTGTATTTAGTCTCCCTCAATTTTTGGAGTTAAAACTATTTTTGGACATGTTTATTCACTGGGCCCGTACTTCTCCCACCTTCAACACCCTCAGTGCTTGGTTTCATTTAGTTTCCTTTGTCATCAGTCATCTCCACTGTTTAACTTATTCTCCCCACATACTCTGCTCTAATTATTCAAAGGCTCTCTTTTCAATTTCTGCCATTTTTATAGGTTGCAAGCGGAAAAGGAAACGCCAGGTGAGTAATATTCATGTCTGCCAACTTCCGAGATTCACAAGATGCTCTCCTGATTGCCGGAGAAGGCAATTGCTAGAGGTCAGATAACTGAAGACACGCTTAAAAGGAATTCCACACAGCACACAGAAAGGAGCTCTATTTACATTCAAGATTCAAAACTAGCCTTTCACGAGGGTCCATAAGACCTTCTTCCCTGCCCCTGACAACAAAAAAGCTTTCTTGCCTTCAGACTTTAAATACTGTCAAAAAGAGAAGCAAACTAGCAACCAGGTCCAGGCTTACCAAGAGCAACATTCTTCCATCCAGAAATCAAATGAATTTAAAATGTTGCTCCTTAGCAGGAAAGACCACTTTGTTCATAGCAACACTTTGAAAGAGAAGCCAGGTGCTGTGCATTCAATCAGCAAATGCTAAGATCTCAGGGCAAAAACTGTTAAGCCAAGTTCATCTAAATATCTAGTTATAGGTACACTTGCAGGGGCCAATTAGCATGTACATTTTAAAACATTACCTTTAATTATGAGTGACAAGGCCAGCCTATGTCTACGCAGATTAAGAAACCACTGATTTGTGAGAGACACTGACAGTCCCGCGCCCAGGACCCCACCCATAGTTTGTCTTGGCCCCTGAAACCTTCGCATCAGGGTTACTGTGTTAGCTGGGAGCCTCTACAATCACTGACACTAAAACATGCGCAATTCACAGGAGGAAAAATACTAAAGTACTACTAGAAGTTTTTACATGTGTTACTCCAGTGTGATTGTCACAAAAATCTCACGAGTTCTGATTGTTACTGCCATTATGATGAGACATCATGGCATGGTAGTCAAGCTGCACGTGAAGCCTGGCTCTGAGGTACTAGCGCCTCAATGAGCCTCAGTTTCCATCTGTGAAAGGGGGCAAATAGTGTATGTACTTATCTCATGGAACTACTGTGAATAGTACACTAATTATTGCATATAAGCTGCCTTTAAGAGTGGCTGGCACATGGTAAGCATGTAACAGGTATTTTGACAAATATTTTTCAGGTGAGAAAACTGAGCCCTAAGGAAGTGAGATGACCTGCTGACAATCACACAGCAGGTAAGTGCCAGGGCCCTGAACAGTCATCTGGGCCATGTGTCTGAAGGCCCAGGCAAGCACTTTGCATACAATCTCAACACAATACCTCAGTTACTAAAGCTAACTGTTTTGTTTGTCAGGTTTCTTTGTGGAAATAGGACATAGGATATGTAAAATATGATCAGAAATGGGGTACAAAGAGAATAATTGTAAAGAGCTAGGCCGGTGGCACTCAAACTTGGCTGCACAGGTTCAGAGCTCTTGGTGCTAGGCTACATCCAAGCACAATTAAATCCAGCGTCATTGGAGGTGGGACCCTGGCATCAGTAGTGAGCAAAGCTCTCCGGCTGACTCCACTGTGCAGCAAGCCTGAGGGCTGTCACATCAGAATCAGCAGAACTTGCTAAACACAAACTGCTGGGCCCCACCCCCAGAGTCTCTAATTCAGTAGCTATGGGATAGGGCCCAAGGATTTACATTATAACAAAGTTCCCTGGTGATGCTGATGCTGCTGGTCCAAGGAAAACACTTCGAGAACCACTGCCTTAGACAGTCAAGAATTCCCTCTGCGTCCATATTGCCTGAATGAGTCTCAGGAGCCAAAATCTACAGGAGGGTGAATGTATGGTGAGGTAAAGGAGAGCTAAGTATTCCAGAATGGGAGTGGTGAACAAAACACACTTCTGCTCACCTCACAATTACTTTCCTAAGGCTAATTCAAGCAGTGGATGTGGGTGTACACTTTTATGTTAATCTGTGGCGGTTTTAATCAAATTAGTGTCTCTTATCATTCCAGTGCATCGTTCCAGTAGAAGCAATAATATTGCACCCAACACCAAGCTTTCAATGAAAGAGACTGGATTTTTTCAAGTCAAAATCAATTTACCATTATTCATTTACAAAAATGTTTTATAGTAATGAATGAGCAGAGATTGATCAGGCAAACGATGAAAACAGGAATTACAATCTTAATCTGTCATTAGATTTTAAGTTCCATGAGAACCGGAACCATATCTGTTTTACTTACAATTTTACCCAGATAAGAAAACTGAGAAGAAATATATCCAAAACAAATGCGGTCCGTGCCTGATACGGAGTAAACATTCAATAACTGCTTGTTGAACAGAGGGAGGAGGAGAGGAAAGGAGGAGGGACGGAGGGAGGGAGGGAGAGATCATTCATAACAGAATGCAAGACAGACAAAAAAACAATAAATGGAGGAAAGGGGATTATTTATATTGATAAAGGGGATAGCCCACAATAAAAAATTAATAGTCATGTTCTTAATGTATTGAACAGCATAACATGGAAATGTGAAAAAGAAGAACGTTTAAGCATATATAGCAGAAATGTTAGAAGCTCAATAGTAGTAGACCTTTTTGAGTCGGGATATTGAACGTCTGCTCTTACATACAGAGTTATGTTCAACTGTCTTGTTAATGACTTGATCTGCAAATCTTGGTCAATAAATAGAGGACGAGCACTCACTTTACGTTATAGTTATAACTCGAATATAGTCATAAATCAATGTTGGGTTTTTATCTCATTATCATGCTTCGTGATTTTTATTTTACATAGGCAAAATCAAAGTACTATTAAAAAGTATAACATAAAATATAATCTTGCAAAAGATACTTTTTAAAAACAGCTTTATTGAGGTATAATTTTTATGTCTTAAAACTTACCCGTCATACATGCCAATTTGCAGTTTCAATGCTTTTTGGAAGTTATAGTCCTATTTCTAATTCTACTTATAAGTACCTTTCAGCTTTAAAATACACATTGAGCCTATGACACTAATTATCAGCAGGAGCATGAAACAATAGTTATTAACTCCCTCTCTTGAGGCTAAAAAATTAAGATATTTACTATTTTTTCTCCTTACTATGCTTCACACTTGCTATTTTTAAAAATAATTTAGGATTTTCTAACAATTTTATAAATATTAAACTAGTGCTTATCTTGTCTCTTAGGATTTATTTATTACAATTACATTCTACTCATAATAAATAAATTTTCAACAGTTAAGAATTAAATCTACACAACTGATTTCAGTGTTTTCAACAGTTCCTTTTAAATTCCCCTTTCTGCTCTCTTTGTTTTTAGATATTTCTTTATTGGCTAGAGAATACCTGTAAGTAAATTTTTCAAGATTGTATATAAATGACATATTTTCTAAGCCCTTCCAAAGTTAAGAATGTCTTTCTGATTTCTTTAGGCATATATGGCTTAGAATTTATTAGTCACAAACATTTCTCCTAAAAATCTACTAACACATGACCTTCATCTTGTGGAGAGCTCTATGGCTAACTTGACTTTTTATTCCTTTGTAGAAAACTTTTCTTCCATTACTGAATGTTTGCCAGAAGTTTTCCTGACTCTTGAAACTCAAAAAAATCACACAGATATGTGTAGAGTGTAGCTATTTTCATTAACTCTTCCTGAAACATGGTAAACCTTTTCAATCTGCGATTTAGGTCTTTCTTGAGCCCTGGAATGTTTTCTTCTAGTTACATCTATGAATACTGTTTATGTTTCATTTGTTCTTAAACCTTCTGCAGAAATTCCAGTTACCATGTGCTGGATTATAATTTCCCATGTCCATATCTAACATCTCTTAATTTTCATCTCTCAACATATCTACATATATATCTGTACAAGTATATTATTTTAAATAAAATATTATAGTTATTGTTTATTAAGTACTCACCATGTGCCAGGCACATGTATTATCTGAATGAATATAAGAAAGCTCTGTGAGATGGGTTCTGTTATATCCCCATTTTGCAGTTGAGAAATTTGAGCCTCAAAGAAGATACAATTAATTACATGTTCAAGGTCACACAGCTGATAAGTGATAGAGTTATAACAGGAAACAGTCAGTCTGATTTTAGATCCTGTGCTCTTAACCACTATGCTTATTAATAAAAATATGATATATATTATCATGAAACAGATAAGACTTTATGAATCAACAAACAGAAAGTAATATTTTTCCCATTAAATCTATGCCATGGGAAGACTTCAATGTTTCTGCTCTAATCAGAGGATTTTCATATAACCAACCCAATAAATAATTGTGGCATTTCCTATATGGTAAGGACAAGATTTAACAAAACCTGGGAGAGCACTGTGGTTGAGGGTCCCTGACTGAGGCTCCACCCACATCCACTGTTTCCTCTACATAGCAACGCAGTGACAGTGCTGAGAAGCACTTTCCCCATCCCTCTATTTCCCCTAAGGTTCAAATTGGATGGACACGTTTACATGAAACTTTGTGACTTCCTCCCTGATAGTTTGGTGGCTTTCTGATCTATTAGATCTTGTCCTAAAAGCATTAACTACAGGAAAGTTCATCAGTGAATGTGTCTATTGTACCACTCTCCTCCTTGGATGTCCTGCTTCCTTACTGCCAGTTTCAACAATTAATATAATTCACTTGATCAAGGTTTAAAAGAAAAGAAGCCCTTTGTTATTTCAAAGATGGTACTTGCCTCTTGAAATAAGGGAGTGACACCATTTTCATGTTCAAGAAAGCATCAAAGACAGACAGGCACACTTACAAACTTACAAGGGAAATTTCCCAATGTCAGCAGTTAGTTTGCTTTGGTTCAGACAGGTCTGCACTGAGGAAGGCCCAGGAAGTGTGGACCATTCCCCCACAGATTCCCTCAAAGACCAAATTGAGGCCTTGGTTCCATCCTAGAGCTGTACCAGGGATCTGCCGATCAATCTAAATTTCCAAGCTTGCCCTAGAAGTGGACCCGGTTGGACTGAAGATGGAAGGAAGCAGCAAGGTCTGAATTTGCAGGCCATCTGACACTAGTTCTTTCAAAGTTTCTGTGCTAAGTTTATAAAATAAAACTCAGCACTCTCACTTGAACTGATTGGTTCCTGGTTTCAGAATTTAGAAGCAATACATTGGATGATATGTTAGGATATTTAAGAATAAATTGAACCCAAAGCATAAAAGAAAAACATTAATTGAACTCTTTGAAAGACTCCATTAAGAAAAATAAAAAGGCAAATCACCAACTGAGAGAAAATATTCAAGTTCTACATATAAATCAAAGGACTGGTATGAAGGATATATGAAGAACTCTTACACCAAACTCTTAGAAAAGATTTTAAAAGGCGCTTCACTGAAGAAGATATACTGATAGCCAATAGGCACACTAAAAGATGCAAATTAAAACAACCAGATAGCACCATACATTCATGCAATGGCTATAATCAAAGGCAATACCAAGTGTGAATGAAGATGTGGAGAAAGTGGAACTCTCATACACTGCTGGTAGGAAGGTAAAATGATGCAGCCAACTTTGAAAAATAATTTAACTATTTCTCAGAAATTAAACATGCGCTTACCCTATGTCTAAGAAATTCCATTCCTAGCTATTTACCCAAGAAAAGTGAAAACGTGTTTACACAAAGACTTGTACATGAATGCTCAAAGCAACCTTATTCCTAATAGCTAACACCTGGAAACAACATAAATGCTCATCAGTAGGTAACAAATGAAGTACATCCATACAACAGAATACTATTCAGCAATGCAAGAAATAGACTACTGACAAGCACAGTCATTCTGATAAATCTGAAAAGCTGTTCTGCAAAAAGGGCATAAGACTACACACCACATATTCCAATTCTCTGAAATTCAAGAAAATGTCAACTAATCTACCATGACAGAAAATCCATCAGTAGTTGCCTGGGTTAAGGGTAAGGGGTACGACCGCAAAGGGGCAGGAAGAAAGTTTTGGGGCTGGTAGAAATAGTCTCCCTCTTGATTGTGATAGTATTACTTAGGCATATAGTTTGTCCAAACTCTTTACTGTACACTTGAAATGAATGCATTTTATTATATGAAAATTATACCCCCCAAAAGAGTTGATTTTTTAAAAGACGAGGCTGAACGTAAATTTCATTTGTGAAAGCTCAGAACTCTAATGCAGTGCTGCATCCATTTTACTTTCACAAGAT
>NW_017731586.1:39716-48346 GCF_001890085.2 Hipposideros armiger
CAAGAAAATTAAGCTTCATACTACATCATATGTCAAAATTTTACAGTCATAACTCAGGCATACTGCATACCAACAATGGTAACTTGCTTTGCAAGACTCATTTGCCAGAACTTTTAAGAACAAAACTATATATTCTGAATTGTAGATGTGTGACTATTATTGGTAAAATGACTAAAATAACATAATTCACCCTAATTCTAGCCATGATGAGGAGTGTGTGGCCATGGCTTCCCTGCCAGCCCAGAGTAATGGAAACTGGCCTGCAGACACTTGGCCAGCTTTATCACCTGTTTGATGTCCACCCAAGGAGTATACTTTTGACAAAAGCTTTTATAGAGCAAAAATCCCTTCTCAACATGCCCCTTTTCATAACCTCCAGCCAGTTCAGCATTAATAAGGCAAAGAAATATGATCTGAAAGACAGGTGGAGTCAAAACACTCTGTTTCCAATTCTACCAGTTCATTGAAGATTCAAAAAAAAAAAACAATTTCCTGTTTACTATGTGCCTGACACTGTGCTAGGACCCAAGGACAAAGTCCATCCTTTGAAGCTCACGGTCTGATGGAGGAACCCATACTTCCAGTGGGCTCCAAGATTACTTGCAATAACAATACTCCCTTTGATGCCCTTCACAGGAATTAGTTACCATTGGAGGGAGACATAGCTCCATTCTTTATAAGAAAAGGAGGGAAATCAGGTTTTGATGTCTCACAAAAGTTACCAAAGCCATCCCATTTGATCAAGGCAGGGCTCTGTGTGTTTCTAACACCCCAGGTGACACCAACATAGTACTTCCTGTGCTGTGTCTTAATTTCCATTTTTCATATGTGTCTCCAGCCCTCACCCACCTTTAGGCTGCATAGAAATTTTAATATCCATTCAAAGATCAGACAGGTGTCCTCCAAATCGATAAACAGTCAAGACAAGTTTATTCCCAGCTCGGGTTATCACACACCATCAATAAACAGCAACAATTTCAGAAATATTAAAAACATACATAATACTTTTGAATCAAGTATTTCCTAGTTTCATCCAACTAAAAATTCATTTCATTTATTTCACAATTTTTCCTGAGATGTGACTGCTACTGTGCATATAAGTAAAGAAAGACATTTCTCTCTGAGGTTATTTCCAAGCAAAATTCAATTACCTTGTTGTCTTGAAATTTCTGCTTAAAGCAGAATATCCCAACTGGGTACACTATTCCCTTAGATGTTACATGAGGGGAAAGGGCTAACAGTCAAATAAGGAGAATACGTTGATTAACAAAGTTCACCAGCATCACTTAGAGTAGAACTTCTCAGATCCTTTAATGTGCTCTTGTGCTTTATGAATCTTAAGTAGAGGACTAGAGTTGCAGCATTCCACAAACTTATTTGCTTATGGAACTGTTTTTTTAAAAAGTATCCTTCTGGAAAGACTTTGGGAAATGCATGTTTAAACCATAGACATTTTCCTTTACTCAGAAGTATAGTCAATGACAGGCACAATGTTTTATTTGTATTAATCCATTATTCAACCATCCACTGGATAATGTATTATAAAAGCACGACCAGCTGATCCTAAAAATAAGGATGTGAACAGCACCCTGGGAACACTGAAGTCACAGATGCATCAAGAACTATGCTAATACTTAGCGCCAAGTTACAGACTGACTGCTCCTGGTAGTCCCACATCAACGACATAGATTCAGAACTGCAACCCTGAATTTCCATTTCGCAGGCTCCCTGGCTGAAAAAGGATAAGAGCCTAAAAGTCACAGTACATGTGAGAAAGCAGCCTCCTCACCAGCACACAGGCTGCTAGAGGCTGGGTTATGTTGTGAGTGGACATGTGAGGACCTCCAGCTACAAGACCGAAGTTATGTTTAGGTCCGAATCACTCCAGCTGAATTCATACTACTTTTAATGGCTGCTTGGAACAGTACCAAGTGATCACCAAAGAGCCAACAGTTCTGAAAGGGCTAGGTTATTCTTAAATGGATTGTAACTTCACTGAAAAGAAAAACAAATTAACTGGCCATTAACAATCCACCCACCAAATCATTTTATGCTCTCTGAGGTTCTTGGTGTGCTGTGAGAGAATTCTGGTCCAGACTTTTGATCTAAATAACTTGTCATGGAAAATATATATCTCCTACCTGTATATTCATAGAATGAGGGAACACTCATATGCTATGTGCATATTCCAGGCCCCTCACTTTTTTTTGTTGCACTTGCTTTGTTATAACACTATTTGTCTATGCAACATTATGTACCTATATACTCTTACAAGTATTCTAAAATGTCACTTTCAAATTCTAAGCATAAGAGTACCACACCCCTACTGTGGATTATGCATCCCTGGTGTGTAACATCCACATTGTGACTCATCTGGAAAAAAAGAAAATTTACCCAATTGTTCAGTTGGGGAAAGTCATGGTAATATCACTTTTCCAGAATTTGCAAGTTAAGCAACAAAAGTATTAAGTCCAAAGTAAAAACAGGGAACTATATTCTGAAACTCTGAGAACCAGAAAGCAACTAAAAAATAGGAAAGAAAGACATAATTAACTGGAAAATACAGAATCAAGTGAATTAGACCCTAAGAAAAAACGATTTCCAAATGACACTACTCCAATGCCAAATGCCCCCACCTTCCGTGGGTAACATGGGGGAGAAAAACCACATGCCCTTGTTAGTAAGCCATTTTAATGTCATGGGAAGTGGAGAGATGAACGTGGGAAACAGAGTTATGGGGGGGAAAATGGAATAAAGCAGGTGGATTGGCTTTTTTTGAAGATTGGAGCCAAAGCTCACTGTCTGGGGTCTCTCCAAAAGGTCTAGAACTCTACAATTCTCTTATGCTCTCAAGAACCATCAGAAGAAATATGGTAGCTTTTTTTTTTTCAACTAACAAGATTATAGGACCACGGGACATCTAAGAGTTCACCACAGGAAGAAACACTTAATAAACCATATGTTTTATTACAAAATATGGTTGGATCAGAGAGGCAGGCTAATGTAGCAGTTAAGAAAATTGGGCTCTAGAGCAAGACATGTGAGTTCAGATCCCAGCTCGAGTATCTTGGGAAAGTTATGTGGCACCAGCTCATTCTGCTTCTCTGCCCCTCCTACCAGTCTCGAGGTGTCTTCTTCTGTACGTCCTTAGTTGTAGGACCTCTCGTCAGCTAGACTTCAGGCTATTCTCAATAATGGTTGTTCTGTAGTTTAGTTGTAATCTTGATGTTGTTGTGACAGGATGCAAGCACAACATTTTCCTACCCCGCCATCTTAGCTGGAAGTCCCCCTGAAGCTTCTTGCTAAGCTAAAACCAGAGTCTTAAAAGTCCCAAACTTAACCATTCAGGTCCACTCCTTCCTTTCTCCCTCGCACCTTTCAAAACAAGCTGGACAAAGGTTTTAACCACAAGGAAAATGTTATGCAAACCCAAATTGTCCTGCTGGGGAAAATAAAGGCTGCATCGCGAAGCCTCCTAATTCAGCCCAGTGCACCTAAAGCACATGCCCCGCTGATAGTGAGCTGACAGCTTCACTCCATACTGCTCTCTATGGATAAACAACCCAGCAAGAGCACTAAATGCCCAGTGAGAGGAAAGCGAGGTTCATAGGCAAGAAAGGATAGCCAAAGAATTACAATGATCAGTTTCTCAGTGCTTCCGGGCTAAAGGCTTAAAGTTCAGAAGTACCAGGGGAAAGTAAGCCTGGGGGATATAGCTACTTCTAGTACAAGGACCATTACATATATGCAATTTTTTCCTTGTGCCTTTAGATGCAATAATAAAAAAATAAATTTACTGTGAAATACTCTCCCCTACTTAAGTCCCAGCAATCCCTCAGCAACAGCCACTTTCCTCTGTAAGTCACGACAATGCAATTTTATTTGCCCGGGCAGCCAGAAACAATAACAAATAAACCAAAATACACACACATTTTTTTTTCTAATACTACGTGAATAGCTTTAGAATTTTCAAGTTGCAAAACACATATCCATTATGCTGATGTTTCCAAATCCACTTGTTGTAGCTGTGGTCATCACTAATATAGGAGTCTCCCTCTTCTGCCCGTTTAAAATCTGATCCTCTATGTCCCACAGCCATCAACAGCCCATTTTATCTGACCCAGCATTAGTACTAGACAGGGGAGGGGTTACAGCTGAACCCCATCTTAAGACACAGAAGCTTGAGTGTAACAGCATACCAGTTCTCTAAATTGGAAATAGGAAAATAAGAAAAATGCGCACTCAAGTTAGGAGTTTAACACAGAGCATCTAATTCCTAAGCTGGAAATGAAGGATTGCCTTCAGAACTCAACACCAAAATAGTTCTCTCTGCTTATTATACAAATGTATTATTTGTATGCAGTGACCTTAGAAACTTCATAAAACCTCTCAAAAATTAAGACTGTCTCTCTGGTATTTTAGTTTGATCATGAGAATCCAGCTACATCCACCCCAATATAATTAATCCACAAGCTCCACAGCAAACTTAAACCACTTCTCAGATAAAGTTCAATGGCAGAATAATGGAATAAGTGGGCCCCGTGCAGTCCAGACTTCGTTACGTTTAGAAAACATGCTTCAGGACATTCATAATTAAGCTATGAAGCAATGTCATAAATATGTAATTAACAACCATCCACACTTAGCAAAATAAATGGAAAAAAACCCTACATTCGGCAGTGCTGGCTGTTTGATTTATTTGTTTTCTTTTTGCTGGCTATCTTTCAAAATTCAGTAATCCACAAATGGACTCACCCATCTCTAATACAAATTAGCTGGGTTTTCACTTTTGTTTCATTTTCCCTGTATTATAGTTACTGAATTTCTAGGAATGACTCTTTAGCAAGAACGTAGTCAAAGCCATAACCATAAAATGTACTCATACGGGCAAGCCGGAGGATATGGCTTTATATTAGGATGAGAGCAGAAACCCTTCCTAGAGAAGTGAGAAGCACATCTGGTATCATTAGGGAAATTGCCCCTTATGTGTGGAGCCAGCCATAAAGACAAGGAAGGAAAGCCCACGACAGGGTGCTTGCCAAGGGAATCTAGGTCACCTCTCTGGATGAGATGAGACTTGCACATGTCAACCTTGTCTAAAGCCCAGTCATTGCAGAATTTTTTTCCTGACTCCATCTTTTGCCATCACCCTGGATAACATTCAGCTTGATTTAATTCTGAGGATTGACTGAGCAGGATATCCTCTACGGGCCCGACAACCTGCTAATGGCTAGGATATCAAACTAAAGGAGACCTTTGGCCCTGGCCTCACTGGGTTCATGGTCTAGCACTCTACCCACCTTGTTAAAAAAGTGAATGTAGTTCCCACTCGATTTCAACCACTCACAGGTCTTAGGACATCTTTGCTGAGTGCTGTTTTCCCTCCAGTGTTCCTGAATGTCCCAAACTTCCTTTCCTTCCATCCTTCCTGTACTCTTGTGCCTACTAAACCTTCTCTACTCCCACACAGAGACCACAGGAAACCTCAAACTGTGTTTCCTCCCAAGCCAAGCTGCCACAGCCAATCATTTCAAGATGGCCCTGTTTTACATTGAGACTCCCTCCCCACCCTTGCCCCGGTGTGTCCAATTATGAAAAATATGGTGACTAGGTCCAGCAGAATTCCTATTGTTCTACTACTTAAGTCCTTGCTATGCTCCAAAATGTTTCTGTTCTCCTCTTGGTAACTCTCCTGCTCACTCTCCATGCAGTTATTTCAAACTTTTTCTCTAGTCCTTAGTATGACTTCTCCCTGCCAACACATGCTAGGCAAATGACCAAGCTGGCACCAGCTTTTTGTCTTCTTGATGCTACTACATTCTCCTCATCTCTGTGTCCTCCCTCCAGCTCAGAGGGGGCTGCATTCCCACCTTTCAGGACTGAATCTTCCACACTGGTCTCCTGATGTCACTCTTTCTCACCTCCTTCACAACCTTGCTACGACAGAAATGTTTTTTCTCTGCACCTTCAGTAACTGTCTCAACTAACTCCGTCTCAAAGTCAAAGTACAAACATCCAAAAGTTTCTTCTAACCTAAAAAGGAAGTGTCTCAGTCCTGCTAGCCCTCTGAACTGACACTGTCTTCCTATATTCATCGCCATATTTAGAGCTACAATCTTCTCCAGTTTCATCTGACAAATAAAGAAAGCAAAGTTAAATGACGTGCCCATGCTTGTACAATTTGTGTGTGTTACAGTGTGCAAAAATGCAAGGATGCAATAGTTTTTCATTGTCATATGATTCCGTACCTCCTAATGCCCTGCCTTCTCTCTCAACACCTGAATTCCCATCCTGACTCGATCACATCATTTTCCACCCCTAGAACTTGCTCCCATACAAGAAGAGGATTTTGGTAGACGATCTGGTTTCTTTGAACTTCTGAACAGAGCTAAGCAGACATAAAAACCTAATATCCACTATCAGCTTTGCTGTTATTTGTTCAAAGCCATTTTTTTTTCCTGCAATGCCTCTTTCAAACACATGTGTGTGGGGGGCAGTTAATGTTCCTTTTACATTTACTCTGTTTGGTTTGGTTCCAGCTTACAGAGGAAATGCAGCCCACAACACAATAAGTTGCTGGACCACAAGCTGAAAAGGACAACTACTGAAACAAGCCCCTTACCACCATCACGCTGTATTATTATCAAGCTGTGCCTATTGCCACAGGCTCTCATTACATGTTCCAGATGAAATCTCTGGGTAATAATCACCTGTCTCCTCTGTCTCCCATGCCATCCAGGAAATGGCTAAATCCCAAGATTAGCTTTGGATCACTAACTGGGGGCAGGAGAGAACTCCCTCCCTGTTACTCCAGTTTTAATACTCAGATAGAGGAACTTTCAGCTGCAGCACTTGGTTACTCTGAATTTTCATGAGACCACATAGGAAAGTCAACATCTGAATTAAATATATTCCAAGCCATGATGATCCACTTAATAGCTTAAACTTGTTAACCTATTAACAAGAAAAAGGAGGAAGCTTGTAAAAATGAATTAAATCAAACCTTACTCTGGGAGACTATTATTGTTCACAGTATCTGGTGTCCTTTCCACTTATTCAATGAAACGTGAGCAGAAATAGCACGTCACCCTGAGTGAAAGCTTTAAGAGGCTACATGCTCTTCACCAGGCCCTCTGCCTCTGCCATTTGGACTGGACGAGGGTAAAGGAAGCGAAGGGCCTATGGTACACAATTTAGTGAGCACTCACTCCCAGGGTCGTGTAAATGCAACGCTGGCACTAGCATGACCCTGAGAGTGAGTCAAAGGTGCCTCACTCGCCTCACCCTAGTGCCAGCACTGCTAGATACTGCTGACCCATCAGCCTGGGTCCCCAGGAGAACACGGTATCACATGAAGCCACCTGGCTACCTCACAGACATGGAGTAAAAGAAATAAGTTATGGTTAAATCAACAAGATTCTGGAGGTTGTTCATGCAGCAAATCTCCCAACATACACCGATCCTCCCAACACTAAAAATTAGAAACAGCTTAAATTTCAGTAGGTGGCAATTACCTTCTTACATAGCACAGAGGAAAGAACATGAGCTTTCCTTCTGGTAGCAGACCTGGATCTGTGTCGCAGGACTAACACTTACTAAGTGATGTTATGTAATTGATACTAACTCCTCGGTTTCTGGTTGTTAAATATGACTAGATACCTGTCCGGGTTTTTTCCAGAATTAAACCAAACTACTTAAGTAAAGCTCCTGGCACAATTTATGACCTCAAAACTGGGTGATAGTCATTTTTATCATCTAGTGAGCTCACTAATTCCAACCTTCTTAGGAGAGGCATCTGAGACTTATCCTGCACAGTGCCTCAGAGGCTCCCCAGCCAGCCGGAGCCCATCGTCCACAGGATAACCATCCCAGAAATGCACACGCTACACAGGCTTTTCCTCTGCCTTCTCCTACTCTCCCTGCTCCCTCATTTTATTTCTCAGAAGCCTCTGCCCCAAATCGTCTCTTTTTTAAATCGAGACCGATTTATGTACCTTGAAATCACAACAATCTCTCTCCTTGCTCCAAGATTTTCTGGTTACTTCGGCCCCATTACAAACATGCGTTTAATCATCAAATCTAAATTGTTTGAGTAGAAACCTATTATTTTGTGAGTCAGAGATGATCATTACCTCAAGGTCCTCTGTGTGTTATTAATAATGTCTTATTCTTTTGTAGCGCCTTTCCTGGAGAAGCACAAAGTGCAGCTTATACATTACCTCATTAATCCTGCCAGCCGCCCTCACGGCAGAGGGATGCTATTACCCATCTCAGCCTTTCCCCTTAGTGTTCACTTTCAGGTGGGAGGGTTCAAAAGCAACTTAAAGATTAAAGCCGCTTTGCCAAAATCAATCACGAGAGATTTTCCAGATGCTATTTAGAATGTACCTTCACAATGTACAACAATTATTCCTGGCCCTTCACGACAACACAGATTAAAGTAATACCAAAAATCAATAGAAACCTATAAATAAAATCAATACACTGTGCTAGAACGCTACTGAAACAATGGAAGCAATTCTGTTTTCCCACCAGCTTTAAAAGAGAATGACACTATTATGGCTTAGAGCAAAGGGTGGCAAATTTTTCTGCCAAGAACCAGATAGTAAATATTTGAGGCTTTGTGGCCA
>NW_017731586.1:50100-52831 GCF_001890085.2 Hipposideros armiger
TATAAAGCTGCTCATAGGTTCCCATGTGCAGGACTCAGGGAACTAAATAAGTCAAAGGATGTCGTAGAAGATGTGTAATTGAATGATTCAATTTTGTGGAAAGGACCACATCAAATTACACTTAGCTTTTTGATATATTTATTGAGCCATTGAGGATGGGAACATTCACACCTCAAAAAGTTAATTTTGTCTGAAATATGTTTTTAAAGGCTAAAATTACCTATATGAAATCAGCATATATGATGGTTACTAGTAACTTTTACATTTCATTTTTAACTTGTAAAAGGGACATCAATGAAGCCCAGGATAGGATCTCCCAAAGATTCTTTCAGTTGTCTGAAGTCCCACTTATGCCAATAAGTAGATTCTTCCTTAGCGACTCCAACTACTGAATGTTGCTTCTAAAAGAGCTGAAAATATTTCCAAGGAGACATCTGTGTATTAAGGGCATTAACCATGCCATGTGTGCTTTCCAGTTGAGAAAGAAGTAGCATGGACAGAAAGACATTCTGAGCTGGCCTCTCTGTGCAGCTCTGCACCTCAGCTCTGAACCTGCGCCCCAAGCAGCCTCTTCCAGGGAAGGTCCATTTTGCTTCCCAGCTCCAGGGCTCTGTCAGAGCCCATTTTCTTGGTGATCCATAACTCTAGTTGGGAATTCATCTATGTCTGTCAGTAGCAACAAATTTGAAAAACATTTCTCTGAACTGTCACCGCTGCCAAAGGATCATTATGCTGACATCCTCTGTAAGCCGAGCAAGCGCTCATGCTGTACGCAGAGAAAAGGACCCACACACCACAGTACCCAATAAAGAGGGAGTCTGAACAGCATTTATGGAGCAGAGCCATGGCAGTAAAAGAGTCCCAGGAACCCAAGTACAACAGCCAAGCTGAATCTCAGGGTTTTTTCTGACAGGCCAGAGATTCACTGCCAGTCTTCCCAATCAGCGCCCTCCATAAAAAAGTGCCCCGCATTTGAAGAGCTCCATTGCTAGCTGGGAAAGCCACCAATCCTATGTTATCTTTACTCAATACACTTTCAAGCTGTCTAAGCAACACCTGCCTCTGTCCTCACATTAAAAGCTGGGGATTCGGAACAANAGCAAAAATCATTCTTAGCTCGGTTTTTGTGTGACTGTACAAAAATGGACAGCAAGAGGGTTTAGGCCCGCAGGCTATAGTTGTCTTATCCTTATCTTAGAAGTCAAAATGAGGATTTTTGAATCTTCAGAGCAGATAATCTCCCTATTTTCCCTTTCTTTGAAGTCTTTCTGCAAATTCTTTCTTTTTCATCTTGGGCAAAAATGCATGTAAATGTATAAACACACACACATACACACAAGAAAGCACTTACTTAAAAAGAAATCCACTCTGGAAATCTACCCCCTACCACGCACAGCTGTAAATACAATGAATAGAAAGCCTGGATTTCATCATCAAGTCTATCACTGCATTTATATTTCAGGTGTCAGCTGATCCATCCTCAGACAAACATAGAAATAGGTGGTTCGTCTTCAAGTCCAGGTAGCTGGTCCCTGGTTTCCTACTTCACCCGCCCAGTCTCTTGTCCTTCCAATCTCTGAGATGTACGTGGATGCCTTTACCTGATTAATTCAATAAACATTTATTAAGGTCTTACTCTGTGCCACGCACAATAAAGTAGGACAAGTGTGACTACAGACACATGGGTGGGTGTACAGTAAGGCTGGAGAGGCATGGTACACGGGAAGGCAAGGCTTCAAAGCAGAGGTTATGCTTATGCTGTGTTTCCTAAGAGAACAGAAACACTCTAAGGAATTACTTGCCACTGTCCCGGTTACCTTACAAGAAAACTTCTCTGGATCACCCTGTCTCCTTTAAAACTGTGGGTGCCATGGGCCCCATTTTCTGGTGACCACCTGCTATGGTCTGAATGTTTGTGTGCCCTCAAAATTAGTATGTTCAAATCTTAACCCCAAGATGGTGTTTGGAGGTGGGGCCTTTGGGAGGTCATGAGGTCATGAGGGTAGAGCCCTCAGGAATGGGATGAGTGGCCTTATAAAACAGGCCCTGGAGCGCTTCCTGGTCCCTTCCGCCATGTGAGGCCACAAGAAGCCTGTGACCCTGAAGACAGCCCTCACCCAACCATGCTGGTGCCCTGAGCTTAGATTTCTAGGCTTCAGAGCTGGGGGCAATATGTGTTGTTTATAAGCCACCCAGTCTGTGGTGTTTTGTTATAGCAGCTCAAACAGATTCGGATATTACAACGGCTCTGGCTAAAACTCCTGAAAATCCTAGTTAGCATGGTACGATGGAAAGCGACAGGGTTGGAGGATCAGACTGTCCTAGGTTTGAAGTCAACCCTGTCACTTACTATCTGTGTGACCTTGGGCAAGTGACTCACCTTTCTGAGTGTCAATTTGATATGAGACTACCTCACAAAATTGTTAGAAAAAAAAATTGCATGTATAGAGTGCCTAGCACATATCAGATATCTAACATACCAGATCACACTAATAACTGTCTTTCAATAGGTGTCCCCTAGAGCAGACCAGCCTGAAACATGGACCTGAACAGCGGCCATTTGAACATACTAGGCCCATTGGTAGATTCATTTGGGCAGGTATCTTCCTCCCATAAATATAAAGCTGCTCATAGGTTCCCATGTGCAGGACTCAGGGAACTAAATAAGTCAAAGGATGTCGTAGAAGATGTGTAATTGAATGATTCAATTTTGTGGAAAGGACCACATCAA
>NW_017731586.1:54471-56161 GCF_001890085.2 Hipposideros armiger
TTTTTATTATGATAAAAATACACATACCATAAAATTTGCCATTTTAAAGTGTACAACCCAATGACATTAGTACAGTCACAATGTTGTGCCACCATCACCACTATCCAGTCCCAGAACATGCACAGCATCCCTAAAGAGAAACCTGTACTCATTCAGCAGTCACTCCCCATCCCCCACTGCCCCCAGCCCTTGGCAACCACCAATCTGCTTTCTGTCTCCGTGGATTTGTCTGCTCTGAATACTCATATAAGTAAATAGGTTCACATACTATGTAGTGTTTTGTATCTTTGATTGATTCCCCTCTGCCATTGCTGTAAGTTACCTGATCCCACTGTTAATATTACCTGCCCTCACCTTAATATCAGGGCCTGTCGATGAGAGGCATGATGGTCCATTTTACATGTCAACTTGGGTAGGTTATAGGCCTGTTATTCAGTCAAACATGAATCTAGGTGTTGCCATGGAGGTACCTTGCAGATGTACTTGGGTTCCTGG
The DNA here is from genome assembly GCF_001890085.2 of Hipposideros armiger. Classification (NCBI taxonomy): domain Eukaryota; kingdom Metazoa; phylum Chordata; class Mammalia; order Chiroptera; family Hipposideridae; genus Hipposideros; species Hipposideros armiger. The sequence goes on from NW_017731586.1 coordinate 54,967, forward strand.
GACTATTTTATTAACTAATTAACTATTAATTAGTTAGAAGGTCTTAAGAGCAGAACTGAGGATACCCTGAAGATAAAAAAGAAGAAATTTCACCTATGGTCAGCAGTTTCAGCTCAAGCCCAAGAGTTCCAGTAGCCCTTCCTAGTAGCCTGCCAGATTTCAGACCTGCCCAACCAGTCCCCACAATCGTGTAAGCCAATTCCTTGGAATAAATCTCTTAATATATATCTCCTATTTGTTTTGCTTCCTAGTTGAACCCTGACTAATACAGGAGGGATAAAAGGGCTTATATATATTCTGCTTTTTCCAGTCCACTGAAGTTGGCTACCTAAGGGCTAATGCTTACAGAGCTTTAAAGATGCCCTATCTTAAATGGTTCTTTAGACAGCCTTTTGCCCGGATGCCCCAGCCAATAACTACTACTTGCCTTAAGAGGAGGGAAAAGCCTGACTCTGTCTGTATCCTGGGTTTAGATTCATATTTGCTGACCAGGTGTTCGGCCGATACTGCATATGACTTGTCAAGGAGGCAGGTGTCTCACAGTTCTGAGACTACTCTCGGTTGTGTTCATGATGCTGAGAGACCTGGAGAGCACGGGCATAGAAGTCTTGAGTTCTTAGCCCTTTACCCAAAAACAGGCAAGGAATTCTGCCTGCATGCATAATTCCCTCTGAAGAAATAGCCTAAGCATACTTGTTCCAGCTCATCTTTGTCTACGGAAATCCTACTCATCCTTTAAAGTTCACCTCAAAGACACTCTACTTGACAGTTCATCCCAAGTCCCCAAATGAAATGAAATGTGAAGGCTTCCCTTTGAATTCCTACAACACTCTGTATCTCTCTTAGAACATTCATCACACTCTGCCCTTGATTTTCATTGTCTGTGGACTCGTGCCATCTCCTCCCCTTCCGATTATGCTAGTGATGTGTCACTCATCTTTGGGATCCTACAAAGACCAGCACAGTGTCTATTAGGAGACAGTTCACTGAAATGCATTCAGTCCTGAGGAGTCTGGGAGAAATGGGAGCCAGAGAGTCCATTTTTAATCCTTTTGGGTCAAAGCTGGGTTTTCCTTTTCTTCATTCTTTGTCTGCTCCCCACCCTGCTCTCCCTGTTCTACCAAAACTAAAGGAAAACACTTGAATTCCATTGCTGCCATGGTCCAAATAACTCTTCCTGGAAACGCTAGGAAGT
>NW_017731586.1:57006-87677 GCF_001890085.2 Hipposideros armiger
TCGTCTTGCCTTGAATCTGGATTCTGTCCCTTTCTCAGCCCTGGGCTGAGCAGTGACCAAGTCTGAATATGTGACTGTAAATTGCAGCAACCATATTTTTCATTCTTTTGTTACAGCATGGTTCCTTCTGTTATGAAAACTGTATTCTAATATGATCATTTTACTGATACTACGTTTGTCCTACAATCTTTTACACTCTTTATTGTTAATGCTTACCATAATGTATATCATTAACTCTTAATTTGGTACATCTGTGTAACGGACTGTATCAATAATATCAAGATGAAAATTTACTTTTCTATATTTTTCTTATTAAAATGAGATTTGTGCTGGCTTTGCCTTTGCAGTAAATACAGTAACTAATCCTTATGTCAGATTAACAACAGATTCAAAGATTATTCTACTAATTCATTCTGGATAGATGCTAGTGGAGAAAGAGGCTTTCCACTAATCTCCAGGTCCAAAAGACTTCTCCAGTCACTTAAGACATGCTATGGTTATTTCTGAGGATAGGTCTTTGGAAGGTTCTTGGAGGGCATTTAGAGTGGGGGCAATTTACTATTTTGTTTAAACAAATTTTATTTTTATAAGCTTGATTCCCTTCCCTTATAAATTTTTGCAAGTAGAAAGTCACATCTGAACTATACTTTTATAGATATATTAAACATATTCTGGTGCTTGGAAACATCAACAGGTAAATTACCAGACAACAAACAATTGTTAACGAAGTCCAAATGTGACTGCTAAAAGCTAATTTAGTTTCATCAGGTTACTCTGGGTCACAGGAAGCTAGAATTCATCTGGACACTGCCCCATCCACAGACTACATCTAAAGAACAGTGCTGTTTCTAGTGCCCCATCTTATGAAAGATATGGACAATTGGGAACGCAATCAACCCAAGGGCTCAGTGTGATTAAGTGAAGGAACTATGTCATATGAGGCACAATTGGAAGAAATGGGAATGTTTAGGACCAAGAAAAGAAAATATTGTAAGGAAAGAGAAACTCAAGAGCTATAATCCAAGGGTTATCAGGGTGTCCTCTCATAGACAGATTATACATTTTAGGTGTTGCTATGGAAAGCAATATTACAACAAATGAGTAGAAATTTAAGTGAAGCTGATTTTAGTTCAATATAAGAAGGGTTTATCTAATAATCAGGCATATCTAAAATTTTATTTAAAAATATTAAGTATTTTTCTGTTAAACAAAACTTTACTTGTATAAAGTGACATTTCACTTTAATCATGAAAAATTTAGCATCCAAATTGAGATGTGCTTTCATTATTAAATACATATGGGATTTTGAAGACTTATTATGAAAAATAATATATAAAGCATCTTATTAATAATTGTTTTATCAATTACATATGGAAATGGTAATACTATATATCTACTGAGTTAAATAAGATGTATTATTGAAATTAATTTCACCTGTCTCTTTTTACCTTTTTTAATGTGGCTACCAGAAAATTTGAAATTACATATGTGGTTTGCTTTACATGTTGAATGGACAGTGCTGGTCTAGAGAGATGAGCAGGACCCTGACCATGACCTTCATCCCCCGAAATGGAACACAGTATAGCAGCAGAAAATGTTCAGTAAACAAGCTGATGAAAATATGAAGAGATGATTTTTTTAAGAACATTTAAAGTTTAGAGAAATGCAAACTAAAACAATGAGATATCACTTTAGACATACAGACTGACCAAAATTAGAAACTTAGGAAAATAAGAAAACTGGATGCGTCAGTGGGGATGGGAGGATACCGGGGTGCTCCTGCACTGCTGGTTGGCATGCAGACTGCAGCAGCCAGCCTGGACAGAGAACTGACCCAATACAGTCAAAGTCCGTGTAGGTGTGCCCTATGGTTCAGCAGTTCCCAAACAATCCCACACAGGGCCATCCCAGGCTGTGAACAAGATGTTCACTGCAGGGTTATTCAGCACGGTGGGGAGCTAGAGGCAACCTGGGTGTCTGTCACCAGATGAAACGTGGCGGGTACTGCTCTGAGGACTGTGCAGCAACAGTGGACCAGAAGCACATACAGCCACACGATGGATCTTCCACGCCTAGTGCTGCATGAAAAAATGTTTTAAATAAATAAATAGGCCACAAAAGAGAAAGAAATCTAGAGCAGAATACCATTTACTGAAACCAAAAAATACAGGAACTTGAACGAGAGGTTATTTTTTTCCAAGAATCCATACAAACAAAAGGATACACATCGGCCTTGTTATAATGGTTTGCCAGTGGGCACGGAAGGCAATGAGAGTGGGAAATGAGGGAAAAGGAACTAACTAGAAAAGATATGTAACAGAAGAGAGAGACCAAGAATCAAGCCTTGCTTTTCCCACTTTCCATGGTGGCTCTGGACAAGTCACATAACATCACTGAGCTTCAGCTCCATCGTCAGCAGATAACAACATCTACCTTGAAGGACAGTTAAGGATAGTAAAGCATCCAGCACAGCATAGTACATCCCAAGGTTCCTTCAACGGAATCGATTCTCCCTTGGAGTTTATGCAGGTTCCGCTCACCTGCTTGAAGCACACCCTTCCCGCTCTATCAGGCATGGACGCTCACAGCCTATTTAACTCCAGGTTAATTGGACATCGATGAAGAAAATAAGGTGCCATAATGCTGACTGTAGGTAGTTATAAAGGTTATCCTTGATCTTCTAGGAATTACTCTCACTCTGCAAACACTTTTGCCATCCGGAATCTGCTATCTTTATTTACATACAAATGAATAATTTATCACTGCATCTAGCAGGAACACAGACCCAAACTAAAGCCTGGGGAAACAAATAAAAAAGACTAATGTGATTCAATGACAGATGTTGAGAAGTTTTGAAAAAAAGGGTGATCCCACCATACATTGCATTACATTCCTCGTTTAGTCTCACCTAACATGCAGCATAGCACACCCTATTTTACTCTTCCTCAGTGCAGTTGCCTATAAGCCCAGTTCTAAATTGTGAATTCCTCCAACATTGGCTACTGCTAAACATCTTACACTTCCTCAGAGTGGCCCACAGTGTGATGTATATACAGAGGGTGCCAAAAAATGTATACATTTTAAGAAAGGAAAACTGTATTAAAATTGTAATACTCAATATATACAGATAACAAAAGATTAATAAAAGTCACCTTTGACTTCTGCAATTACAAGAGGTGCTCAAAGTGGTTACCATTCTTAGCGTAGAGACACTTTTGATTATAGCGAACTACTGCTTGAGAAATGCTGACCAAAGTGTCCACTTGTGTACATTTTTTGGCACCCCAGTGTATGTATGCAAGCATGTATGTATGTATGTATGTATGTACGTACGTATACACACACACACATAAAATGGGCAAAATGCCTGGTTTCATGAACTTGTCAGAGCTTTCAGTGCTTCCTCACAAATACATTGTAAACAGAGATCAGTAAATTCCAAGCCCTTCAGAGCCTCTGCGAGGCATCCAGAGCTGCAGAGGGAAAATAGCCTTTCCGAGTAGCCCTCACAGGCTTCCCACTGAAATCAGGCACCTGCCCAGTGCAGTTGGAGACTCACTCCCTCTCGGCTGCCAACCCTTAAGCTTTTCTAGACTGTTTTTAAATGGGGTTGGGGAATCCCAACTGTTACTGGAAGATTATCCAGGAGCGAGTAGCTGGTTCTTCCTGGATGCCACCCACACCCACTGGACCCAGGCTCCTGGCTAGAGACTAGAGGTGGGCCCACATGATCCGCCCTCCACTGAGGGAAAAGGATGAGGAAAGCTGTATCCCTGGACAATCAGGCTGATTATCCTCTGCCTTGAGGCCTTCCTTTCAGATTATAAAATGCTGTCGTGAAGACATAAAATCTCAACAGTATCTAGTACAAAATTTTAAAGGGTTTTCAGGGTACAGAAACTCCAAATTTAAGGGTAGATTAGTGGGATCAGGATGGGAAGTGGTGCTCACCAAAGGAGACATGCACTATGTGTGAGCTGTCCAGGATACAGGAGTGGGACTGGCAAATATATGTGGGCTGCAGCAAGGAAGGGTAGGATGCTTTGAGGTTTGAGGCAAGGCCTGCTTAAGTGAAGCAGAGAAAGGGAGTAGAGTGCTGGGAACAATAATGACAACAGGTAACATTTACGGAGTTCTTATGTACTCATATTCTAAAAACTTCACATGTAAAAGTATTTTATATATAAAATGCTTGGAGTATAAACACAGACGCCATACTTTACATTTAGTCATTTGTTCTCACAATCACAAGAAGTGAGTAGTGATCCAGTTGTGCTAGATTTTAACAGAGAAAAGGAAAGCATAGACTTGAACTTATAAAACACAGACACCAAGGGAAGAACAGTGCCATAGTCAGATATGGAGGGTGCACAGAAATTTCTAGGGATTGCCTTATGAGTCAAATCTTTCCTGATGCTTCACAAAAGAGAAGTTGAGTGTATCCCTATGGGGTGTCAATGTAGTTGCTATCTTGACATTTTTTAATTTACTCAAAGACTAGGCATTCAATTTTTATGCTTGTTGCAACTATTAACCATTAAAAATTAAATTCATAAGACTGTTTCTAGAGTCCTAATGTAAAATTTTAAACCATGATTTAGTTGCTTTTCATCTTAATTTTCTTCTAAAAAGAATTTTATCAGCCTGGCTTTAAATAGAATAACTTCTGATCTAGTAGGCTATTCTCTACTTATTGGGGGAAGAAGGCCATGAAAAGCAGACTTTTCAAACACATATGATCCTGTAATTCCTTTCAGACAAGGTTAATCATGGAAGGGTCCTAAGATTTGCTTTGTGTTCCAAAGTCTGAACACTACAATGTTAATATTTGTGAGAGAAATGCAATGGGCTCTAACGACTCAAGGGAAGATGTATAGGAACTGGGAAGGAAAGGGGACATCATACCAAGGGTAAGGAAGGCTGAATAGATGAGATATGACAACTGGGAAGAGATGCCATTTTGTGTGGCACTGAACATGTGAACTGAACTCACACATCTCTGCCTCAGAGCCTCTGCACTGCTGTTCCCACTTGTCTGGCTTCGCTCCTCTCATGTCTCTGTGCGTCCTCCCTGCAGGTCTCTTCTTAAATGGTGTCTTATCAGAGACACTTTTCATCAGCACTGCCGATCATCATCCTTACTCTGCTGTGCTACCTGCACAGCACTTATCACCACCTGATATGTTATCTATTTAATTATGTGTTTGTGTCTGTCTGCCCCTGCATAATGTAAGTTCTGTGAGGTCAGAGAATCCATCTGTTTGGTTCATAGCTGTATCAACAGCATCTGCAATAGTACCTATCACTGCAGATGCTCAATAAAGATGTGTGGAATGAATGAATGGCTCTCCCATTCAAGCGTTAGTCATTAGTCTTGTCCTTTAGCCTTCAGGTTAACATCAACTCATAGGCTCTCAGTACCAGTCCTTTTATTGTTAATGGAAGGGGGAAAATAAGACAGTTCAGTGGAGTAGTTATGAATATGGACCCTGGAACCACACCACTTGGGTTCCGGCCTAGCTTCATTGCTTCCTCAACAGCACCATCCAACAGAACATTTTGCAACGACAGAGACGTTCTGTTCTACACTGTCAAGCAGAGCAGCCACTAGGCACATGGACCTATTGAGCCCTTGAAGTGTGGCTAGTGTGACTGAGGAGCTAAATTTGTAATGCCATTTAACTTAAATTTAAGTAGTCGCATGTAGCTAGAGGCTACTGTACTGGATAGCACAGTTCCAGCTGTATGATCCTGGCAACATGTCTTAATCTCTCTGTGCCTCCATTTCCTCATCAGTGAAACGGTAACCAGAAGAAGAAGAAGAAGTAGCACACAACGATTGTATGAGAATTAAGTGAGGTCCTATGGAGAGCAGTAGAACAGCGCCTGGTCCACAGTGAGCTCCCAGTACTACTGTGGGCAAAAGAGCTGGCTTTGCAATAACACGGAATCCTCATTCAGGCATAACATAAGTATTAATCTAATATGTAAATAAATACAGGAAAATATAAGCATTTCCAAAATGTAACATTATATCAAATATGTGATAAGTCAGAAAATAGAGTAATTATAAAGGAAATCTAGAATAGCATGCCAACAAGTTGATAATTTTTTTACTAGGTTACCCTTTAATAAAATAGCAGTTGCCATAACAGCCAGACATTACAAAGTCATTTTAAAATCAAAGACAAGGAACGTCTTCTTAAAGAAACCTTGTGAACAATGAAACAGCAATATCATGAAAGGGCTCCCTTGTATGTCTGGGGTTTACCATAGAGAGTAATTTGTTTCCCAACACTGTTCTCTAGCTTTCTTATCTACTTTACAACTGTACTCAAGATTCTACATATTTTTCTGTACCTAAGGGTTTATGTTTTTAAAAAACTCACAACAGTGAAAAAGGTAAAACAATTATTTTGTAAGAAAAAAAATGATTATGCAATATATCTTATGACACCGCTTTATTATTGCCCTGAGAAGCAGCAGACTGCTGTGATTGTATTTTGAAGGAGGCTGGAATTAATTATTTTTTATTTTGTATTGTCTTTTTGTTAGCTTCCAAATAAAATGTTCTTTCCCTACCTACATAGGACTTTTTTTTTTCATTTACAAACTCCATGCTGTTCTCCTTCCCAGAGAATTTGAACGTCAAGCCAAATTTGCAAGGAAGAAGGCGAAGGAGGGGGAGGAAGAGGAACAAATGGGGTTTTGGCTCTCTGATTAGACTTTCCCTGGTCAGTTCTCCTCTTGCAAGCATTATATAAACATCCGTAAATGGAGCAGGAATAGTGGGAACTCACAAGATTACTGCTGCTCTGTCACATGTCAGTCCCATCTGTTTCGCTCCTTGAACTATACCGCTCTCTCTTTTTGTCTTTTCTTTTGTCCTCTACAACTTCCCACCTTGCTCTACTCTCAGATTTTATAGTTGTTACCCTAAAGGCTGAGAACTAAAAGCATTTCTTTTGGAAAATAATCTGTTTGTAAACAAGGTTTATATTCAAATATGTTAGTATTTACTTGGTTCTATAACATTTGTATTCTTTGCGGTAAGGTCAAAAATTATAAACCATAGAACTCACATATCTGATTTTAACAAAACATCTATTTTTCAGTGTCAAATTTCTTTGATCTACGTGAGCCATTTAGACTATGTCGTTTCATATTCATATTCACAAATATTAAAGCATAATAAGGTTTGGTTCACGGCTCATCATTTTGAAACTTGAAATCAATATAGAACCTGTTTTCTTAAGTAAAGCTTAAATCATACAGAAATGGTAAGATACCCCGTTGCATTGATTCTGTGGGAAAATCACTATGTTTACCCCTTCTCTAAAAAGAGCTGAGAAATTGTCTTTATACTGATTACTAGAATAAGCTTTGAGTTGTGGTATCAGTTTAGTACATTGCAAGATAAGGCAAACTTACAAGAAGCCTTCTAGGCACTAAATGTACAATGGTGATCTCTGTCCTTAGGAAGCTTCCAGTAAGAGGGTCAAGAGGAGCTACAATTGCTAACTACTATGCTTTTTGTCTGAGCCCTAATGATATCATTCTAAAGATCCCCAATCTCTAACCCAAAGAGAGGGCCAAAGGGACACCCACTCGAGCGAAGTTCCACAACCTCTGTCCTTCTCTCACTATCATCAAATCCCCACAAAAACCTAGAATGGAAAGAGCCTCACCCAACAAAAAAAAAAATGGAGTAGCAATGAACTGACAGCCCAAAAATGTACATATCTTTTCTAGAATAAAAGAGAAATAAAATTTTGAAGTGATATGGGGTTTTTATAGAACAGCAATGTACTAGGTCCTTATTTCTTTTTGTTCCTTCTGGAGCTGCCTTTCTAGACTATTGACGATGATGATGATGTTGATGCTAATACTTATCATTTATGAGTGTTTTCTGTGTTCCAGACATGAGATAGGTACTATATTTATTCTCCTTTTATAGATGATGAAACTAAGGCATAGATATGCTAAACGACTGGCCCAAGGTCAAACAATGACCTTGTAAAATGAGCAGCTACCACACAAACCCAGATGTTCTGCTTTCAGAGCTTATGCACTTATCTAGTATGATACAGCTGCCTCCACACTTTTCTTCTTAGTAATACAAAATTCTTTCCAAACCTAAGGAGAAAACAAATCATGAAGATATCCCTAATATTAGAAAGTGTTTTAGCCTTCCTATCTTCTCTAATGCATGTAATAGGCATGCAATAAGGAATAATAAATGAATGAATGAATGAAAAAAAGAAAGACTAAGAAACCAATTATAGTATTTCTGTGATTTTATTCAGTATTTTTATATTAAAACTAAGAGAAATCTACTTACTGCATTACATGCATATGCTATTGGAAGTAGAGACTTTCACTCCTTTGCTCCTAATATATACAAGTAGTGCATCTTAGAAAAATATGACACTAACTCACTGTGGGAGATTCATGAGTTTTGAGTAATAGGTTCAGAAATTATAACTAGCTTGCATGCACCAATCCACGTTTCTCTGATCCTGTCCCTCTTTTAGCAATGGCATAAATTGGTGACATGGGACTTTGAAGTTTAGAGTTTATGTAGCCATAGAATTAAGTCAACTGAATATTATCCATGAAATTTACATTTGGGGAAATATGGCAGACCATATGACCCAAAAACCCTCTCAAATAGAACACCTCAAAATGCTGCATAAATATTCAGAACATTTTTAAACATGCATGTCTGAGGTGATAGTAAGAGAAATCCTTAGAGGTAAAAAAAAAAAAAAAGACAAAGCAAGAGTCCAAAGAAGCAGTTGAGCACTAAAGCTGATACTGACCTTGGTGGCACCAACTGATTGCTAGTGTTTGAGTTTCCACTCATCTTTTTCAGATCATGATACACATAAAAAATGATATTATTACAGTAGCACTTGCTAGAATAAATGAGAAGGCATTTGTGAGCACCTAAATGTAACTTTCCAAAAGCACTTATTATAATTACTTCATGTAAGAAAAACAGAATATTAAATATTAATTATATTGAATATACATTCAATATTAAATATACCGAATTCGTATAAACCATGCCACTAGAATATTTGTAAATATTTTAACAAGTGACTTGAGCTTTCTTTCATGAACATCTATTTTTTTTCTTTTAGGTTACCCTTGAGATAGCTGCATGTAATTCCTGATCAAAACTTTTAATGATGATCTCTTTAGTCTCACTCTAGAGAAGCAGTTTTCTCCCTAAGTTTGCAACAGCTAAAAATTCATGAGTTTGGTACCAAACTAAGAAATTAAAGAAAGAACAAGAGAATAAACCCAAACAAAATAGAAGAAAGGAAATAAAAAATAAAAGCAAAATTTAACGCTATAGAACAGAAGGTAAAGGAGACGAACAATGAAGATAAAGTTAGCTCTTTTTTTTTTTTTTTTCCCCCAGCCTACGCCGCCGGCGACGACTCATGGCAGCCCAGCTCCAGGTTGAGCTGTTGTTCAGCATCTTAACTGTAGAGGGCAGTGTCACTGGCCCTCATATGTGGGATCCGAACCAGGGGCCCTCTGGTGTCCCAAACAGTTCTTAACCATTGCACCACTCGGCCAGCCCTAAAGTTAGCTCTTTTAAAAAGACTAATAAATCTGAAAACTTTTTGGCAAAATTGATCTAAAGAAAATGAGACAACATCAACAAACAACTCTTATATGATTGTAAGAGTATAGTATGAACAGTTATATGCTGATGAGTTAGAAAATGTAGATGAAATAAACAAATTCTTAGAAAAATATACCTTTACAAATTGACTCAAGATGAAATTAAAAAATCTAAATGATTATACAACTATTAAAGAAATGTAATCAATAGCTTAAACATTCAAGGGACATATTATTCCAATAGTGCACAAATTCAAAACACTGAAAAAGGGAGAGGCTTCTTAACTACCTTTATGATTCTTACATAATCCTGACACCTAAACTACATAAAGATAGTATGACAAAAGAAAAAATAAACACCAACCTTATTCATGAAAAACTTTTAAAAATATTAATTGAATATTAGAGACTGAGACTCACAATGTGAGCAAAGTGGTATTAACAAATATAGCAAAGTGGTATTGTTTTTAAAATGCATGGTTATTTCAACATTAGAAAACCCAGTATTATAATTCATCTCATCAATATAGTATATTATTTCAGAAAAGTCATTTGATCATCTCAACAGATAAATAAAATATATTCAATAAAATTCAACATATATTCACTATCTAAAAACGTATCAATGTAGGAATATAAAAGAACTTCCTTAACCTTGTAATATTTGCAAAAAAAAAATCTATCCCATGTCATACTAAATGATGAAGTATTTAAAAATTTTCCTATAAAAACAGAAAGACAAAAATTAAACAATATGTTACTCAGGGATATGTACATTAGTACACATTATATTGTATGTATACTATGTACATTACATGTATATGTACATTAGTATTATAAGGAATGCAGGCTAATAACACAAAACTCAGGAAAGTGGCTACCTCTGGGTGGATATAATCAGGAAAGTGGGTGGCAGACACATAAATGATCATTTTACTATTATTCTTCAAACCATACATACATACACACACACACACACATGCACACATGTGTACATATGCAAATGTAAAATATAGTATTCATAATATGTTTGCAGATGAACTAAAACAATGATTCATTTTGCAAATATTAAAACAAAACCAGAATGATGGCTAGGCTAAATAACATTATAACTACAATAGAAATTTAAATCACCTTCTCTTTCATTGTACAAGTTCAAGCTTGCCTTCATATAAGTCATATTTCTACACTAAACTTAGATAATAATTTAATATGTTTGGGAATAAATTCCATATGAACTACTCATGTCACCATGAGATTAGAGAGGAAGAATTCTATATGAGACTCATCCTATTACCTGAATAAATCTATCACAATTAAAGCTTTGGCAATTAGGGACCACCTTTCACAATCATTAGGTTGTTTTTCCAGACACTTTTGTTTTAAACAAAATCAATTCTTTAATAGTACACATAGGAAGGGAACAGCCTTTGTCAAATGAGCTCACATTGATTACAGAACTTTCCCCTTTGTTCTACACACATTGAGTTGGTACCCACACTCTAAAAGGTCCCACAGCAACACCAAGGTGCTATATTGAACTGTAGGATAAGTCGTTTCAGATTTTCTGCTCTGCTTGTTCAGGGTCAGACACTGTAGTGGGTACTGGGACCAGGGTAGGACATTGGGACTAATGAGGAGGAATTAGGGTGAGGATTTAAAATAATGTTTTTGACTGTGAGATGAAATAAAAGCCTTGATGTTGAGCAGGAAAGTGTGCTTTTTGAAAGTTTTCCTCTAAAGAACTTTCAGCACTTCAGCTTCCCAAAGAGGTAAACATCAGATTGAGCTCGGGTCCCATTTTTTAAAAACAACAGAATTTGTGTGTTTTTTGAGTGGCTTCTAGTGGAGAAACCTATATGAGAGTGAACAACTGTGTCTGATTGCAATAGCTACGGGAGAAAGCAGACGTTCATCCCTTTTCTTTTTCTACTGTTGTTTTTAAAGAAATGGAGACTGGACTATGTAGCTAGTAATTAAATTAGGCACCTAGATTTTCATTCTGATTCTGAAAAGCATTATTTGTATATGGCTGGGGCCCATAGTCTGAGTTACATAAATTATTTTTGAATTCTGAAAAGTCCCTAAAGTTTCCCAAGAAATGGAATTTCCAACTCTACTTTTTTCATTTGCAAAACATGCTTGGGATACTACAGAGATGCAAACATCTCTGCATAGTTCATGACGACCAAGATCAAACAGCTGTTTAGAATTCAGTTGTTTTGAATCCCTCAACTTCTTTCAAATTCCCCAGGAACCTGCTAATTCTCCAGTGATGTCCAAGTTACCCCCCAAGTGTCCATCTCCAGCCTAAAAACAACAGCCAAAATGTTCTGATGGATGACAGTGCCAATAAGTCCTTTAAAAAAGTAGGCCACTGGAGAGTCACAAAAGCTTCCAGAAGGTCAGATAAGTTATAGAGACTAGTTTTTAAAAATTGATTTCAAGGCAATGGGCTGCAGGAAAGTCCAGGAGGAGTTGGCTTTTCCCTTGTAGGTAAAAGGAACTTTCCTCCTACTACACGTATTCTGAATGAGTCACTTTTCTCAGTGTTTTTCAACCTTCACATTTTATTCTCCTTCCTCCATCCTTTAAAATGTTATCTTACAAGTAGTATAGGAGAAAAATGACTTTGGACCTGACCTTATAAGAGGCAAAGTTCTGAGAAGCACAAGATGACAGGGCTGGAGCTCCCTCTAGAGCCCATCCTGCAGTCAACGGAGGGGTCCTCAGTAAAGTGAACTAGATCTGGCACATCCTGGTCCATTTCCCCAACCTAGTACTCTTGCTGGAAAGCCCTTTCCTGGAGACTGAGAGGTCTTTAAGAGCAGAGCTATTCACTGTGAATTCCAGGATGCAGGTGGGAGACTGTCCAGCAGTGCTCACCAGCATCTCTAGAAGCATCTCTTTACCAACATCTCTCCAACAGCACCTCTCAAGCATGCTTAGTTAATAAGTTCTCTTGTCAACAGCAACTCTGGATATTCACCATAAACGGGATATCAATAACATGATAATTTGTTCATTATTCAATCCAGTGCTTTGGGTGGTAGTCATAGATGTAATTATTACAAACCAATATTCTCATTTTATAATAAGCTCATGACTTTAAACCTGAAATGAAAATATTAATAAGAAACAATGTTGGGGTTTGTCTTTTTAACCTTCTTTAGAAAAGCTAAAGAAATACAAGGCATTAACATGTTAATGAAAAACTGAGCAACATAATCTTCATTTGAACATAAATCGGAAAATCTTCAATCACTACTTTCTTTGCTTATGAAGAAAAATATTCAGATACAATATTGAGAAGAAGTTTTCAAAACATTACATCTACCTTTAAAATAGAAAAAAAAATGTGGCTTCAGATATGTTCCTGTTGTTACATGATATTATTAGAAATCGAGAATATTCCATTTTGTTTTTGATAACTATGAAGAAGAAATAATTTGATTATTTCTCTATCACTTGGGAGAACTTAATAAGAATTCCTAAGTGTTTAGGTCTTAACATAAGCAAAAGATTGGTCCATGTTGCCTTTATAACATGGCTTCCTTTTTCAAGTTTCTTCAGTTGAAATTATTAAACAGTTCAAAATTATCTCCAAAATACATTCTTGTTACTTTGAGTCATTAGTCTAGGCAAATAAAATGGAAGAGCTCAACCCTGTTAACACAAAATTAAACCCTTAACCTAATATGGTATGTGTTAGTACCATACAATACCCATTATAGGAATTACAATAGCATTTATATAACACTACAGTTTCTGAAAGGATTTCATAACCATTTTCTTTCTTGATCCTCAGCACAAGGAAGGTCTGCATATACACATTGTGAAATGAAATTGTCGTTCTTTAAGTTGTGCTTTGTGAGTTCAATCTTGCTGTCTACTAAATTTCTGAATACTAATCACTCCTCCAGTCCTGCTCTCTTTGATGATAATAGCAGTGATAACAACAACAGTAATCATAGCTAACATTTATTGAGTGCTTACCACATGCTAGGTCTACTTTTAAGTGCTTTACATGGATTAATTCAATAATCCTGAGAATATATTGATAGAAAATAGGTACTTTTATTTAAGGTCATTATATTGAGGAAATCTAATCTGTCTGTCTAGGATTGTATACTATTTGCTTTCTGCTTTAAGTTTGCCCTATCTTTGATGATTTTCCTAAAATTTACTTTGTTGGTAAATGCTCAGCAACACTTGGTTAGCAGATGATATATTTTAATGCCCATAATTTGCAATCTCCTTGTATGTATCTGGAATACAATTATATAAACCTTCGAAAAATAACATCACGAATATGAAAAGTCAAAAGTACTTAGATGACTTGCCCAAAGTCATCCAGCCAATAAGTGGCCAAATCAAGATGCAAACCTTGCGACCACTTCCCCACCCTGATGCCTCCAGAAGCTGCCAAGTCTATTATCCTCTCTGGAACTGTGTCTGTGACTCAGCGATCCTTTCCACCATCACCACTTTCATCACCACCACCATCAATAAGCACATCTATTAAGGTTTCCATATATGATGCAGGGCAGGATGGATGACACAGAGCCAGTAATGCTGACATTTCCCTTGTCCTGTAGGATTCACAGTCTAAGATTGATAGCTATAGGATCAGAGGTATAACTAAAGGGGTCATGTGGGCAAAGAACCACCGAGGCTCTAGGTTAGGGAAACGAAAAGAATGGGATGAGGAACACCTCGTCACACTTAAGTATGCTTGAGAGGAAAATATGGTAAATATGTAGACAATTATTTTCCCTGTAAATAGCAGTTCCTTCCCTTCATGTTGATACAGAATGATAGAAATGTATATTGAAGATTTATACTAAACAAATGCATATTACGCTGGGAGGCAAAAGAAAGTAGTAGAAATATTGTAGTGCACTGGGACTGAGAGGAGTGTCCAAGGTGTAATTTTGGCAAGCCTCTTAATTTCTCTGACTCTGAGGTAATATGCTGTAGGGCACGGGGAGAGTATGATTATAGCTCATACTAATTACTGGCTCCATGACTGTGAACAATTTTTAAGCCTCAATTTCTTCATGTGCAAAATGGGTATTATAATACTAACTTTGCAGAATTGTTGTGAATGTTAAATATAGTAAACTAAAGGTTTTTGCAAATAGTAGTTGCTCAGTAGTTAGTATTTACCACTATTATTTCTTTATCTAGAAAATCAGGAGACTGCTAAATAAGTTTTGATATCCATCCAACTTCTAAAAGCCTAGGCGTCTACCCATTTGGCACTGGGTCAAACACACTTGTTTAAATGTTAGCTTAGCTAGGTTATTGCTCAAAAGTGGACCATGTCATTTTTTATAGCATGAATGGCCAATCAAATCACATCTGGAAAAATAATTTTTATTTTCAGTCAACCTATTATCTAATTGGGGTATATTAGCAATAAAAGTCATTAATAGAGGTGAGAAAAGCAAAGCGAAGAAAAATGTCTCAAATTGCTTAGGTTAAGTATATTTTACCTACTTTACCCTGTAGTACAAAATTATCTATAAATTGGTGAAAAACTTTCACAATTTTCTAAAAAAAGAGAATATTTTTCCTAATTCATACTATATCATCTTTTCTCTGGAACAGTATTTTTCAAATGTTTTAACCACAACCCACAGAAAGCAATACATTATACATTGCAATCTAGACCACACACACATACGTAAATGTTTTAGGAAATAAAGGTTTCATAAAACCCTTATTATCTGTATGGCATTCATATATTCTATTTTGTTTTAACCCAAGTTTTTATGCTGATCGTCACATACTAAATTGATATCATGACCCACCAAACTGTCACCAAATTTGTAAAAACACTGCACACAGCATTCCTTTCCTTGTGAAGGTTTTCAAAAAATGCCAACTAGTCAGTACTACAAGGAGTTATCAAACAATATAGTGAATGTTTACATAAAAAGAAAATTTATTACATTAAAAGACACATTGCCATCAGTCCCCCTCAAAATACTCCTCTTCACTTCGAATACACTTATCCCATCATTCTTGCCACTTTCTGAAACAGTTCTGGAAGTCCTCTTTTGTGAGTGTCTTTAGTTGCACTGTCATGGCTGCCTCGATGTCCTGAATAAATTCAAAACGTTTACTTTCATGGTCATTTTGACTTTGGGGAAGAGCCAGAAGTCGCATGGTGCCAGATCCGGTGAATAAGGTGGATGAAGACATACCATAATGTTTTTTGACATAAATTGCTGTACAAGAAGTGATGTGTGACACGGAGCCTTTCCACTGTGATCACAAAATACGGTGAATGCTGCCGCTGAGTGCCATTCAACGGAAAAGCAGAGATCTTTTAAGACGGAGGTGGCACGTCGAACCTCAGTAACAGTGTGCGCAAGTTTCAGCTTGTTCAGTGCAGTTAGTTGGGTGTGAGCTACGGTTGAGACAAGATGTGTTTTAAAGTGTGCCATAAATCATCCTCCATCATGACAACGCTCCATGTCACACATTGCTTCTGATATATGGCAATTTCTGTCAAATAAAAACATTACGGTGTGTCCTTATCCACATTATTCACCAGATCTGGCACTGTGCAACTTCTGGCTCTTCAACAAAGTCAAAATGATTCAGGACATTGCAAGGAGCCACGACAACGCAACTAAACACACTCATGAAAGAAGACTTCCAAAACTGCCTCAAAAAGTGGCAAAAATGATGGGATGTGTGTCTGAAGTGAGGGGGAGTATTTTGAGAGGAATTGATGGCAATGTGTCTTTTACAGTAATACATTTTTTTTTATTTAAACATTCACCATATTTTGTGATCACACCTCATATACCTTTTCCAGTTAACTGTTTAAAATGAGAATCAGTTAACTAATATTTGACATTACACAGACCCACAATATTGCTGGTTATTAATCATCTGAATCTTAAATTCAACCTGGCTTATACTACACATTACCAAATGCTCTGTCAATATATTTATCCTAAACACCCACTGTAAGTACCCTTTCCCCATTAAAGCCATTATACAAATCAATTTAGCTTCACAACCTGTTAACTAGATTTTCATAGAGAAACTATAGAATGCTTTGTATCAAATTTTACAATGACTTTTCTTTCTAGGTTGACTTATTTTAATCCTTCTCTATATTCACATCTGCCATACAAGAAGTTCGATCATCGTTCCCTTTGAATACCTTGATCTTAGAATCTACTATAACTCCCTGTATGGGGGAGGGGAGTAGTGTGATAAATCTTCTTTCTTGGTAATTGGGATTTGTACACAGCTTTTCACTGTAATGCATATTCCTACTCTCTGCTTGTGCTGTGTCAATACATTTTAAACCATTGGTTATATAAAATTCAACAGGCTTTTGATATTATCAAATTGAACCTTGAATTTCTTCCAGTCTTTTTTATTCATACTTCAACTATTTTTGGTGTCTCTCTTCTAATCCCTGTCATTCTTCACAGCTGGATATATTTGCCTATTTTTCAAATACTGAGCCTTCTGTTAATAATGATACACATTTCCCGTTTTGATTTTGCAGCCTCACTCTTGATCTTCAATAAACCAAAAAAGGAATGTGCAGAGAACTCCTCTCCCAGACTATTTCCCTAAATAGTTTCCAGATACTTAAGTAAATGGGCCTATGATGCATTCTGCACAAAAGCTAAAGCTGAGTTTTCTTCAAACTCCTGTCTGCCACTGTTTACTAATAGGGCACAAAATATAGAGAGCACTCCTGATTAGTTAAGTTCCACATGTCTGATTCTGAGCTAAAGGCCTCTTTTATTTATTTATCATTTGACAATTATTTATCATTCATTTCACTACCTTTCACTACTCTTCCACTAGCCTTTTCATTGATAATCAGAAATCTCAAAATTTCATTCAATGAGACTAACTTCACTCAGCCTATTATTTAGGATCTCTACTCCTATGATGCACATATGGACAGTCCCTACCCTGCCACAGAACTGACTTTATTAGGCTGAGGAAGATGTCAGAATCCAGACGTGTGAGATGCATTCTGGTAATTCCATGCCAGCAGCTCTATTTCAGAAAGATTTACTTATATTTTCATTCTGCCCAATAGAAGCTAGATACGGTTCATGACTAGATTGATCAAAAATTATTTATCTTCCCCTTGCAAGCCACTCATTTTTCTGTGTTATTTTAGGAAAATAGATGACAAGTATGCTCAAGATTACAATTAGGACAATTTAACTATGAATGGTACAATGACACTGTGCAGTAGGAGCATCATAGAATCGTAGCCATAATTTGAGAGCTGCATGATATCAATTATGTGAAAATATTTAGGATTCTGGGAGAGGTTGTTTTTGTCTATTTCTTTCTTTAATGCCCCAATGACTTTTTATACCAGCTATATGTTTAAGTCATCAAATAACTTACCTACTATTTGCTAAATGAACCAGACTCTTACTTTTTCCATCGTTACCTGCTTGTTATTATTAAAAATAAAGGTCAGCTCCTTGGTCTTTTCTCATAGCAAATAAAAATTCCAGTTGACTTACTATAAGTAAAATTCACATTAATTAAAGCTGGTGCTGACCCCCAAAATTCATATATGTTATGGAAATTACACTTTAAAACACTCCCAGTTATCCTGTCTTAAGCCCAGAATTAGAGTTTTCCTGAAGTAGTCTTTGCTTCGCACCAGTATGCTCTGAAGTTGTCTACTCCTTTCCCCATAGTTTATCTCCTCACACCACACAGAAGTGCAGAGTCATATACTGCAAGTATAACTGTACACACAGCTGTTTCTTTTTCTTTTATTTTCAAATTTCGCTCACTTTGAAAGATTTCTAAGGTATGTGATAAAATGTAATATACTGGCCTGGCCACCTGGATTCTCTTTACTGGGTCATAGCCTCATACCAAACATAAGACCAATCACTAAATAACTGTTTTCATGTTAAGTATCTGATACCACGTTCTGGTTAGATAGGTATGTATGTATGTATTTATTATTTATAGAAGTATATGAGCATCTTGTTAACATTTTTACAATGGATAAAAGCTGTTAAATGTACAGCCTTGCATTAAGAAAAAAATCACCTAACAATATATCTTACGGGTTTATAAGGCCTGTTATTTTTCACAGATATTCACTTAAAATCTCACTGTTATACAAATCATGTTTTACATTCACATTAATATATTTTCCAACTTTTCTTCAATTGTCACATTCCTTGTCACGCTACATAAAAGGAAAAAAAACAACCCAGTTTCTAAATTCTCATTTCAAATCACTTCCTTATAAGTTTGGCGTGGTAAATAAAAAATTCTTATAACTGAAATATGTTGTTAGAAAATGAGAACTTCCCTTACCGGGGATACACTTCATTCCTCTGCATCTGGGGGAGTGTCTGAAATGCTCTGGCAGAGGAAAAATACCCCTTTATGGTCATTCCATAACTGAACTCAGGATGGATTAGCAGCTCTTTGAGACAAGACCTCACTTCCTCATACTGCTCAGCACCAGTCAAATGGTCAGAACTGTCAATGTCCCAAACGCCAAGTCTGCACTAGAGTAAATTCCAACCTTGTCCCCTTTTCTGGGCACCCACATCAGAGCACTGCACACACACAGGGCCACCCATCTGAGCAGGCCTGCCAGGCTCTCTGCACATCTGCACAATGCCCAGAAAGGAGAAATGGGAAATCTAGAAGTCACATCCTCATCTGTCCAAATTGTTCCTGAAGGCACTTAAGGAAATCCAACCTGAAAATGGGTCCCGCGCTTATGAAAAAAGGCCTGATCTTTTGATTCTTACATAAAAACTACATTTTGAATAATGTGATTTTTTTTCATGAGAAACTAAATGGTAAAGGGAAATTTGCTGAATTCTAAGATACCAGGGGAGCCAAAAAAAGGTACATAAGTGAACACTTTGGTCAACGTTGCTCAAGCCATAGTTTGCCGTAATCAGAAGTGTCTGGATGCTGATGGTAACCACTTTGAGTGCCTCTTATAATTGCAGTAGTCAAACATGACTTGTATTCATCTTTTGTTTTTGGTACACATTGAGTATTACAATTTTAATATAGTTTTCCTTTCTTAAAATGTGTATACATTGTTTTGGCCCTCTCTGTATAATTGATTCCATCCCAGTGTTGTAATGAAGATCATTACCTATGCATCACAGAAAGCCTCGATATGAGAATAAGATCATCATGAATTAGGCTGTCAAGTCACAACCATTGTCATCAAAGAATTTTGGAAGAGTTCCTCTAGTGCAATTACTGCCAATGCCATAAACCAATGAGAAAGATGAGCACCAGGGCTTTCAAAGTATATTGGATTCACTTTTCAACATGGCATGTGGGAAATTTTAAGTCACTCCTTTCTCCTTTTATTTGCCCCATTAGTCATTCATTTGTTGTTGTTTTTTTTACTCATTAACTCAACAAAAATTTATTGAATACCTACTATGTGCCAGACACACTACTGCGTGACAGAGTATAGCAATAATGATAATAACACAAGAACAGTCACCAAACCTAACTCTTAAATAGTGCTTGTTTACTATGTGCCAGGTACTGTTATCAGTATAGCTCATTTAATCCTTGTACCAATCTCCTGAGATATACACAATTATATGCCCACTTTGCAGGTAAGCAACTGAAGCAGAGAGATTAAGTCCCCAGGTCACACAGTCAATGAGTGTCAGAGTCAGGGTTCAGACCTGCATTTTTTACTCTAGTGTCCATGATCTTGACCTCTATGCTATATGAAGAAAAACAGACATGACTTCATGGAACTTTCAGTGTTTTGGAAAAGACAGATAGTATTCAAATAAACACACAAACATTTGTAATCTCAAATGCTCATAAGATATATTTTAAAAAAAAGAGCAAGGGGCCACTAGATAGGATGGTATAACATTACGAAGGCTGGTCTTGTAGGCTACAAAATGCAATGATTACCTCTAGAGATTCTCATTTCACCATCTTGGTGGCCCTTGTTGGCTGGTACACTTAGAAAGACAAGAGATAAGGTACCTGGTGAATGAAACCCCTTCTCCTATCCTTGTCCCACCTGAATAAGGAAATCCAAGTTGGATCAGGTGGCCCTTCTTCACATAAAAGAGAGGACCTCCTCATCTGCTGCCCTAAACCAAGAAGCCCATTGTAGGTGTCTTTAAAAAAAAAAGTTCATTTCTGCCTCAATGCATTAGCTTATTAAAAAAAATAAAAGATTTCTTTGGTCTATAATGGTTAACACTTGGGCTTCTGAAAACAACTCAATATATAGCTTATAGTCAGTCAAACAAACACCTTTTGGAGACTTGGAAACAGACTGAAATACTGTTTGAAGGACAAAACCCGGGAAGCAGAGAATCAAGTTCCCAGAGAGACAAAACTCCCTTCCTATCTGGATTTTTTTTTTTAATCTGAGCTTTATTACCCATGATTTTATTATCCATGACCAATGACAAACCTACTTCTTTTCTTCCGGTGTTAAATAATCCAGAAAGAAAAAAAGTCTCTCTTTTCTTCTCAAAAAGCTCTCTGTAGGTTTGGAAATTTCGCATCTCTGTTATTATTTATTTTATGTATTAGTTTTCTGTCTTCAGTCTTCATATCAGGTATAGTCCATAAGTATAGGATTAGAGCCAACAGCACTGGTGACAAATCAGCTCCTAATTCTGTAGTTTCACTCCACTGAGGTTAATAATGATTTAGAGGGGAGAGTGAGGGCAGGTGCTCATAATAGCACCATTAATTATATGTGCTTTACACATTTAGATAGAAGAGCAACATCATTTTCAGGTCCAATAAACTAAGTACTTTCTTTAGTTCATTGTTCAGAATCATAAAAAGAATAATTCTTGATGTTGTATTGCCACAAGAGACTCCTGCTTCATCATTTTAGTGTATCATTCCATATGGGATTTTATATTCTACCTGGTTCTAATTAATGACATTACTATATTAAAATGCCTAGATAACTAAATATACAAGTTAATCATTTGACCTTCAATGAGGCTTAAACAGCCTCTAACAAGCAAATGGTGCATTAAGTCTCATCTTGCATAGTAGCACATTACATTTGAGATTAGCTTTGGTACAGTTACAAGTATGAGAAGTCTTAACATTAAAGAAGAATAGTCTTAAAGTTAGAAACTAAACTTTAAAAGTAACTTACATTATGTTAAATTTCTTGTTAGTGTCATGAGACTTAAAAACCCACAAAACACATTAAATGTGACATTCTTCAGAAATATCTTCTATACCCCATTCCTTACAAATCTGTGAATATAGTCGACTGATGCTTAATTGCCCAGTCATCGTAATCCATTCTTCTTTAATTAATATACTTCATGAATAAATAAACTTATGTCTTTCTGTGGTTTATCTAGAAGTAAAATACCAAATAAATTGTAAATAAAGGCTTTAAAAAAGTATGCCTAGAACTTAAGGATCTGTACTGCTCCAAAAATGAAGTAAATGTCCTTATATCTCCTTTAGTACAAGGCTATCATTTTTACATTGACATATAGGAAACAGGGTAGTATATTTATGTCAAATTTCTGAAAACATGACATTGTATTTTCTATTTCACTAAATGATCTTTGTGTGCTCATTCCAGAAAGAGGAAAGTAAAAAAATCATTGTAACAGTTGCAGTTTGTATTAACTTCAAAGCTAGTAATTCCTTCTCAAAGATAGTTTTCCTTCCTTTAAAAGAAAAAAACAACTTAGGTTTAGAGTAAAAAAAAAATCTCATAAAAATAAAATATTTAGAAATGTGTTGATAAATCACCTGCAAATTACTTTCAGGCCTTTGAAAAACAATCTAATTTAAATCAACAGTCTAAATAGGTCATTTAACTTAGAAAAATTAAAATTAGCTGTGCAAGGTCAATTCTTTTTCTAAAAGATCTGCATCCTCAATGTCTTCAAAGTCAAATCAGAGTTAAATATCAAGAGCAACTTAATGCATGAATTTATTCCAAATCTCAAAGTTAGTCTGCCCTTGAAATGGCCATAAGCATTTACATTATATATAAAAACACAGTGTGTGTGGTGGAGGGTTCTCCAAGAAGTTGGGAGTGGAAGGACAGAAGGTAAAGCAAAGAACTCTTACATTTCAGAATAGTGGTGTATGGGGTGGGGGGGTTCTCTACTGGTGCTCTTGACTTGCCTCTCCATGGGGGACCGTCACAGCTCATGACAAATCAAAATCAGCCCAGACACACTTAATACAAAACAAGTACTTCCATACTAGTTTAGTTTCCCACAAGCTTCTCTTACATTAAACGAGTCATATAAAATCATGAGCCTTATCTCTCTTGCTCAGCGCCTTTAAGACACTCCGGTAAACTCGGGGATCAAATCCCTACTCCCCAGAAAACCTTCCCAACCATAGGAGTAACTAGAAAAATTTAAAGGTAACATCTTTGAAGTATGAAAACTACCAAATAAAACAAAACACAAATGAGAAAATTGGCTGCCTGAGACACCCTCTATTCCCCCACATCAGACCATCCGTAAAAGCAAAAGGACCTAGACAACGCTGGCGCGTGAAGGTGTCCAGTGTCAGAGTGGAGTTTGCCTTTAGAAGGCTGGGCACCGCGGCCGGCTAGCAGAGGGATAGGGCTGCACCGCAGGGAGAGAAAGGGGTCAGTTTAGTTTCAGGACTCTCCAAAGCCACCAGGAAATGCACCCCCATCCTTCCTAGGTTTAAAAGTAAGTTTGATACTCAGAAAAAAAATACCTTCTTATTCTCCAGCTAGCAACAATGTATCACAACAGGCAAAGAGTGATCAGAGATGCTAATGAAACAGGTTTTCCTCTCTGCCCAGCTCCTTAAAGCCACTTCCCAAAAATGAGACCTTGATTCCCGCAAGACCTCCCTGTTTAAAGATGGAATGGAAGCCAATTGAAGACTTGACATTAGGGAACTGCTAAGGGACATTCTAAGCGACATTCTTCTTAAAAGGGTGTAACCCAAAACAATTAGGATTTTTTCATTTCCAAATGCATGATAAAAATTTGTATAACTGCCAGGGACAGACAGAAACAATTCCAGTCCAGCCACCACCACCCCCCCACCCCCATCACACACACACACACACACACACACCCCCCTCATGAGCCAATGACAGAAACAGTCCCAGAGACGGACAGAGCAGGCTGACTCTCCTTCAACTACAACCTCTCCAAATCCGCTTTTCGCCTCGCTGTGTCAGTCCCTGTTTAGTCCCTCGGCACGCGCCCTAAGCGGCAGGTTCTTCTAATCTTGAGTTCTGAGCGGACTCGGCCCAGCAACCGCCCTGCCTTTAGCGGGTCCCTCTGGGTGGCGTCCCCGCACTTGGGAGGTTCTCGAAATCCCCAGGACGATAGGCTTGTGGTGGGGCTGGCGAACCCCGGGGATTCCGGCCTCCCGGGGCTCGCGCCACCCACACCCCCCAAGCCCGAGAGGATTAAGTTGCTCGGCACCCAGCGGCGCTCACAGCCCGGTCCCTCCCACTCCCGCCCCTCCGGCTCGGGCGCCCCAGGGTACCCCCGCCTCCGCGGAGGTGAGCGCGCACTCACCGGAGGTGAGCTGCATCCAGGCACAGATCTTGTACACGGTCGCCGTGTTGCAGAAGAAGAAGAGGGTAAAGCAAACGATGCAGGCGATGATGAGCATCATGGAGAGGCCGATGAAGAAGGAGGCGGCTTTGAAGGCGCCCGAGGGCAGCGTGGAGAAGTCCGTGAAGCTGCCCCTGCAGGTCAGCTCCCGGGAGAAGCCGTTGCCGATGCAGTAGTGGAAGAGCCCGAAATAGCCGGCTTGCGGGGTGTCCACGCCGTCGCCGATCCAGTAGGGCTGGATGAAGCACACCACGTTGACGATGGCAAAGCAGATGGTGAAGATGGCCCACAGCACGCCGATGGCCCGAGAGTTCCGCACATAGTTGGTGTGGTACAGCTTCGCAGCCTCCTGAGCCGGGAGCATCGCGGCGGCGGCAGCGGCAGCGGCGGCGGCTCCGGGCATTCTCCCCCTTCTCCTCCTCCTCCGCCACCCCCTCCCCTCCCCCGGCTCGTCCTCCGCCTCCCCCGCCTCTCCGCGCTCAGGAGACACACTCACCGAGCCGCGCGCTGCAACTCCCCTGCCTCCGCCTCAGCCCAGCAGCGCCAGTTTCAGAGTCTGCATCCTCGCTCCCGGAAGGAGGGCGGGGGAGCGCGGAGCACCCCTCCGGCGTTCCTGGCACAGCCTGGCGCCCCCTCCCCTCTCCTGGAGTTCCAGCCCTTCTCACCACCCTCCACCCCTCTTCCCGCCGCCGCTGCAGCTGCTGCAGCTGAAAGCGACAAATCCCGCGCGGGGCACCGTGGCGCGCCGGCTCCCGCGCCCCCGACTCGGCTTCCCGCCTTCCGCCCCTCCCCCTCCCCGCCCGGCCCGCGCTGCCGGGTGGCCCGGGGCGTGGAGCCTGGGACGCCCCTCAAGTGGCGGGCATGGGCCGGAGTAGCGGGCCTGGAGCTGGGGAGGAGGCAAATCTAAGGAAGGAACGGGAACACCCACAGGGATGCTAGAGGTATTCCCAGGATCCCGGTTGGTGTTAGGGACCAGGAGCGCGAGGCGGAATCTGGGAGCATTTCAGCACCGCACAGCAACGTGCTTCGACCTCCGCATCTTTGCAGAGGCTGGAGGGGCAGCGCGGCAGGTGCAGGCGAGAGACGCCAAGGGAGAGGAGACTACTGCCCTCAAGAGACTTCCCTGTTACAACAGAACTCCCCCTGGCTAACTCCTCCGTTGCCTCGGGTGGACGAGGTGGAGACAGAAGTTGGGCAGGAGCTGGCAGACAATAATGTAAAAGACATACTTCAAAGGTGGTCTCATAGCTGCTCAAATGAGCTGTTTCCTTCTTCGCGTTTTCCACCCTCTACGTAGCCAGATAAACTGTGCCAGTCGAAGCCCCACACATTCCTTTAAGTCAGGTCATTTTCCCCACGAATCCTGCCATAGATATGGCCTGAGAGGCATGGAAGTGACTGTGTCACAGACACGTATAGTTTCTGTGAAAACAGTGGATAGTTCAGCCAGTGTTATATTTTGTACACAAATATGCACTGTGCTGGGTGCTAAGAATACAGTGAGGAAGACAGTAGATGACTTTATTTTCCAGGTATTTCCCCCTGCCCAGCAACCCAAAGCTCCAGTAACCAGATTTGTTTTCAGAGTCATTTCCCCTGAATTGTCCATACACAATTGCTTACATTTTCATGTGGCATTGCTGTTTCATACCTGCACTTTGTGCTGTTTCTTAGCTTAATGTTTTCCTTTTCCAGTCTATTGCTGTTAACAGTCCCTATCTTTCAAATTTCATTTCCTTATTTCCATTAGTTACTTTCTTGGTTCCTTCTGATTCAGATAAAAAGAAACACATAACCCCAACTTGAAACAATGGAGCCAACAGCCTCCCTTACAGCAGCAGATTTTGGTAACAAACCATTCCGAAATATGACCACTGAATTCTCCGAGCAAAAAGATAATTCTATTAGAATTTGACCCCTAAGTCTACACTTAATTGCACATTTTATTATAATGCAAAAACATGTGTAAGCTCCTTGACACCATCTTGCCATGATGCCCAACCTGCCCACCTACTTACTAGAGCAGTGAGAGACATGAGATACCAGATGATATATGAAACTACCAGGAATGGGTAAGAAAGCTTAGAATGGTTCATTTTGGGGAGGTGGGGGTTTGGAGATGAAGGAAGGAAAGCTCCAAAAGGTATGTGGCTACATAAATGGCTCTTATGTGGAAAAGGGGTTATACCCTAAGTGATGAAGACCATCCATCCCCTCATCTGATAACATGAAGACTTGAGATCATATAGGGAGACAGAGGAAAGAGGACTATGGGACACACAAGATAATGAAGAGGCTGAAACTGGGAAAGAATTTAAAAGGGTGAGTGTGTTGGAATCTTACATTCAGCTTTTCCTATAGGTATGAAATTTAGGTATTAGAGTTCAAGGTCCATTAGGCAGAACTTTGGGAATCAAGAGGACAGAGTTAAACAGTAGTATGAGATATGTAAGTTTAGGTGACTAAGAATTTCTTGGAAGTATGGTTGTAGAGGCTCAGAAGTTCTTTTAAAAATGAGAGAGCTTTGGGGGAGGTGGAGAGCATGACCTAAATACGAGCGGGCCCAATATAACACTTGCAAGTCTCTAAAAATATAATTCGTGACGATGCATCATCAGTGCATTGGTGGCAATGGAAGGTCAGAACTTCTGTTAGATTTCATTTGTCTTAACTCCCCTGAAGTTGCTGGTAAATCAGAAGTTTTAACATGAAAGGAGGAAGAGAAAAGGTGAGAGCAATCATATTTATGGGACCATCTGGCAAGCCATGTGTCCCAGGCATAGGGACAGCTTTACAGCCTGAACTGACAGGAATTTCTAGTGACTCTCCCAAGCCCTCAAATCTCCCCAAACATGCTTGTATGAAGTGGTCTTTCTTCAAAACCAATATCTGAAGGAAATCTTACTGTTTCTGTGGGGTGGTTGAGATGGAAGTTTGCTGAGAGGGGAAAGGCTGAGAATCAAAAGGCCTACTTTAGACCTCAGTGCTTAAAGTGCCTTTATAGGAAAAAGAAAAGACTGGCAAGTGACTCAGATTCAAATGTTGTGATTCAAAAAGCTTTTCCATTTGAGTCATGCCCAAGGAGAGCCTTGTTCTTATTCCAGGTTTGGAATTGCCTCTGGGTTCAGGCTCAGAATCACTCAAAGTGTCCCCTCTTGTCAAAGCAACTGGGAACAGCAGTGCTGGTGTATTCCTGATTGAAAGTAATCCCATGGGTTGCTGCTTGAGGTAAGGGCTCAGTCGGGGATACACTGAACCCTGCCAATAGCTCGTCTGCCCCCCTTTATCCTGCCCTACACTGTAACAGATTCCTAGAATGCAGCAGGGTCTCCCCAGACTTGGACTTGGGATGAGGTAGAGCTAGACAACTCTTTCGTTGTCATCAATGAAAGCAGATTGTCCTTCTGCATCTTCCCAAATCCATCCATTGCCCATCTCCAACTTTGTCCTTGGCAACCAGAAACCCCAGAGGTAAAACTGTCCCTACCCTTAATCTACAGCTTTGTCTGGAACCAGGCAGACTTTAGGAGTTCAGACAGCTAAGCATCTGGACAACTAATTACATTCACCAAATATGATGTGCCCAGGAAAGCTGTTTTGGAGAGGAGGGAATAATAAAACTAGCCTGATTCATGCTAAGGAGTTACTATTGATAGAAAACTATTTTGAAACTATAACATGATTCATATGTGCTAAATAACTAGTAGAAGTCAGTGTCGCTGACAGCATTGAATTAGAAACACTGAACATTCAAATCTCAAACTTCACTGTTAAAAACGTTTTTCTCTTACTGCCACAAAGAGTCAGTAGTGAGACCCACTCTTTTCCCCCGAACTGTGTCTTAATGAGCATAAAAGAGAAAACATAATACAACAGTTTGACTGTGTAACACTACTAAAAGGATTCTGGATGAGCTAAAGGATTAAATGTTTTGATCCTAAACTAATGCATGATGGCTTAGGGGAGTGTGAAAGCCCTGGAGGGCTAGAGACTTGGGATCCAGACACAGTACCTCCTCTGCCTCAGGCTCTTGGGGCTCCGTTTTCTCATCTCCAGAATTATGGTGAGGGAGAGGGCACATCAGGTGAATTTTAAGGTCTCTTTATGCAGTAAAATTCTATTCTCTTCTACAAAGACTATTCCAGAGTGACTTTGCAAAAAATCATAACACCCAGTACTTGAAAAAAAAAAACGAGGCAAGGCCTAATAAGAGATATCAGGCTCTGGTGATATAGACATTTTATTTAAAATTGAAAACCCTTTCTGAAATCCAATTGTTATAATTTTTCAGGCAATGGGTACTTAGTGTTTTCAGGTGAGGCATTGCCATTATGACCTTGGGAAATGGAGAAAGAGATGATTTTGAAAATCTGTTACTTAGTTGATTTCTAGGGATATTATCAAGGTCACTGTCAGATCCCACTCCAGAATATAAAGTCTAATAATGAAGCTTTTTTCACTCATAGAGGGTTTCCCTCTGCCCCTCCCCAACCTTAGTTTTCTTTTAGGGCTTTTCAGAAATCAGGAAACACCTCTTAGTTAATCTGTCACTAAAATAGCAATGGCAATCAGGTGGATTGAGTGTTTCAACGCCTCCTGCAAATCAAGATCAAATAGATCACAAGGTTCTGATTTCATTGCACCGTAGTCTATACCACTTTGCAAAGAGATGTGAGCTCCACACATGGAGAGAAATTTGAAATAGGAATAGCAGTCATTCTCCTTCTTTCCTTTTTTCCTCTGTTTTGAATTGGATTCTGTGTAAGAGTCCCCCTTTTATAAGTTCTTTTCACTTTTCCAGACTAGCTGAGAGCATAAGTTTTTTGTTGTTGTTGTTGTTTTGGGTTTTATTGGTTTTTTTTTGTTTTTGTTTTTGTCATAAGGCTGAACATCTCCACAGCCTGTGCTGTTAACCTTTTAAGTCCTTGATAACTTCAGAACAATTCTGTTTGAAGTAGTAACCTCCATTGAATAAAATACTATGGAAACATGACCATCACTTGAGGTATGATTTTTTAAGTCTATAATGAAATGATGTTATATTAAAGTTTTAAGTAGGTTTATTCACTTTCAATCTAGTACTAGTTGGTCTTTCTGATCTTTAAAAAAAATAAATTCTATCTGCAGTTCATTCTGAACCTACTTCATGGAGTTTCCCACTCAAGGTGTACCTTGATTGAAAATCAACACCCTCATTTGGAACATCTATCTTAGTACCGTCAATTTGGAGGTTATATTTGAAACCACCGCCTGAATTGTCTGTTAAAGACAGCTTTATCCACAAAGATTGTCTTTTCAACAATCCCTTGAGTCTCAAACCTCAGGTTCAGTCCTCTTGAGAATCTCCCCAAGCCACAGAGCATATATTTTAAGCCTCATAACAGACACCAAACACTCCTCTAAATGTGAAGGAAACTCATCCAGATGCTTTCTTTTCCTGCTATGGTGACATGAAAATATTAATCTTGATAATTCAGTGCTTTTGTTGAAGAGGCCCATTTTTATGTCTATATTAATCAGCATTTGTAGCAGAAGCAACCCAAATTCTCAGCATCTTATACCCACAAACATTTACTTCTAACCCACACCACATGATAGTTACTGGTTGGCTCAAGTCCTGCTTCAGGCACTGGACCTGACTGCAGATCTGCTTGTATTCTCATTCTCAAGTCCAAGTTGAAGGAAAAGCCCCTATCTGGGATATGTTGTTGGCATAAAGACAGAAGTATAAGAGGCTGAGATAAGTTATAAAACTGTACTAAAACATTTGCTCAAACATAGAACGTAGCATGTCTTCTCATAGTCCATGGGCCAAAGCATATCATATGAAGAAGTCAAAGGTCAGTGTGCTAGGGATATAAGATCCCCTTACAGGAAACAAATGAGTGAAAAATCAAGAACTTTAATCAACTCTATTATATCCATCCTCTGACAAAACTTTAACATCAACTGACTTTTCAAATGTTTCCTGGAAAGACTATATGCATATATGATTTTGCTTAAAAGCTATAGACAATTTAATTTTTAATAAACACTTCATTCTATCTACTCTTTTATTGAATAATCTGCCTCTACTTGATATTTATTTATGGAAAAAATAATAAACTGAAAAATAGTGTTCTCTTAAAAGCTAAATTCAAAATGAATTTCTTCACTTTACAATATTCAGACATGATATATGATTCTGTCTATTAAGGTATGTTTGATCAGAAATGGCATTTAGTTTCAAAGTGGAGAAAATTTATGTTGCCTTGTAAATTCTCAAAAGCCTGCAGTATTTTCCAAACTTGAGTATATATCCTTTTAAAACACAAAAACACTCTAGTGTACCTATAATAATCACTTATAAAATTATTATTGTAACGTTACTTAAATGTAAAGAGTAAATATTTAAATCATAAATCTTACTTTAATTGACTTTCAGTCATGGCA
>NW_017731586.1:90146-94281 GCF_001890085.2 Hipposideros armiger
AAGAAGCCAAACACAAAAGATTCAACTTACAATAAATTTCCAGAAAATGAAAATCTCCAGAGACAGATTAGTGATTGCCTGGAGCTAGAGGTGGAAGCAGGGGTTGACTTCAAATCGGCACAAGAGAACTTTTTTGGGGAAGTTAAACTGTTCTAAAACTGGGTTGTGGTGATGGTTTCACAATGGTAGAAATTTACAAAAAAATTATTGAACCACACACTTACAAGATTGAATTTTATAGTATGTAGATTATACTTCAATAAAACTGTTTAAAAATTGAATTTAAATTCCTAATGCTTATCCTTCTTTTAAAACCTGTTCATACAATTAACCCAAAAGAAATTTACAAATTAAATATGTCAAATCACCAAACTAATAAAATTCAAATGAACATTTCCAGAATATGATGGAGAAATTTAAAGATACCACCTAATAAAAATATTTTTCTTAAGTATTATTTATTCACTTATACTAATTAACTTTATGCAAGTTGAGATGCATAAAGACAAGATCAACTCAATAAGTCCTCTCTCCCTGTGAATTCGGCCATGGTTGATCTAGTGTAGGTTTTTTAGGGGCTGCAATGTCTAGACTACAATGTGCCCTATGGCAACTTGGTTCTCACCACTTTTCTCCTCCTAACTACTATATAACATTTGCACAGTTGGACCATAATGTGCTTTGGTTTTACTTGGTGCCTGGATATCATTCACTAGAATGTAAGTTCCACAGGACCACGGACTTCTTTGGAGTCACTGCTGTGTCCCCAAAGCACAAAACAGTGCATTGCAGATATCAAAAGAATGAATGAATGGATTTATACATAAAGACTGCTTTTATTATGTGTTATTAATTCACAATATTACTCTGATGCACTATATCATTTTCAAATGATAGTATCATAGTCACTAAAAAAGAAATTAACATCTTATTCTAGAAAATGATTTTCAATTGCAAATTATCACTGCCAAAAGGAAGAGGTTTTGGGGGGTTGGTTGCTTGTCTTTGAAACTAGTAGGAGCTGTATTATAGTTGTGGGATGAGTGTTATCATCTTGACATTAGGATGTGTAGTGGAGCTGGGCATGCTTACCAACACTTTTAAACTAAACTCTGATGCATCACTCGGCATCAATGCAACAATAAATACAGAGCCTTCCTCTGTTCCAAAACTACTTATCAGTACTCTTTTCAGCCTGTAAGTAAGCGTATCAGATAATTTGAAATACACATATTAATTTTTTAATTAGCACCAAATTAAAAACTAAAATTAATTCTCTTAGAGAGCTCACAAATGCTGAAGAATATGTGCTGTGGATTTCAGTTTAAGAAGCACTGGCCTAAGTCACTACGCGTTTAACCTGGTAGTGTTTCCTGGTTTCATGAGTATTTATATTTCATTAATGTCTTCGCTAAAAGCATGAAATAATGCTTCAATTAATTGTTCTGTTGGGAGGGGTAGTCTACTTATGAAATTTTTCATTGAAAACACCTGCTTTTAAATATGTTTCAGGCCCAATTCATTCCTGCTGTATTTCATGATGGAGAATTCTGAGATCTCAGCAGAGTATTTCTTCAAATGCTGAGGCAGATTCTTGGCTGCACACCGGGAGGGAAGAGAAATGAAGACTGCTCGCCAGCAACATTCTGGCCTACTCTCAAACAGGCAGAGGCAATGGCAACCCTTTGGGGAGAAGACTACTTGCACTCCCCATTCCTCCCCCGCCACCCCTCACAGAATGCCAGCTCAGATAGCTTTGCATTTGGGGGCCTTACACACGTAGAAGTCATTTCCTTCATTCATTGACATAAACAAACACTAAGTCGTGCCTACTGTAGGTTGTCCACTTTGCTAGTTGCTGCGGTTACAGATGTGAACAAGACACAGTTCTTGCCTGAAGGAGCTCATGCAATCAAGTAAAAAAGATAAATTGAGTATTGCAATGCATTGCGTTACGTGCTAACATCTGATAGAGATGCCCTCTGAAAGCACAGAGGGGAAGCTTCTAACTTGCCTGTGATCCAAGAAAGCTCCCTTGATGAGGCATAGATTGATGAGGGCATGGAGAGAAGTGAGAACAAGCAGAGGGGATGTTAAGAAGAGAGACCAATCGGAATAAGGGCATTAAGACAGGAGAACTGGGAATTAAAGAGGAGAGGTGTGTCTACTTTCTTCTTCATTCCTCTGTTTATCCATCCATCTATCCATCCATCCAACAAACACTCATTAATTATCTCTCAAATTCCAGATGGTGGGCTAAGTAGTGTGGTTTCAAAGGTTATTAGGAATTCACCCCATTACTCTAGAGGAACTGGAGTCCAGTAGTTCAGGAAAGACCTAAATAAACACAGGACCCCCTGTTTCTTGCATCTGTTCCATTCTTCCCATCTTTACCACCAGGCCAGTCTAAGTTATTAATCCCTTGTTGCCTAAACTACTACAATAGCCACATCCTTGTCCTCCTTGCTTTCACCCCCCTATTCTTTATCTTTCACACTGAGGATAGAGTACTTTTTGAAATGCAAATCTGATTAGGCCATTGCCTCTGCTTAAAACACTTCAATGGCTTCTGGCTGCTGTGAGACTAAAGGCAAAATGCCTTTGCATGCCCCTGCCTGGTCTGGACACTTCTACAAGCCTCTCTAGCCTCAACCCATTCTAATCTCGCTTTCTCACTCACTTCTCCAGCCACATAAGCCTTCTTTGTGCTGTGGTTCTTGCTATGTTCTGTCCTTCTGCCACGGGGCTTTTCCACATGCTGTTCCCTGTGCATGGAATGTTCTCTCAGAAATTTAACTTTCTTCATCCATAAGATCTCAGTTTAACTCTTATTTGTTTTTATGGAAAGAAGTCTTTGCTGACCTCTTAGACTTCTTTAGACTCTCTCATGATCTCTCATTTGCACCATTTATCACTGTTATAATTCTCTATATTTATAAGTCATATATCTATTTACATGACTATTTGAATAATGCCTGTTTCCCTCACCAGACAGTAAGTGTTTATTTTTCCTCACCACTGAAAACATAGCTCCTAATTCAGTGCTCAGTAAATATTTATTGAATGAATGAACACATATGGTGCGGCAGGTTGCACTTTCCCAAAATGGCCACAACTATATCTCCCATCCCACATGCTGTTCTTAATGTGTGGTTTTATTGCTCCTCCTGTTGAGAGGTGGGAACTTTATTCCCTCCTCTTGAATCTAGGCCCACTTGTGATTATAACAGAAGTGATGTTATGTGACTTGAGGCTAGGCCATAAAAGGCAACAGCTTGNACTTATAAAATTATTATTGTAACGTTACTTAAATGTAAAGAGTAAATATTTAAATCATAAATCTTACTTTAATTGACTTTCAGTCATGGCAGCATGAAAAAAATCACTGCACCCTCTTCCCCAAAACAAACATAAAACTGAATAAAATTGCCAAAACAGACATTTTAATTTCCCAAAGTTTGAAAACAGGCAAATAAAAAATTGACAGGTGTTTACTTATGAAGAAATGCTGGAATTTGGATAAGAAAAGTGGGACTCTGTGGTCTTCTTGCCTGGCATGTATACCTTCCTACTTACCTCCAGCTCAAACAGCATACGATTTTAGTAGGGCAGGACTAGCAGTGAACACCATCAGCTTCTGCCAGAAGGGGAAAATTTCTCTAGGAGTGGAGGACAAAAGTCCATGCCAAACAACATTATTACTGAAATTACAATTGCAATAGAAAATGAGTGTGGAAAACCTATGGCTCTCCTAGCCAGAGGTCCCTCTCGGGGCAAGCAGTGGACTAGTCAGAAATTTAATAGAGATACCCTGGAAATGAGAGAGCCATAGAAAAGCTAGGTAAATCCTCTACACATCCCTGGCTAACTGAGGAATGACATGCACATTCCAGGGAGACAAAGAAGAATTTGGTGGAAAGTAGAAGCTGAGGAAGATTTGAGAAATGCCTGAATCCATTGTCAGAGGATGGAAGCTTTACAGGTTTTATGTATTTGAGCATAACTGCTATCCAACTCAT
The DNA here is from genome assembly GCF_001890085.2 of Hipposideros armiger. Classification (NCBI taxonomy): domain Eukaryota; kingdom Metazoa; phylum Chordata; class Mammalia; order Chiroptera; family Hipposideridae; genus Hipposideros; species Hipposideros armiger. The sequence continues at coordinate 94,166 of NW_017731586.1, forward strand.
TACCTGACCACTAAGCTATACAGACTTGAAAGAAAACCTTTAGGAAACCAGGTTAAAAGATCGATATAAGAATAATAGTTTCTTTTAAAAATGTGAGCAGAGATATCAGCAGCCAT
>NW_017731586.1:100166-111020 GCF_001890085.2 Hipposideros armiger
CTTTTGAGACCTTTGTTCTTGGAAATCAGCCACCAAGCCATGAGGAAGTCCAAACAGCCTGTGGAGAAGCCCTTAAGATGAGGAACTGAGACGCTGCATTCCATAGCCCTGGTTGAACTCCCAGCCGGCAGCCGGCACCATCTTTCAGCACTGTGTGTGAGCCACCCTGGCCGGGGCTGTGTGGAGCAGCAATGAGCCACCTCTGCAAAGCCCCACTCCCAAATCAATGATTGCTATTGTTTTAAGCCATGAGGTTTTGAGGTGGCTGTCACACTGCAAGAGATAACAGGAATATATAGTAAATGAGATTCATGCTTTACTGAAAAAATATCCAGATTAGGTTGTCGAGATCACTAAATCAGATTGAATATTTGGTTACTTACAAAGTGCTTTTCAATTTCATAATTGAACAGAGCAGAAGAAACTATCAAAACAGCACATCAAAGAGTCACAAAGAAATCATGTTAATATAAAGAATTTGTACCTTTTCACCTAGTCTCGATCCCAACTCTGTGCTTTATTTCTGTCCAATTCTTTATTCTTCTTTAGTCTCTTCTTTCCTGTCTTCATTTCCCATTCTTATGTTATTTAGGTCTATGAAATTGCCTTTGTGATCCAGGGTTCAAGACGATGATAATTATGTGATTGGTAAAGATGCAGCTTAAAAGACTGTTCCAAGGATAATAGAAATACCTGATCAAAAGATTTTCAGTGGCATCTCTTCTGAACAAAAGTGTCTGGAATGGTTTAGTTTCTTGATTTTACTTTTGCATGCTTTGTGAAGTATGTCTTACTGGATATGTACAAATTGAGGGACTTTGTGGATTCCCTGCAGCATGTCTGATGATTAAGCTGGTAAGTTATCATGGTTGTAGTGTGGGGACATAACTAATCTCTCTCTGGAGTACATCTTGAGAAGCGCTGTTCTAGTCTCCTCCCAAAAGTTAAGTGGCTACGGATAGAATGCAAATAGAGCACAGTATATTGGACATAAAGAGTGACAGATCTTGAGTCTGGATACCTGGGTTTGAATCCTGACTTATTTATTAATTGTGTGACAGTGGCCAAATTACGTATTCTCTCCAAGGCTCAGTTTCTTTAGTTGTACAAAATGGTACCCCTTCTGGAGGGTTGTTGTGAAGGTTAAAAGAGATGCCACACGTGAAATGGTGAGAAGGTGCTTGGCTGTAAAAGGTGTTCAGTAAATACCAAATCTTACATTGTATCCATCATGATTCACGGCTTCCAGTTCCATTTTAGATTGCCAATCACTGTATAGTCTTTATAGAAAGATGGTGTGTGTGAAACAATCTTGAAAGAAATGAGTCAGTTTATAATTCTCAAGACTACCTCTCACTCTATCAAATGATTCCCCTTCCCCCTTCAGTTGTCTTCATGTATGTTGCAGTTTTATTACAAGATTACTAGGTGAAGAGCAACCCTAATTCTCAATTTACCCTAGTAACTTGGGGAACCAGAATATCATTTAGAAAATTAAGACCCCAGTAGAACGAATGATACCATAGTGTTTTCAACAAATCCCCAGAAATGCCTACCTTACTTCCAGGGAATTGGTTAATAAAGTTTCAGGTAAATCTAGATGGAGAACTATTTAAATGTGATCATAAGAATGTTTTCCCAGTGATATTAAAGGGAGAATAATGAAGTATGTTTTCTTTTTCAAAGGCTTTATCTACATAGCATGGTAGAATTTCACTATATTAAGGCACAACTGAATTTCACTACATTAAGGCATAACCGACAATAATATATTATTAAATATAAAAATGGATTGTGACAACTTAAGAGTCAAAATCAACTATGCTGGCAAATCAAGTGCTTTCTAGTCATATAGATTCTAGTCAATGAGGAAATTCTCTTCAACTCTGCTGCCTGACCCAGGCCTTCAATACAATACTAAACAATGCCAGAAAATTACATTTCTATATTAAAGTTAATGTGAACAAATTAATTATGTTTACCCCATGATGTGAACCTATTAAAATTGTGGTTTTATTACATGAATATAGTAACATGGACATAAAATAATGAGTATTACATTGATAATGATGTGGAGTACAATAACAGTTTGCACACCCAGTAGTGTTCCATGTACTTAACAGAAATGGTCCTATTTAATCTTCACCACAGTACCATGTGAGAGATGAGATTACTATTCCCATTTTATAGATGAGGAAACTCATGCTTAAAGAGGTAAAACAATATGTCCAAGTTCACACAGGATTAGTAAGTCAGAACTGGGATTTTAACATATAACTATCTAACTTCAGAGCCTACTTTCTTAACAATTATGTTGTTGATAAATTGGACTGCATTAAAATTAGAACTTTTATGGGCTGGCCGAGTGACTTAGTTGGTTAAGAGCATGAGCTCTGAGCAACAGGATCGCCAGTTCGATTCCCACATGGGCCACTGAGCTGTGCCCAAGCTGGGCTGCCACTGAGCTGGTGAGAGCATATGCTCTTAGCAGCAAGGTTGCCGGTTCGACACCCGTATGGGATGGTGGACTTTGTTCCTCCCCCGCCCCCAGCCAACTAAAATTGAACACAGCACCTTGAGCTGAGCAACTGTGAGCTGCAGACATGGGGCCAGATCTCTCAATGTGCAACAAGGTTGCCTGTTCGACTCCCGCATGGGATGGTGGACTATGCCCCTACCCCCCCCCCATGCAACTAGATTGAAAATGGCGACTGGACTTAGAGCTGAGCTTGCACCTTTCCACAACTTAAATTGAAGGACAACAATTTGACTTGGAGCTCATGGGTTTTGGAAAACCACAATGTTCCCTTTCCCCAATTCCCCCCCCCCAAAAAAACCTTAAAATAATAAATACATAAAATAAAATAAAATTAGAACTTCTATTCTTCAAAAGGCACTATTTAAAGTAAAAATATAATAAAACAATGCTTGAGAGAAGATATTCTTAGTACCTATATCTGTCAAAGAAATCATATCCAGAATATTTTTTATATATTGTGAAAATCAAAAGCAAATAAAGACCAGCCTTGAAGATTTCCTGAGCAGATAAAACCAGTTTAGTCATATAAGTAAGGTTTAATTTAGTTTACATGGCAAGACTAATGATGGGATTCAGGGCAGGCCACCCCAAAATATGACACTTTGGCATATTGATTATTTTGAATTGAAGTTATTTAAGGAACAGCTAATGCAAGAAGGACACTATGACTCTCCTTTGCTCCCCTTGAAAGGAGGGAATAAATTTCCCATGTGAAAGTTACCCTCCTGTACCAAGAGAAAGAGAGGTGTACGTATCACCAGACCTAGGGATTCAGGGCTGAGAGGTTGTATAAATAAACTTTGCTATTTCTTCAGTAAGTTGCTATCCTAAAACCCAACCCCTTGGTCAATTCTTCACAGGTAATCATTTCTTGGCTTAAAAGATATAAAAGTTGTCTGCATTGGTCAGTTTTGTTTTGATTGCTCCCTGTTTACAAACTGTCTTTTTGATGTGAGCACAATAAATGTGTATGAATTACTACTTCAGTGAGTGATTGGTTTTACTTTGGTTATTTATGAACATTTGAATATATATATTTAATGATATATAATATTAATAAATTCTTACCAATCAATAGGAAACAGACAAAAATACAATAGAAAAATGGGCAAAATGTTTGGTCAGGCACTTTACAAAAGATGATAACCAAATGGTCAGTAAACATATAAAAATATGCTCAATCTCATTATTTGTCAAGAAAATGAAAATCAAAATCATAGTGAGAGACCACTGCATACCCATCAGTAAGGCTAAAATGAAAAAGACAAGCATACCAAGTGTTAGTGGGAATGAGAAGCATCTGGAAATCTCAAATGCTGCAGGTGAGAGTACAATTTGGCAAAACCACTTTGAAAAAGTGGAGATACTGGTTCACTAGTATCTACTAAAACTCAGCATTTGCATACTCTATAGCCCAGCATTTTTAGTATGAGGTGTGCACCCTAACAAAAATGCAGGGGATTCTGTATAATGTATAGCAAAAGACAGGTACAAGACTGTTTATTGCACCACCATTTGTAAAAACTCTCCAAAAGGAAACAACTCAAATGTCCACAAACAGCAACTGAATTTTTTTTTAAATGTAATATATTAATACAGTGAATACTTTATAGCAATGAGAATAAGCAAACCACAAGTGTACACAACAGGGGTGAGTCTCTAAAAATTCTAGTCACCACTTCCAATGTGTGTGTGTTGGGGAGGATGTTCCCCCCACACCAATAAGCAATTCTCCAACACTGGCTGTCCCACAATTCAATTCAATTCTGATACTATCTACCCAGAGGTAGTATCATATTTCACAGATTAGGGAATCAATCCTACAAAACTGCACCCCCACACACCTCAGATGCAAGTCACCTGTGCTTAAATTACGATGACCCTCTCCTTGGGTTCAATTAATTTGCTAAATAGGCTCACAGAACTCAGAGAAACATTTTACTTACTAGACCACTGGTTTATTATAAAAAGGATATAAATCAGAAACAGTCAGATGGAAGAGATGTACAGGGCAAGATGTGAGGAAAGGGCACAGAGCTTCCATGCCCTTTATGGGCATGCCAATCTCCCAGCACCTCGACATTCTTACCAACTGGAAACTCTTTAAATCCAGTCCTTTTCATTTGATTAATCATTGACAATTGATTCAACCTCTAGCCCCTCAGGTTGGGGGTTTGGGGCTGAAAGTTCCAACACTCTAATCACTGTTATTGGTTCCTCTGGCAACTAGGCCTCATCCTTAGGTTACCTAAGGGCTTTCCAAAAGTCACTCCATTAATGTGACAAAAGACAATTTCATCACTCTCATCACTTAGGAAATTCCAAAGGTTTTAGGATCTCTGTGCCAGGAATGAGTTCAAAAGTCCAAATATGTTTCTTATTATAAATCAAAGTTTCACAAGAATATCGTTGATAAAAATAAACCAAACAGAGACCCAAGATGGAGGAGTAAATAAACATTGTGCCTGCTTCCTTAGATGAACACATTAAAATTACAACTAAATTACAGAACAATTAACATGGAGAATCATCTGAAGTCTAGCTGAACAGAAGTTTCGTAACTAAGGATATAAAGAAGAAATCATGTTGCGATGGTAGGAAGAGCGGAGACACAAAGCAAGCTAGCCCCGAACGTCTGTGTGGTGGTTGAGAATCAGGAGGGATATCTTGGTCATGGAAGTTCCCCCCAGAGGAGCATGGGACCCCAGCTGAAAACCAGTCTCCCTAGCTCAGAGCACTGGTTCTGGGAAGAGGATCCCCCACAATACCTGGCTATGAAAAACAGTGGGGATTCCGACCATCTGGGTGGGTCAGGAGACAGCAGGAAACACAGACTCCTCTCAAACGGCCCATGCACAGACTCTCTCATTTGTAGGCAGTCACCTTAGATCAGTAGCTTGGGGAGTGTTGGAGACATGCAGTGGGCAGACTGAGGTGTGTGGCTTCCTAGTCAGGGTTGGAGGACAGTTGACATTTTCCCGTGTGGGGTTCTTCTCCTGTGTAGCCAGCAGGTGGGTGCCATCTTTCCGGTGTTTAGCCCTCTCACATAAGGCCAAATCTGAATCTGATTGGACTGGTGAGCCCCATTCGATCCACCCTGCTGACTCACTGGGATTCTGCCCCCACTCAACTAGCCCAACACCAGAAGATGGCACTTTCTCCGACAGCAGCCAGGCCTACCAGAATTGCGCAATTTCTTGGAAAACTATTGGAGTCCATGGGCCCCAGGTGGGCAGCAACTGACCTTAGTGTGGTATGAGGCTTTTGCTGAGTAGCTGCAGTATCAGCACTGGCACCAAACCAGAGTTTACATTAACCTGATGACCACAACTCTTCCCATTCTAGTGACTCCCTGAAACCCTGCCTCACCCAATTTGTGTACCACATGAGGCTTTATCAGTGGCTGAACCTTAAGGGAGCTGGCAAGTGGCAGTAGTCTTTAGGGTGTCCTGGCATTTTGCAGAGCCATCCCAGGCCTGGTACTGGTAGCAGATATCCTCTGTTCACAACATGGCCTCTACCATGGGCATCTAGGGTTAACACAGGCTTTGAACAACTGCAGATCACTCTTTAGTTCCTACAAGGTCGTCCCTGGCCAGTCACAGGCAGTAGGTGACCTGGGTCTTCACCGGAGCCCCTCACAAGAGGCCCCAGAACCAACATAGTTTGACGTTGACTCAGACCACAGCAGAGCACCAACCAATTAGCCCCACAAGTGGCACACCCAGAGAGCAGTCTCAACAGGCACCAGAGCCCACTGGGGTGAATCTCACTCAGTGGGGTAAGCCCCTGTGTAGCAGTCTGTAAGCTGTGGACATGGCCAAACCCACAGCCCATCAACTTGAGGATTAATCTCACCCATGAAGTGCCAATAGCAATCAAGGCTCAACTGTAACAGGAGGACACACATAACCCACACATGGGACACTCCTAGAGCACCAGGAGCAGGTTACCATGGAGATTGTACCAGAATCCCACAAGGCATCTACTACATAAGGCCACTGGCCAATGCTGGGAGACATAGCAAATCTATCTAACACATAGAAACAGAGAGACAGCCAAAATGGGGAGACAAAGAAATACATCCCAAATGAAAGAACAAGAGAAATTTCCCAAAAAAGAACTAAATGAAATGGAGGCAAGTACTCTACCAGAGACAGAGTTCAAAACAGTCTGCATAAGGATGCTCAAGGAACTCAGTGAGAACTTCGACAAAGAGATAGCAAGCATAAAAAAGGACATAGAAACCATAAAAAAGAAAAACAGTCATAAATGAAGAATACCATAACTGAAATGAGGAATACACTAGAAGAAATAACCAAATTAGATGAAGCAGAGGATTGAGTCAGCGATTTGGAAAACAAGGTAGCAGAAAACACCCAATCAGAACAGAAAACAGAAAAAAAGAATCCAAAAACTGAGGATACTTTGAGACCTCTGGGACAACATGAAGCATAACAACAGTTTCATCACAGGGGTACCAGGAAGAGAACAGAGAAAGCAAGGGATTGACTACCTAGTTGAAGAAATAGTGATGGAACACTTTCCTAACTTGGTGAAGGAAATAAGACATGCAAGTCCAGGAAGCGTAGAGAGTCCCAAACAAGATGAATCCAAACAGGCTCACACCAAGACACATTATAATTACAATGGCAAAGGTTAAAGACAAAGAGAGAATCCTAAAAGCAGCAAGAGAAAGGCAGCTACTAACTTATAAGGAAGATCCCATAAGGTTGTCAGCTGATTTCTCAGCAGAAACTTTGCAGGCCAGAAGACATCGATCGGCACAAAACATTTAACCTGATGAAAAGCAAGGACCTACAACCAAGATTACTGTACCCAGCAAATCTGTCATTCAAAATTGAAGGACAGATAAAGAGCTTCCAGACAAGAAAAAGCTAAAGAAGTTTACCACCACCAAACCAGTATTACAAGGAATATTAGAGTGACTTCTTTAAGACAGGAAAAAAATCAAAATTATGAATAATAAAATGGAAATAGCTACATATCTATCAACAATTACTTTCAATGTAAATGGATTAAATTCTCCAATCAAAAGACTTAGGAAGCCTGAATGGGTAAAGAAACAAAACCCTTGCATAAGCTACCTACAAGAGAATCATTTAAGATTAAAAGATACACACAGACAGAAAGTGAAGGGATGGAAAAAGATATTTCATGAAAATAGAAAACAAACAAACAAACAAACAAACAAAAAGCTGGGGTCACAATAGTTATACCAGACAAAATAGACTTTAAAACAAAGGCTGTAACAATAGACATAGAACCTAGAAATCCCATTTAAGGGGATTACAGAGGACATGTGTATCTATATGTTCATTGCAGCATTGTTTACAATGGCCAAGATGTGGAGACAGCCTTGGTGTCAATCGATGGAAGAATGGATAAAGAGGAGGTGGTACATATATACAATGGAATATTGCTTGGCCATGGAAGGGAATGGGTTCTTGCCATCTGCGGTGGCATGCATGGACCTGGTGGGTACAGTGCAGAGTAGAGTATGTCAGACAGAGGAAGACAGATTAAATGTGATTTCACTTATATGTGAAATCTAAATAGCAAAATAAAGAAACAAAACAGAAACAGACTCATAGACACAGAGAACATATTGATGGTTGCCAGATGGAAAGGGGATGAGGGGTTAAGTGACAAAGGTGAAGGGATTAAGAAGCACAAATTGGTTGTTACACAGTAATGATGGGGATATAGGGTGTAGCATAAGGAATAGAGTCAATAATATTGCAATAACTATGTGTGATGTCAGATGGGTACTAGATTTATCAGGGTGATAGATGGGAGGGGAGTTGGGCAGACGGTGAAAAAGATGAAGGGTTTAGAATTATAAATTGGTAGTTACAAAATAGTCATGGGGATATAAGTAAAGCATAGGGAATATAATCAATACAATGGTAATAACTGTGTATAGTGCCCGATGGGTACTAGACTAGTCAGGGGATCACGTCTTAAATTATACAAATGTGTAACCACTATACACTACACCAGAAATTAATATAAAATAATAATGAATGTCAACTGTAATTGAAAAATTTAAAAAGGGGGGAAATGTAAATGAGAATAAGAGGTCCAAATTTCTAGGTATAAAACAAATAAGTCATGGTGATGTAATGTACAGCATAGGGAATATAGTCAATAATATAGTGATAGTGTGGTACAGTGTCAGATGGTTGCTGGACTTATCACGGTGATCACTTCTTCAGGTATATAAATGTTGAATAACTATGGTGTACCCCTGAAACTAATACAATATTGTTATGTTAGCTATATTTTAATAAATCTTTTAAAAAGGAAAAACAAACACAGAATTATATATTGTATCTTTGTTTAAAGATATTTAAACTATTTATGGAGTTAAAAGATATACAAAACTAATTGACAATAATAGAAAAATGGTTACCCTTGAAGGCAGACTAAGAAGGGGCCTAAGCAAGCCTTCTGTTGTGCTGACAATATTCTATTTTCACTTTGTGAAAATTCATCAAGTTGTACACAAAATATCTGTGATTCTGTCATACTTCAATTAAAAAAAAAAAAAGCAAGAACCCTGGCTCAAGTCTATACTCCTAACCCATAGCTATTAGCTATTATTTTATTTCGGAATCAAGAAACTCATTCTTTGTTCTCGAAATACTCTGTTGTACTCCCAGAAGTCCTCTTACCAAGTGAATGGGACCTTAGTTGGCTGGTTATGATCTTCCTTGGCCTTCTGGAACTAGTAGACACAATAAGCCTTACCAAGACTTTTCTGCACATTTTTGACTAATTCTTTTTTTAAAATTTATTTTTAAAATTTATTGTTCAATTATAGTTGACATACAATTTTTTACTAGTTTCAGGAATACAAATAGTTATTAGACATTTATATACCTTATGAAGTGATTACCCTGATAAGTATAGTAGTATACATTTAATACCATACATAGTTATTAGAATAGTATTGATTATATTCCGTATGCTCTACTTTATATTGTTATGACTACTTTTATAACTGGCAATTTGTACTTCTTAATCCTTTTCATCTTTTTCACACATTCCCTCAACTTCCTCCTATCTGGCAATCATCAATTTTTTTTCTGTATGAGTTTGTTTCTGTTTTGTTTGTTCATTTATTTTGTTTTTGTTCCACACATAAGTGAAATCATATGGTATTTCTTTATATGACATTTTACATAACACAATACCCTCTAGATCCATCCATGCTGTTGCAAATGGCAAGATTTGATTCCTTTTTATGGCTGTGTAATAGTCCATTGTATATATACACACATCTTTATCCATTTGTCTATCGATGGACACTTAGTTTGCTTCCACATCTTGGCTACTGTAAATAGTGCTGCAATGAACATAGGGGTGCATACACCTTTTTAAAAAGACATATTAAAATATAGGTAACATACAATATTAGTTTCAGGTGTACATTGTCGTTATTCAACAGTACACACCTAGCACTATACAGAGTTATTAACACATCGTTGATTATATTCCCTATGCTAAAGAAGTGATCACCATGATAAGTCTGGCAACCACGTGACACTGTACAACATTATCATAACATTATTGATCTTTACCCCTTTTTAATTTTTCAGTTAGAGTTGACAGTCAATATTATTTTATATTAGTTTCAAGTGTATAGCATAGTGGTTAGACATTTATATAATTTAGGAGCTGATCCCCGTGACCAGTACCAACCAACACTATACATAGTTATTAATATATTATTGATTATATTCCCTATACTTTACATCCCCATGACTATTCTTAACTACAAATTTGTACTTCTTAATCCATTCACATTTTCCCCACTGCCCCCAACCCCCTTCCATCTATCACACCATAGACCTAGTACTCATTTGACTCCATACATAGTTATTATTGACTATATTCCTTATGCTATCCCCTACACCTCCATGACTACTCTGTAGCAACCAATTTGTATTTCTTAATCCCTTCCCTTTTCCCCACCCCCAAATCCCCTCCCATCTGACAACCATCAAAATGTTCTCTGTATCTATGAGTTTATTTCTGTTTCATTTGTTTATTTTGTGTTTTGGATTCCACTTATAAGTGAAATCATATGACATTTGCCTTTCACTGTCTGACTTATTACATTCAGCATGGTACCCTCTAGGTCCATTCATGTTGTCCCAGGTGGCAAGATTTCCTTCTTTTTTCAAGGCTGAGTAATATTCCATTATATATATGTACCACCTCTTCTTTACCATTCATCAATTCAGGGACACCCAGGTTGCTTTCATATCTTGGCTTATGTAAATAAT
>NW_017731586.1:118890-123625 GCF_001890085.2 Hipposideros armiger
GTAATAAAATTAGAGGAAGAAAAGTATAAGAATCAATATGAGCCTATGATCATGTCCTTTATAAAAAATTAGAAGTGTTCTTTGTTTCTTTAAGTGTAATTATTCCTGATTTCCCACTGAATTGAAAGTGGCTTGAATTAAGTAAATGAATTAAATGCACAGCAGTTGAGCAGTCACTTTGATATTCCAGGTTCAGTAGCTGAAAGTGTTGCAGTTCTTATCTAAAATGTCTATTAATAACAGTTTTAAGAAAACCACTAGTTTCTAGGCAGCCTGGTGGTTAAGTGAATAAAATTTCTATTTTGTGATTTTCAGAAAAGAAATTGTCCCTGTAAATTGAGAGCCATTAATATACTAAAACATTAATTTATATTAAAAAAAGACCCTGTATTTTAACCTAGCAACAATACTTCTAACATATTCAATAGCTTAAATTCTTACATGTGGGTTCAATTTGGGAAAACTTATCTAATTAATCTATTGGGTTGTCAGAAAAGTCATGACATTTTTTCTATGTTTTTCGTTGCAAAAATGCATCATGACTTTTCTGACAATCCAATAAATTGGAAATGCCTCTTATTGTATTCATTGCTCTGGTAAAATATTATTCAAGATTCCAAGACTCTATTTTCCTTTCCTTCTTGGCTTTTGGTGTTGTCCCTCTCTCTGCTTATTTTATCCCACCATAGGGAGCAAAGTGTTAGGAATTCACACATACAAAAACACACACAACACACCATATAGTGTTAGGGCACTTCATAGTTCCCTTTGTGGCTTCCTAAAATCCTGTCCTGTGTATTCTGTATTGCTATGGATCCAATTATTTTCACTGATTGAGTTTAGAAATTGATTTTAACTTGCCTCCTTTGTTGTGATCCTTAACAAATTGTTACTTGGTGAGAGACTTCTTTAATAATTCATCCATTTATTTGTTTGAAAACAGTTAAGTGTCCACTACTATGTGTCATAAAATGCATTAGGCCTTGAGGATATAAAAGGAAATAAGACCATCCTTGCCTTCAAAGACTTTGTGGTCCACTGAGAAGGGTGTGATGGTGCCGTGGTGAAGGTGAGCCTGGGATACAAATGGAGAAAAGAAAGGAGCGGGGTGCGGGGTGGGTCATCTTCCTGTCCTGTATTACTTTCCTATTGCTCATGTAACAAAATACCACAAACTTAGTGGCTTAAAACAACACAGATCTATTTTCTTATAGATCTGAAGGTCAGAAATCCAAAATGAGTCTCACTGGGCTGAAATCAAGTTGTTGGCAGGGTTCCGTTCCTTCTGGAAACTCCAGGGAAGGGTCTTTCCCTGGTCTTTCCAGCTTCCAGAGACCGCCCACATTCCTTGGCCCCCTTTCATCTTCAAAGGCAACAATCACATCAGTCCAGCATCTGCTGCTGTCTTCACATCTCCTCTTTGCCTCTACCTCTCCTGCCTCTTTCCTTCCTTAGGACTCTTGTTTTAACATTGGGCCCACCTCATANGGTAGGACTGATAGGACAAAGGTGAAGGGTATAAGGCTGTGGCCCTGGTAAGGGAGACAGACCATGGAAGTGACTCTTACCTGCCATGCCATGCCAGCTCCAGCTTCTTCTGGAAGAAGTAGGTATTGCTGCTGTCCTGTAACCCACTTGCATCACCATTTCAGTTCTGCCTCCAACATAACTTTAGTCTCTGATGACACCTGCTGACCCCACTTCTGCCTCCACTTCTGCTTTGGTTCCAGTACCACCAACAAGCTCTGTGCCCATCTCTTCCACACCTTCATTATCTAGTGCATCACAGCTCATTAGTCTCTGCAAACTATGGGGCCACCCAGTCTTTGAACCTAAGAGGTTTCACTTCAAAAGAAGTAGGTCCTTGAAGAGATTCAGGTGACACCGTCAATTGGGGCCAACTCTGAAGGAATATCCAAACTCTGGTGCTCCCCAGGGAGTGAGCTGAGTCCTGTCTTACAGTTACATCATGGATCAATTTCTCCTTAGTTTAATCCTACTTCCTTCACTGCCTTACAAGTGTTGTTCCGTAATGCACTTCCCACTAAATCTCCTGCATGCAAATATCCCAGAGGTCAAGGTCAATCTTCAAATAATGAGGAGGTGTCAGAAGGTGACATCAACCAGAGAGGGAGTGCGTGGCTGATTCTGACAACTCAAAGTCTCACTGGCATTTGGTGGGAAGGAGGAAACAGGAAGAATGGTCTATAGGAGGTGATGAGAAGCAAGGATGACCTCCAACCCCAGTTACACAGAGTGTGGGAGAGAAAACAGCCTTCATTGGGGAAGGCAAAAGTGGAAGCAGGGTCCTCAGGGGATTGCCACCATTCAGTGAGGGCAAGAAAGTGAAGGAAATGTTCTGCAAAGACTGCGGAGATTTTCTGATGGTGGAACATGAGTTTCAAAGAACTGGTAGAAAGGATAGGAGAAAGATAAAATCTGAAAAGAGGATCCACAGACTTGCTTGGGGATTAGAGTGGATGGGAGGAGAGGTGACCTGGCATCCTGGACTCCCAATGGTAACTAAAGGAAGCAGAGCTGAAGAGCTGGGATTGTTAAAGCGGAGCAGGCCAGAGANTTTTCTTCATCAAATTAGGGAAGTTTTCTGTCATTATTTCTTCAAATAGGTTTTCAATTTCTTGCTCTCTCTCTTCTCCTTCTGATACCCCTTTGATCCAAATGTTGGTACACTTGATGTTGTCCCAGAGACCCCTTAAACTCTTCTCAATTTTTTGGTTTCTTTTTTCTGTTCTGATTGGGTATTTCTTGCTACCTGATTTTCTGAATTGCTGATTCGATCCTGTGCTTTATTTAATCTACTGTTGATTCTCTCTAATGTATTTTTCATTTCAGTTATTGTATTCTTTATTTCTGACTGGTTCTTTTCATGTTTTCTATCTCCATTTTTATGTTTCCTTTCTCTTTGTTGAAGTTCTCCCTGAGATCACTGAGCATCCTTATAACCAGTGTTTGGAACTCTGTATCTGATAGATTGCTTGTCTCCATTTTGTTTAGTTGTTTTTCTGGAGATTTGTGCTGTTCTTTTATTTGGGACAGTTTTCTTTGTCTACCCATTTTGGCTGCCTCCCTGTGTTTGTTTCTATGTTTTAGGTAGGGATGCTATGTCTCCCAGTCTTAGTAGAGTGGTCTTACATAGTTGTGTGCTGCGGGGCTCAGTGACACAGTCTTGGAGTCACTGAGCCCTGGACTGGGGAGGGGTTGGAGAGGGGCTGGGACCTCTCGCTCTCCTGTCAGGGACCTCCACACCCGAGATATCCCTTCCGATTTTTAATGGTGTGGAACCAGCCCATTCTAATCTCTGGCCCTCCCATCAGCGTCGCGGTGGCTTCTTCTGCAAGTTCTAGTTATAGGGCTAAGGTTCAGCAAGGCTTTAGGAGGTTCTCAATGATGGCTATTTTGTAGCTTGGTTGTAATTTTGATGTGGTCATGAAATAAGGTAAGCACAGTGTTTACCTACTGCACCTTCTTGATTGGATCCTCCATATATCTTTTTGAATCAGTTTTAATTCTTGCTGTGGGATTGTCATTTCACATTATTCTTATTGGCTTGGGCTTTTTGCCAGCTGTTGCCCAGTCTCTCATTTCTTTATACTCATAGACATGACATACTTATACCTTTTATTTATCTCACTTACTAAACTCTATAAGATTAGGAATTAAAGTGAGTCTTGTCTTCAGATCTTGCCAATCTTAATTGTGATGAGATTGGAAGCCAAGCAGAAGCATAATAAAGCAGCGAGAGCTACAGAGGAAGGCTGGCAGAGTCATCTTTGAACAGTATTTCCAAGTATTAACTGAGAAATAAAACACACTAAATCAGGAACAGAAACAGAAGTCAAATAAAGTGGCTGAGAATTACAATTCTAAGAACTCTAATTTTTCTTTGATTTCAAAAATTGCTTAAAAGATCTATGATTATAGTCCACAGACAGTATTTTATGTATAATAATAATAAATTAATATTTAGAGTGTTTAATATGTGCTAAATTCTGTGCCAAGTGCTTTTATACACATTATTGCATTTAACACTCACAACTACCCTATAATGGATTATATTTATAATTATAGTTATCTGCATTTTATAGATGAAGAATTTTAAATTTGGAAATATTAATTAAGTCATCCAACATTGCCCAGCAAATGAGTGGCAGTGCTGGAATTTGAACTTAGGTCTTTCTAATCTCAAACTATCTTTTTTTTTTTGGCTGAGCCATCCTGCCACCTGTTGGCAGCTCAGTGGCAGCTCAGCTCAGGCTGTGAATCAAACCGGCGACCCTGTTGCTCAGAGCTCGCAATCTTGAGTGAGCTCTTAACCAACTGAGCCACTTGACTGGCCTCCAAACTTTACCATCTTAATCAGTATACTCTACTAACTATTTATTGTACAATAGCTAAGTGTAGGCCAATTGAAGACCAGGGATATGAAAGCTGAATGAGATGTATTACAGTGAAGTGTCTAGAGAGATGGAGCAAAATTCAGAACTTGAAACTAGACAGGATGCTAATCAGGTTTGATATGGACAGACTATCAGTAAACCCAACCATATGCCATATTATTTTATTTTAGGGGTCCTGGATGCATTGTACATTCGTTAGAGGTGTCTCAACTCTAACATTCATTGACATATTATTTGTTTAGAAACTCAAGATTGTTGTATGAGTTAACTGAGACTAATATATAAACATTATGGGTTTTACACATCATCTGGAACCA
>NW_017731586.1:123767-128795 GCF_001890085.2 Hipposideros armiger
AATGTGAAAATCACAGAATGAAGTTGTCAGAATGTTTTCCACTCCATCCAGACTCAGGGTTGAGTTGAATACCAGTAATATCCCTCCTGCACTGGACAAAAAGAGACACTATGGCTGCATCATTTGCATCGTATTATTCTGTGTCACTCAGTAGACAGCCTGGTGGTCAAGCCCTGTTCTGAGCCCTAAGATAGAAGAATAAAAAGTCAGAGGTTGCCTTTTTGAAGACCTGCAGAGCATTTCCAGCTCTGTTGTGAATTCTCATCACTGGAGTATTTGGAGGCCATGTGCCTGAGGGGCTATCCATCAGCAGAGACATAAAGCAGTGTTCTTGGCTGCATGGGGTCAATAAATAGCCCTTGTTCCTTCTGTGAATAGTGGAGATGGTGACCTCAGTGTCACAGAAAATTTCTAATTTGGATAATTACATTATGCTTCTCTCTGTTGCTCCTGTAACTTAAATAGAAAATGGAATTCTTCATTTTCATTTGTCAACTATTGCTTAAGTTGCACTGCTGTGAGGTATCGCTGTGAGCTGTTAAACATCTGCTGTGCCCTACTTTGGAGGTGGTTGCATTTTAATTGAATTTTACTTTAATTGACTGGAACACACTATATAGGTAATAAATCTATTTGCAAAATGCTTTTGAGTCTTTTAGATAGAAAGATTCACATAAATATTAAAATAGTAAATAATCTTATGAAAGATATTTTGTGTGAAAGATATTTTGTGAAACAGAGTCTACTACTGAGTGTTTTTCATGAATGTACAATAAAACACACATTATTTTCTCTTTATGCAGCTAACAGTTTTCAATTAGCAAATCAGTCAATCAGTCGGCATGTTCTCTACACCTGCTTAGCACAGGGCTGGGGTCTGGCTCTTGTGAAGAGGCACTAAACAGATGTAAGAATAAATTGTTTCCACTGGCGATCAGGTCTGTCCCACTAAGGCAAGCGTTGGGGGATACCAAAATATGGGGGAAGGGCCTCTGCCTGACCCAAATACTTTTCCCTCCAGTCTCCCACAGATACATCTGATAAGGGGTTAATGTCCAAAGTTTATGTAGAACTCATATAACTCAACACCAAAAAACCCCCCAAACAATCCAATTAAAAAGTGGGCAGAGGACCTGAAGAGACATTTCTCCAAAGAGGACATACAGATGGACAATGGACATATGAAAAAATGCACCACATCACTAACCATCAAAGAAATGCAAGTATTTAAAAACCACAGTGAGATACCATCTCACAACTATCAGAAAGGCTATCATCAATAAATTAACAAAGAACAAGTGTTGGCAAGGATGCAGAGAAAAGGAAACCCTTATGTGCTCTTGGTGCAATTGCAAATACGTGCAACCACTACGAAAACATTTTGGAGGTACCTCCAAAAATTAAAAATAGAACTACCTCTGACCCAGCAATCCCACTTCTGGGTATTTACTTGAAGAAATCTAAAACACTAATTCAGAAAGATATATTCACCCCTATGTTCACTGCAGCACTATTTACAATAGCCAAGACATGGAAACAAACCAAATGCCCTTCAGTAGATAATTGGATAAAGAAGACATTGTACGTGTATATAATGGAATATTACTCAGCCATAAAAGAGAGTGAAATCTTACCATTTGCAACAATGTGGATGGCCTAGAGGGTATTATGCTATGTGAAATGAGTCAGACAGAGAGAGACAAATACCATATGACCTCACTTATATGTGGGATCTAAAGAACAAAATAAATAAACAAGCAGAAACAGACTCATAGACACAAGAGCAAACTGATGGTTGCCAGAAGGGNCACTTCACTGCCTCCAGGGGAAAATCTCCTGAGGAAAGCTTTTCTTCCCAAACACAAAAACTAAGCTATGGGGCAAGAAATTCAAATGTCCCCATCCCTTTCTTCTTGCCTTAAAACAAGAAATAATGCACCTGGAGGTGCAGTAGTAGCCATCATGGATTCATGAGGCCTGAATAAAGCATGAATTAAAGACTAAGAGAATTACAATGATTTTGACCTTCCTGTTGGGTGTCACTAAATCAATGGTAATAATAATTTTTCTCTAGATTTTATATTATGTGAGAAAACTAAACTCCTATATGTTTAAGCCACTGTAATTGGATTTGCTATAACTTGCAGCCAAGCACTTTTCTAATCAATGCACTTGCATTCTGCTCTATTATATCACTTTTCAAGTTGCTGCTACTATTTGTACCCATATCTCCCTCCCTTCCTAGACTGGGTGTTCCTTACTAGCAAGAGAAACCCAGTCCAGTAGTTAGTGCCTGTGATAGATGGCACCGTGATCTCCACTCCTAGATTCATGCCCTTGTGTCATCCCCTCCTGTTGAATATGGACTAAAGCTAGTGGCTTGCTACTAATGAACACTTTATGGTAAATGTGATGAGGATATCACTTCTGAGACTTTAAAAGACTTAAACTTCCATCTAGCTTGTCCTCACCCCTTCTCACTCATTTTCCCTGATGAAGTAGGCTGCCATGTTGAGACCTGACTTGTGGAGAGGCAAGGAACTAAGAGTTACCTTAGACCAACAGCCAGAAAGAAATTGAGTCCCGTAGTTCAACAGCTCTCCAGGAACTCAATCCTACTATCATGAATGAGTTTGGAAGTTAATACTTCACTAGTTGAACCTTAAGATGAGTGCAGCACTAGATGACACCTTAATTGAAGCCTTTTGAGAGACCCTGATTGAGCCAGAAAAGCCCGCTAAGCTGTGTCCAAATTTCTGACACACAGGAACTATTTTTTTAATAAATGTTGTTGTTTAGGATACTAAATTTGGGGGCAATTTGTTGTAGAGTTATAGATAACTAATTCAGTGTCCAATAAATATTGATTGAATCAAGATATAAATGTTGAATTGAAAAATGCATAAAGGGTAGAAGTAGGGGAAACATTAGGGAAGGCTCAATAGAGAAAGTAGTAGCTAAGCTGAGGCTTGCAGGACAAGCAAGAGGGTATAGAGTACACCCAGTAGAGGAATCACAATGTAAAAGGCAGAGAGAATATAAGGACATGTGAGTTAGGAAACTTACTAGTAGATTGGTAAGAATGCAGAGCAGGATGTCTGTGGAAAGGAGCTGGAAATAAAGGTAGAAAGCTATAATAAAAGGTAAACTCTGAGAGGCTTTGTATGCCATGCAAATGATGTGACTTTTGCTCTCCAGACAATGGGTAGCCAGTGAAGGGTGCCAGTAGAGAAGAAGCATTAGATGGTAGATATAGAAGGAGGTGGAGTGGGGGGTGTCAGTGGGAATGACTAGAGGGAAAACAACTGAAAGACCACTGTAATACTCCATATAATGGATGAAGGTACCCCAAAGTGAGATGGGAGTCGTAGTGGGAAAATGAGTAGCTGATTCAAGAGCTTTAAGGGCAATGGTACTCCACGTGGGAGTGAGATAGAGGGTAGGATCTAAGGTGACTTGGAGGCCCCGGTAGGGTGTATACCTTCACTGAGAGAGGGTCTGAGCTAGAGAAATAAATTAAGCATTATTAACAGAGAGGCGGTAGGTGAAGAGAAATGAACATTTACTGAGAACACACCATGTGGCAGACCTGAGATCTCTACTTATGGTTTCACATTTATTTCTCACAAGAACTTGCTGAGTTATGCATGATTAGCCCCATATTACTGAAAACAAGGAAACTGAGGTTCAGAGAAATCAGATAACTTCCTCAAGGTCACATAGCTAGTAACTGGAAGAATCAATGTTCCAATTCTCTTGACTGTCTCAGAAGCTCAGATTATTCCCACTCTCCATGGTTCTCTGGGAGATTGACAAAGCAAGAGAACTAAGAATGGAATCCTGGGAAAGAATGATATTGGAGAGGTGGGTGAGGAAGAGCTGCCTGGGAAGTGGGCTACGGAAGAGTGGTCTGAGAAAGAGGAGATTAGAAAGGGTGGTGTCATCAAAGCAGTGGTAAGAAGAGATTCAAGATGGAGGAAACTATCAACAGGATCAATGCAGCACTGAGATGAATGACAGAAAAGTGGTTGCTAGTGACCTTAGGAAAGCAGTCTCAATAGTGTGGTGCCAAATTACTGGTGCCTGAGGCAAAACTTAGATAAATAAGTAAGGGCAATATGTGCAGACAACTCCTTTTCCAGTCTGGCTGTGAAGGGAAGGAGAAAGATTGAGATATATAGGAGGTGCTTAGGGTCCAGATAAGACTTTGCTTAGTTATACGATTAGTTTAGACATAAAGCATCTGCTTGAACTTGATAAAATCAGGTTCATATAAAACTCTTAAGGAAGACTTCTATTTTTTCTTACATAGGAGGGAATATCTATCTATCTATCTATCTATCTATCTATCTATCTATCTATATATATATATATATCAGTATTTAATCCCTGTAATCCATAGGCTAGAGGTGAGGTCATACAATAATATCTAAACAGCCTTCGTTATATTTCTTATTTCTTATTGGGTAAAATTGTTACAGCAGCATCTAAAGTGACTATGATTTAGAGGTCAACAGTGCCTCTACCAGAAAATGCTAGCTTCCCTCTCCTTCAGACCATGGAAATGTCCTTCCTCAGCATGCAGGGACAGAGTTGTTAATTATAATTTTACATGGATCAGTAAATTGTTTGCAGGTGGCCATTACCAAAATGAATGAATTATGTAATAGTACTACAATGGCTAGTTGATATAGAAATTTGACCCAGAGACAAATCCATTAACATGTTTCTTCTTATTTCTAATTATATTAGATTAAGGCAAAATTGAGCCAAACTATCATTATTCAACCTAAACTGAAGTCATCCAGCATTTAAATTAAATGCAATATAGTAAGGAATATGGCTAGTTCATACAGGATAATCAAGCTGGTTAATGGATGCAGAATAAGCTCACATCTGGAAGAAAGGAAGACATATTCAGTTTTCCATCCAGGCACTTTTCAGTATAATGGTTGATTTTTTCCCTTTTGTAAGGCTGCGTTGATATTGTGTAGTCACTCTCTTCAAATTACATTTCTTTGTGTAGAT
>NW_017731586.1:131553-140128 GCF_001890085.2 Hipposideros armiger
TCAGTTCAAGAGTCAGATTCACAGAAGAAAGCTTCTGATGGCCCAGTTGGGTCATAGTCCTGCCCTTGGACCAGAGGATGGCAGGACATCTTGGTTGCTATGCCCATCAAGTCTACACCTGGTGAAGGAAGGAGGGATAACTTCCCAGAGCAAAACTGGGTCACAAATGATAGAAGAGGGGCTGCATGTTAGGCAAAGGAACATCACAGTTGCCCCACCAGTGACCTCAGTGTACAGTGCTGATAAAGAAGGCAGCCTCAGGTGGCCTAACGGAGCCCAGAAAGGACAGAGCCGCTGATGGATTCGGAGAGGCCTGGGATCCTCACGTGGCTCATGCGCAGAGCAATTAAATGTACTTGTCCTGCACTCCCTTCTAGGACTGAATCTGGAATTCAAATCAAACATTATTTGGGTGGAAAAGATACGACTTTATGGGCTGTTTCAAAGAGCACATCAAAGAAGTTCTTTGTAAATAGATTGTGCTGCGCTAAGTGTTACATAAATTGTGAAGGACTGCAACTGCTCTTCAATATGCAACTGGGTTAAGTCACAATTAATGGCAAATCCAGTCCATTGCTAAATATATTTTTTCCTTTCCCTTTTATCCTTTCAAGAAGTAAAAATGTTGACATCCATGCCTTTGGGAATTATGGATCAATCCAGTCTATCTATCCTGCTCATTACCTGCCATGCTATTCCCTATTTTAACACCCTCCAAATGATAATTTGGCTTTTTCCCATGCAAATACAGGTCTTTCACTTAGAACACTAGATTATTCTTAAATCAATGGAGAACACAGTTTATTGAAAGGTAAAGTACTAATGTAATGCCACTTTCTTAAATAAATTCACACGCAACTTGAGATGTATCTCCTCAGTAAGTTCAAATAACAAAGCACACAGGCACCAGCATACAAATCCTCACACTATTACTGCCTTTGCTATTGCTGCTTCCTGTTGCATGAACCTCTCTGAACCTGATAATGTCCATTTGTGATCAGCTTTTCTTTCCCCACAGGACAGAGGTTCACCCTGGGAAGACTGCTGTTTTCAGAGCTCCCGTCATATATAATACATGTTCCTTGCCTCATGCTCTGCCTTTATGAAAAACTTTCAGCAATCTTCTGACTCCACTCCATGTGTGGTCCCTGCTGCTGTTTCTAAACAAGCCACAGCTTTGGTGTGAAAACAGTGCAAATTCTAAGCAAGATCAGTAGTATCTGATCTTAATGCTATGATGTTAGAGATGATGCCAAACATGAAGCTACATACCCAGAAGTTCCCATGAGGTTTAGGACCAAAGAACCTCCAAATTCCAACTCCTAGACCACATGCTTTGCTAGCACGGAGTTCTCTAATGTCTCATAAGACACTTCTAACCTTCTATTTGGCTAAACCTATTTACCCTTACAGGAGTAGATAACCCATTCCTGAAAACTGTTTTCTAGCTGGTTTCTATAAGCCACTTAAAAAAGGAGAAAAAGGCAGTGCAAAAGCTACTACCATAGCAACAGAAGCAGTTTAACAAGGCCACCATCTTTTTCAATCTATCTATCAATGTTAATCCTAGTTGGGGAGAAGAAAAATGACCAAAGGATAGTGAGGGAACCGAGAAGGCCATCTGTTTTATGTAAGTTGAATTAGATATGTCAACAAGTCTCTCATTCATTTGCGTTTGGTCACTAGACAATTTCCTACCTTCCGACAGAATCCCAATTTCACTGAAAACTGTACTTGTGTATTTGTATAATAAATTTCATACCTTTCTCTGGTTTCAATTTTCTTGAAAATATGCCAATATAAATGAATGAAGATAAATATATCTATGTGTCCAGCTCCTCTTTACCATTCTAGGGAAGGCTATTTCAAAAGATATTTGCTTAAAAAGTCTAAGCAGAAAAATTTAGTGAGATCCACAGAAATTCTAGCATCATCCAAACAACCAACTAATTTAGCTTCCACTAATGTCAACCTTGCTAATATACTACCTCTTCAACATGTTAAATGTTGAAAGTTCATATTTGATTTTTCCAGATGAAATAATGCATTTTTCATGACTTGAATTAATTTTATAGACTAATTTTTATAAAAGAAAGATTACTTTCTTACTTCCTAGGCTTTCTCTTTCCTGAATAAGATTGATTTTGTATGGGGAATCACCAGTGGCTTGTCATTATATAAAGTGCTGCAGTAGAACCCTAAGTTTTAGTTGAAGATATCTTTTTTTGACCTCCAACATGGCTGCATGTCAGAGAAACAAATATTTTTCTGTCTCAACCAATCTTCCTAAGAGCCATGACTTAATCATTTTATCAGAAATTACAATTGACCTCATGTGGAACTTGTTCTTCCATCAGGCATATATGATCAACTTTAGCCAACTGCTGTTCACTACACTGTTCAATAACTCATTATAACCCATGAGGCTTTTGAAACAAAACTACAATTTCAGTACAGTTTTTCAGTTCTTAAGGGAGTTAATCACAGTCCCCCAAATTATGAAAGAGGCATCTGTTGTTTGATTGCCTTTTGGCTATTCTAGAGATTAAGTGGAAATTTCATTCTATCCTAGTGATCTTTTATGATTTCTTGTGTTGGACCTTACTTAATGGTAGTAAATTAAGGTAACTACCAATCTAAGCATTACCTAATTGGTCTAATTAATTGCTACATATGACCAAATTTGGGGGTGGCTACAATTTATTTTTCCCCCAAAATTTTGCCCTGTAGTTTTCTTGAAATAGTAATCTTAAGGGGCTGGCCTAGACTCACCATTCCCCATTCTGACCAAGCTCCCCTTTATGTCCGGCACTCTAAATAAATGACAAAAAGGAACTTCCTTTCAGGGCCAGCTTAAACATATTCTAATTCAGGAACAAGAAATAAATTCCTGCCCTACCAGAAGCAAAACATTTTTCTACCTGCTGACTGTGGCCTGAAATTCTTTTCACAGGAATCAAAGTGTCTCATTTCACAGCCAGAAATCAAGGGCTAACACCTGGAAAATTTAAACTTAATTGTAGATGAGATTTAATTTAACTGCAAATATTGCTCATGAGGGTTGATTATGTAGGCTTGGGAAGATAAAATATAGACCAGCAATAATGAGGATGGGAAATTGTCAGTTATAAGCAAGAGACAGTAGAAGAGAAGTTCAGGGGAAGTAGGTGGTCAGAAGGCTAAGAGAGCAGCTAGAGTGGGTTTGTTCTGTTAGGAAAGGTCCTAATGCTACGTAGATGAGGGAGAAGCCAAGAAGAGGCAAAACTGAAAGGTGATGGCATTTATATACGAGTATTTGCTTGACTAAGATGTTTCTGGAAAGCTGTGAAAATTGAGAAGTTTAAATGAATTCTCAATCATCAATTTTGAGGCAATATTTTGGAATGTGGAAGAATCTTGAGGCTGAATGTTTACACTGCAACCAAAGTATTTAGAATGTTTGTAACTGAGTGTGAAACAAGCCCATGATACAGCTAATCAGAATTTCCTGAAATATGATGATGTTCGTGTGTCTGGGATTAAAATACTGAATGAAAAGCACACTCTAAATCTCACTAACATACTTGGGAGACTGATATGCAAAGAACAATAAAAGCATAGGTTTATATTTTGGAGGACTCTTGTGTGACACAATAGTAAAACTTACTTCAGAGAAATAATCCATATTATTTAGGGTATCAAGAATTTCTCTTCATTATAACAAACCATGCTACAGAAATTTGTCAGCAAAATACCCTAGAAAAATGAAACAAATCCTAACAAAGGAATTCTCTCTGTCCAGTGACCTGGCCTAATTACTCAAGGCAAGTATAGAAATGAGAAAGGAAAGTGAAAGGCAAATTAAAATTTGTCTAAAAATTGAAATAAAAATCAATTTTAAATAAAGTGAAAAGTTTTGGACATATGATAAAACAGAGGGTTTAATGAAACATGTAGTGTTCATTGGCTACAAAAATGAGCTCAGCAAGAATAATCATATTAAATGAATCTTTCCCTTTTTGGATAAGAAATGATTTGATAAAACACAAAAACATTATAGACATTGAATGTATCTTGATTTTTAATAAGTATTTGATGAAGATTTCCACGACAGCCTCATGAATGGGTTGTTGACATGACTGCATCGTTGGTGAGTTAGGGAAGCTTGCACAAACACAGTTGATGCTTATGAATGACATTGTGTGGGTCAGCCCACTTCCAGAGCAAATCCTGAATAAACCACACAGCACTGCCAGTAAGGCAGCATCATCAATAAAGTATAAGAGGTTCTTCCTTGACTTCATCTTGTTCAACAATATCAGTGACTTGGAGAGAGTCCCAGAAAGCAAGATTATTCAAATTTCAAAAGGTAAAATTAGGAATGATGATTTATTCAATAGAAAGAAACTACACAAGAGATTTTATAATTATAATTTATTGTTCCTGTGAGCTAGATACTAGCTAAAAATTCTGTACAGTGAAATTCAATATAAATAAATGATATTTCATGTATTTTTCATTTACAAAAAAACAAACAAACCCAGGTTTGCTTTGGCAGTGTGGTTTGAAAACACATTATTTTTTATGAAAACATCTTGAAGATCATTGTATTTTAAAAGACTAGTATCCAGATCATGAGACTAATAGTTCCTTTACTTCTGGAGTATTGTGTTTAATTTTTTTATTGGAACATTTTAAGAAAGAAATTCACAAATAGTGAAGAATCCAGAGGTGATTGAGGCAACCTGGAAACCATACCTACTGAGGAGCAGTAGTGTTGGTCAAAGAAAACTAAGAAAGTCTATTATAGAGATTTTAAAATATGTATATTAAGAGTTTTCCTAGAGAGGTGAGAAGATAAATTTGTTTTATATTGCCACAAAGGAAAAAACAGAATTAGTAAAGAGGCAGATTTTACTTCGCTCTAAAAAAGTACTTGTTTAAATAACTAGGACAGCATCCCTGGCAGGCAGGGAGTTCCCTTTGCATCATGGACAGAATGACCCAAGGGCAATCTACCACAGCACAGAGGCAGTGATTAAGACATTGGAGTGAGTAGGACAGAATATAGATTACAAAGAGAAGAGCACCAAGGATGGAACCCTGGCATTGAGGAAGACAATCCAAACGAGACTGAGAAAAAGAAACTCTGGAGCTAGGAGGAGTCAGAAAACAGCATCATATCTTGGAAGCCAGAGGAAGAAGCCAAAAAGAAAGTGGTCAACAGCATTGGACACTCAAGAGAGATAAAATCAGAGCTGAAAAGCAGTATCTGAACTAAAATATTAAGGTCGCTGATGATCGTAGTGATTTCAGTCACATTCTGAGGAAAGAAGCCAAGCTGTGAAGAGTTGTGGGGAAATGAGAGACGAGGAAGAGGAGCAGGAAGTGAAAGTTATTTTTTTTCCCCAAAAAACGTTATCAGAAAAGCTCCAGAGGAAGGACAATGGGCAATGTTATGGACTGAATGTGTGTGCATATCCTGTGATGTGGAGTGCTACCACAAATACACCAAAGTGATGGTATTTGGAGATAAGGCTTTGGGAAGATAATTAGGGTTAGATTAGGTTGTGAGAGGAGGGCCCTCATAATAGCATTAGTGGCTTTATAAGAAGAGGATCTCTCTGCCATGTGAGAACACAGTGAGGAGGTGGCTATCTGCAAGCCAGAAAGAGCTCTCACAAGAACCCCATCACGCTGGCACCCTGATCTTGGACTTCCAGCCACCAGAACTGTGAGAAAATAAATTTCTGTTGTTTAAGCCACTCATCCTATGGTATTTTGTTATGGCAGCCTGAGATAATAAGGTTCTGGATCAAGGGAAAGACTTTTAATTTTTTTTTTTTAGGATGAAAAAGATTGAGCATGTTTTTTGGCTAAAAGGAGGAGGCCAATGAAAAAGGAAAAGTTGAGATAGAAGATAGAATGGGTAATTTGGGGAGCAAATCTCCAAAGGAAGCAGTAGGTAGGGGGACCAAGAACATGACCAGGGATTGGTCCAAAATAGGAAAAACACATACCGGGTGTGCATGAGGCAGAGTTTCCAAATCATTACTCATGATTCATTGGTGAAGTGTTTAATATTCTGCATTCAGGGAGTGTTGGAGGAGAATAAAGTGCCAGGTTGGAGAGCGGTGGATTCCTCAAAATGCCTAATCAGCAGATAGACCTAGTTGGTGTTCTGCTGGTCTTCCTCCAATCCTAGGAACCGCCACCTATTTTCAGAGATAATTGAGAATTTTCACTGTAGCTCTATGGTGAAAAGACACAGTGGGAAAAAAAACCAAAGCTTAAATAACAGCTTCTAGGTGGACGTGTTAAAAGCCAGAGACATACATGTCTATAATACACAGTGAAAATAAATAACATATTACTGATGCTGAACAATACTCAGGCAGAAGCATTTTCTAACGATTTCCAATGCAAATCTGAGAATCAGAAATATTTTTCAATGGAGAGAACAATTTCACCTCTCCTGGGGTTACTAAATGCCTATTATGTAAGATGTAAACCCCTATTTCAGTATTGGCTTCTTTTAAAAGAACACTTAATGTTATCTAGGCTCTGTTAGTATCTGCAGATGACCATTATTAACACAATTTAACCCTGACTCTTCCTGCTCCCATGACTCAGGAAATTTCATGTACTCCCCAAGTAATACCTGGCACCTCTCAAGTACACAAATAATGTTTGTTAATTCAAGTTTCATTGCCTTTTAGCATTTTCCCAGTAAGTAACAAATATGAACACCAAAGGGTGATGGTTTGTATAGACTCATCTACATGTAATATAAATAGCCCGATTAAAGATAATCATCCAATCGTCCTGATTTGCAAACGGAGGAAGTTTTAAAACAGTGCCATCTACTGCACTAGCCACAAATTGCATAGGCATTTTATGAACTGAAAACACAAGAGAAAATGTTCTACCATGCCATACCCAGCTATATCGTTAAACTGTTGAAGATGATGTGAAATAATAAAGTCATCGTCTTAAGTGTTATACTGTGAAAGGTAAATTTATATACACGTCTGCAACACTTTCTAGAATAGTCAGGCTTATTCAAAGGCAGGATTGGGGAGCA
Source organism: Hipposideros armiger (assembly GCF_001890085.2). NCBI lineage: Eukaryota > Metazoa > Chordata > Mammalia > Chiroptera > Hipposideridae > Hipposideros > Hipposideros armiger. The sequence continues at coordinate 138,617 of NW_017731586.1, forward strand.
CCTGTGGGTTTTGACATGGAAAGCCCGGTGAGAAACTAGTGTGTTCAGTATACCACTTCTGTTAGTGGCCAAGAACATCCTGTTATGAGACACTAAGTAATAATTACCTTGAACACTGAACCCAGGCCTGGTTTAAAGGGGAGGCTTATAAAGCCTTCAGTGAAACTAAACAGCTTTTTGTCTGGCTCTCAGAGTCCTTGAAACTCTCAGTTCAAGGGAGGTCAAATAATTATATCATAATGCATAAAATCAATTCACTTTTTTTGCAGATTTTTATTATAAAAGTTGCTTTTGACAGAATAATTCACTGATTCTTTTTGTATCTCATTTCAGTGTATATATTTTGCAGAGAAATTTTATGAGAATATTATCTGTAGGGCCTCTATCACTCTGACATCATGAAAAAGTAACTTTGACTGAATTAAATAAAAAGGGTATCCTTTTATTGTTAAATCTCTGTTTGTCTGGAAAGAAATATTCTCTAAATCTCAATCATTTTTATCTGTTTGCCTTTCACTAAAGTATGTGATATATCCTGTGATTTTGCACTTATTTTCCAGTCATACACATTAAGGTGACATATCTTAGGATTTCCATTGGCAAGGCAAATATAAACAACCAAGATCAATAGTTTGATGACCCCATGGATTAGAACTTTGGAGCCTTAATGTTTACCCATTATCTTTCACAGGCTTCTATTTAGGTATGTGCCATGAATACCAAGCTTACCTGCTTGGAATCTCTGAATAAAGCATATTGACTGAGAAAAAATAATTGAGCGTAAGCATAATAGACTGGTACCCTCCTATCCTAACCATTAATCATTAGAACAAGCAGTTTGAAAAAAGTGTATAGTAAGGAATTCTGTTGCATTGAAATTCAGCATTTTAAACTGGACTCACATTACATTGTCCTAACATTCACTTTTTGGTTACTTACAAAAAGATTAAATACAGTCATCTACAGAAATAATTCTTAATTTATAATGCAGATTCTCAGTATTCTGATGAAGAGCTGTATTTATCTGGTGTGATGGTTAATTTTATGTGTCATTTTGGCTGGGCCATAGTGCCCGGGTATGTGGTTAAACATTACTCTGGATGTGTTCTGTGAGAATGTTTTGGATGAGCTGAACATTTAAATAGGTAGACTTTGAGTAAAGCACAGTGGCCTCCATTGGGTGGTACTTATCCAATCAGTTGAAGGCCAGAATAGAACAAAAAACTGACCTCCCCCAAGCAAGGGGGGATTCTTCAGCAGATAACTTTCAGGCTTGAACTATAACATTGGCTTTTCCTGGACAGCCTCTCGGCCCACTCGGCAGATTTTGGACTTGCTGTCATCCGCAAGATGAGCAAACATTTCTAATACATTTTAATGTGGTAAACGAGCGATGTCTTACAATACGAGTAGTTTGTTTCCAGAATGAATTATGCTCGCAAACCACGGTGTTACTGTATATGTGTGTGTGTGTGTGTGTGTGTGTGTGTGTGTGTGTGTGTGTGTGTGTGT
>NW_017731586.1:140148-145543 GCF_001890085.2 Hipposideros armiger
TATATATATATATATATATATATATGATTCTGTTCTTTTGGAGAACCCTAATATACCTTGCGTTTAATTTTTAAAATTAAAGATATACCGTATACTGTATTAGAGTCTTCAGTTTCAAGCAACACAATCTGACTCTGGCTGAGTTAGTTATGTTTTCCATGAGCCCACTGAGTAAGCGGGTCTTGGGCTGACAGAGGAAGGAGGTGTCTGACAGCCTTTACCTACTGATCCTGGAATCACTAGAGGGGCATTTGATCAGCATTCGCAGCAGGCACTACTGAGTCTAGGTTTCAGTCAGTCAGTCAAGCAAACAATCCCTATGTAATTCTCTCAAACATTAATCCAGTAACTCTGATACATGTACTCATATTAATAAATTTAACCCAATCTAAAATTGTTTTTTCTCCTAGCCTTGTTCTGTCTCTTTTAGAACATATCACTATACATATTCTCTTTCTTCTTTCTTTCTTTCTTTCCTTCCTTCCTTCCTTCCTTCCTTCCTTCCTTCCTTCCTTCCTTCCTTCCTTCCTTCTTACGTTCATCAACACAAATCAGCAAAGTGTTGCAATTCTCTTGAAGCACAAGTCTTTGGTCCTTGGGTTTGACTTTGTATTTGCCAAACTTGGACTTGCTGGGAACTAATTCCAGGTAAAGGTCTGAAGACAATGGGAGATGGTACAAGCGATAGGAGGAGAATCGCCTTCCTTCCCCTTGCAGGGAAACTGAGGTGAGATCATCACAGGGTCTTTAAAGAAGTCAGGCAGAGCCTCCTCAGACAGAGGAGAGAGGTGCAGGAGAGTTTGTGGATTTGAGATGCTCTGAGTCACTCAAATATTCCCTTAAGTTCCCATTCCAATGCTTGGGGTCCCTTTCTTTCCCTTAACTTTCTTATACAGAACAGGCATGGCTGTGGATTCAACTGATATAATGAAGCAATCCAGAGAATAAAATTTTGAGTCTGGTTTTCTGATATGTTATCCTACAAATACTTTTGGTAAGAAATTCTACATCATAATCAGACATTCCTTGGTTTTCTGTGAGCTACAAATTTAGTAAGTTGAAGCTCATATGCTTTTTCTTTAAGCTATTCAGTGCGTTTAGAAGCAACCAGCTTATCCTACAGCCCTTCACAATCTTCATTTTTTTCTATGGTAGTAGGCGCTTGGTCATACAAAGTCTTACCTTTAATGGACATTTTATTCCATGTGGCTGTTTGTGTTAATTGTATTACTTAATTAGCTCTTTGCCACTGTGTATGTTAGTTAGAACCGGTCCTAACTAGTTCAGATAACCCATTCCAGATTTTCTCCATTTCTCCGAGGTTCTGTTGCCTTCAACCCCTTCTATAATCAATTTCTGTATCTAGAGTTCTTAACTTGTAAGAAAGAAAAAGATATTTTGGCTGACTAAGCACAACTTATAGTTTATAGTAAGATATTAAGAAGCTCATGAAATTGTAGGGATAACTAGAAAATGAGATTTGAGGCCGTGCTTCTAGGGAAAATGTCCCCAAACATACATTAGAACTCCCCTGATAAGGAAACATCCACCAGAGCCCTCATCAAGCCCTGATAGTAGGACATTGACTTCTGAAAACCTTGCTATTTCAATGCCAGGGACTCAACCTTGCAGCCACTGCCTTCCCTCACAGCTGAATGCCCCCTGTGTTATTCTGGGTGCCCCTCAAAGCACACACTAAGAGAGTTAAACATGCAGGGTGTTATTAGGAGAAACACCTGTGTGAGAGAAAATAAAGGGTGCTGGAATAGGAGGGGAGAGCCATCAGACCTCCAATCAAGTCTGACTCTAAGTGAAGGGAAAAGAGAGGGAAGGTGATTAGAGGTGTGTGAGACTGCTGCAGCCTAAGGACATTTCTCTAAGGTCGTTCAGGAAGTCCTCCAGCTGAAGTTGGTCATCAGAGAGTAGGAGTGGGCCAGCCTTAGTATTCCTGCATCACTCATTGAGAAGCTGTGTGGAAAGTGTGGCCTCAGTACAAATCTGATGGCTCTCCGAGGGTAGCAGCTGGGACCTGTGGTTAATGTGTTCCCCATTGTTGGATGTCTGGCATGCATTCTCACGGTCATCACACCTTGCCTTGCTAGCACGCAGGCTCTTCTGCTCCAAGTTATCTTCTTCCAAATTTTAAGTGTCACATGGGTGAGTACTACTTGTGACAGTCATATGCTTGGGCTTGGGTTGCAAAGAAGGCTGGGAAGGAGACATTGAATTCATGAACTGCAAATTCTCCAAATATAGCAAGGGTGTTAAAAAAAAATACGTTGGGTAGCCAGAAAGCATGATAGATGAAAATTGCAATAATGAAAATAAAATAACATTAATGAAAGACCTGAAACTGGGTATACTTAGCTAGTCTATTAACATTTGACAAATGGTTAAAATGAGCAAGTTTTGTGAATATCTTTCAGAAATAGAGGTGGAAAGACAAAAGAGAACAGTGACTAGGAGAAAGAAAAGGAGAAAAAACAGAAGGCAGAGATGGAAGAGAGAGAGAAGCAGCAGGGAGAGGAAAGAAGTTAAAGGATGCGTTGATAGGCAAGAAGCTAGAAGGAGGGGAGGAGATCTTGAGGGAAGGGAGGAAGAAATGGAGAAAATTCACATCCAAGAGCCAGCCCAAAGAGCACATGTTTAAACATCATAATCCAAGATTACACTACTAGTAAGTGGCAACTGGACTTGAACACAGATCTCTTAACTCTTTGTTTTGCAAGCCTTTATTTTATAAATGTGCTCTGGGCAAGTTAAACATACAGAAATAATTTATTTCAAATAATTTGATTTGGTGCATAGGAAATTATAAAATCATGTACAAATGAGGATGGTAACTCATTGCTTGAACCCTGCAGTTTATTCCATCCAGTCAACTCAAAAATAATAATTTGGGGCTGGTTGGGTGGCACAGTTGGTTAGAGCACGAGCTCTGAGCCACAGTGTTGCTGGTTCGATTCCCACATGGGCAAGTGAGCTGCACCTGAGCTGAGCTGCCAATGGGTGGCTAGATGTCTCAGCTGGTGAGAACGCATGCTCTTAACAACAAAGTTGCTGGTTCAACTCCAGCATGGGATGGTGGGCTGCGCCCCCCCCTTTGCCCCTCCTGCCCCCCGCATATAGACTGAGAGTGGTGATTGGACTTGGAGCTGAGCTTGCACACTCCACAACTAAGATTAAAGGACAACAACTTGACTTGGAGCTGATGAGTCCTGGAAAAACACAATGTTCCCCTTCCCCAATTCCCCAACACTGTTCCCTTTCCCAATTCCCTAATAAAATCTTAAATAATAATAATAATAATAATAATAATAATAATAATTAACTAGCTCCTTTGATTCTGTATTTTGCTTTGCCTTTTGAAACCTTGTTTCTACATATCCTGTATCCAAGAAAGTAGTCTACAGGTTTGTTTCTTGTTAATCAGATGTCCCCACCCTATAGATGGCACCTTAGCTGGTGCTTCCATTTTCTTTTGTTTGTACAATCCTGATAGGACTATGTAATATACAATTTAGATAGAAGGCATTTGAATTAAGTCAAATGCAAAATGTAAGTAAATTAGTTAATTTTTCTGCTACAAATTCTCTTTTTATTTAGGCTAGCATGATTACAGTTTTATAACATGATTTCTGACTATAATGACATTGCTGTGCTAATCCTGAGAGTCAATGGGACTTTATATACTAGCTATAACAATCAGTAATATTTTATAGATATACTATGCTGTAGTGAGTATTAATTGCCACTATCATCCGTTCCTAGATGGCCACCATTTATTCTCTATCCCTTTGGCTTTACAATAGAGGTGCTATAGTAAAATCTACTTATTATTATCTGCTCAAAACAATTTTTTAAAATACATTTAAATACTTTTTTTGATTATTCTATCTTCTTATTTTTAATAAATGAATGTTGTAGAAATAGATTATTTTTGAGGGAGGTCTGATTTTACACTTCTATTACCCATGCAATTTCAGCTAGTCTTTATCCAAACACACAGAATATATTATTTCCTAGCTGTTCTAAAGGAAGAAAAAAAATTTTTTTAATTAGTTAGTGGATAAAAGAGTTAACACATAAAAGAAATGAATCAGAAAAGTCTGGATAATTAGGTAAATCTCAGAATAAAATAATCATGTTTAAAATCAATAGTTATGTATGATCTACTTCAACAAGACCTAGTCAACAATATTTAGTAAGAACTCTCTACGGTAGTACTGTATTTAAAGAGTACATCCCAAGTACGACCATATTCTTTTTGTTAAAAACGTTTGTCAAAAGTTTTTACTAAGAATTCTTAAAATTCAACAAGAAAACCAATAACCCAATAAAAAAATGGGCAGAAGATGTGAACATACACTTCACCTAAGAATATATACGGATGGCACAGAAGCATATGAAAAGATGTTCAACATCGTTTGTCATTAGGGCATTGCAAATTAAAACAACAATGAGGGCTGGCCAGGTGGCTCAGTTAGTTAGAGTGTGTGCTCTTAACAACAAGGTTGCTGGTTCGACTCCCGCATGGGATGGTGGGCCGTGCTCTCCCTCCCCCCCCACAACTTGATTGAAAGTGGTGACTGAACTTGAAGCTGAGCTGCGCCCTCCACAACTAAGATCGAAGGACAACAACTTGACTTGGAGCTGAGTGGTCCTGGAAAAAACACATTGTTCCTCAATAAAGTTTAAAAAACAAAAAACAATGCAATACCACTGCACATCTATTAGAAAATCCCAAAATACTGGCATTAATAAACAACACTAAACTGGCAAAGATGTGAAGCAATAGAAATACTCATTCACTGTTGGTAGGGATGCAAAATGGTGTAACAACTTTGGAAGACAGTTTTGCAGTTTCTTATGAAGCTAAACATAGTCTTAGCACCCGATTAAGCAATTGTGCTCTAGGTATTTACTCAATTGAGTTAAAAACATATGTCCACACAACAACCTGCACATGAGTGTTCATAACAGTTTTATTCATAACTGCCCAAACCTGGAAGCAATCAAAATGTCTTTCAATAAGCAATAAATAAACAAACTGTGGCACATCAATACAATAGAATATTATGCAGCAATAAAAATAAATGAGCCATCAAGCTAGAGAAAAATATGGAGGAAACTTAAATGCAGATTGCCTAAGGGAAAGAAGCCAATCTGAAAAGACTGTATGATTCCAATTATATGATATTCTGGAATTGTATTCCAATTACATAATATTCTGGAAAAGGTAAAAGTATAGAGACAGCAAAAAAGATCAGTGGTTGTCATAAGTTCAGGGGGGAGCAAAGGAATGAATAGGTGAAGCATAGGAGATTTTCTATCATAGGGGATGTTTTAAGGTGGTGAAACTATTCTCTGTACAGAATACACACACACACACACA
>NW_017731586.1:145598-178932 GCF_001890085.2 Hipposideros armiger
GGGCCTCCAGAGCCAGGCAATCAAGAGACACCTCTTAGGTGGCAGTTGCAAAACCCGGTCACCAGACTTGTATCAAAGCTTCCTTCTGGGAGACGCTGGTGCTCTGGGAGCACAGCAAAGGGAAAGCAAAGCTGGCTCCTGCCAGTCTTAGTCCCCAGAGAGCACACCAGCAGGCTCCTAGACGCAGGTGTTAAATAGATGCCTGGCCTTCAGGCAATGCTTTAATATAAGCAAGTGACCTCCTCCACTTTAAGTCTGGGCCTGATGCCCTGTCTCTGAGCTGGGCCTGGGGCAGGTAAGTCTCATTGCAGGAGCCCTTTAAAAGCACTTTGTCTGACAGCTTCAGCCTTGTGGGTCTCGTGGATGTGAGCCCCGTTGGTTTTCAAAGCTAGATATTTTGTGGGCTCGTCTCTCAAGTGTATGTCTTAAAAGTTGAGATGCTCTATGTGGGGTTCAAACCCCTTGCTTCTCAGGGAGAAGCTCTGGTGTTTTGAGTTCCCTCCCGGTAGTAGGTCACCACACCAGGTGTGAGGTTTATGGCAAGATTGTGTCACAGCATTTCCCACTTCGATGTGGTTTTCTTCTCATGTGCAGTTGTCACTCAGCCAGCCATTAGGTTTTTTTAAAGAGGGGATTAATTGTTCCATATGTAGCTGTAGGCCCAGTGTGCCTGTGGGAGGAGGTGAGTTCAGGGTCTTCCTGAGTCGCCATCTTGAAAATGCTTATTTTGTGGATGATCTTTCTGCACATATGTTGACATTCTCTAAACAAACATATGTCTGGGTATTATTTAATTAACCATGGAGATATGAACATTGTGAAATTCAAGTTTACATATGTTTTCAAACAATTTATTTTAAATACAGTTATTTGCAATCAGAAGAGGTATTTGCAATCAGAAGAGGAAGCTCATTTATTCTTCATTCACTGAACTAATATCTGTCCAGCATCTCCTCTGTGTCAAGCACTGCAGTAGGATGTGGCTGCCGCAGTGAACCAGATCACCCCTTTCCTCAGAGACTGTGTCTACTAAAAGCCTTTTCAACAAAGTTTGAAATGTTTTTCTTATGGTGCCTCTGTGGAGTAAAACTTAAAAAAAAAATCAATGTATTGAGAATAAAGGGCACGGCTATAGCCTTTCCACTACATAAAATATAAATCATCTGTACATTTTCCTGCTCATCTGGCTCACTTAAAAATGTTTCTTGGATGAATGCCTGCCATTCAATCAGAAATCCACCTTTCTCATTTTATGGAGTATATTACAAGTTGCAATGGGGAAAATATGGACATGTTCTTAAGTAGGCTGGAGTCTGATGGATGAGATGAGACAAGCTAAAATAAACAAGAAAACTCTAGGTTAGTTGTTAGCAAACATCATGTAAAAGATTAGACACTGGACTTTAATTTTAGGTTTTGTGGCCCATGTGGTCTCTATTGCAACTACTCAACTCAGCCATTGTGGCATGAAAGCAACCATGAATAATATGTAGACAACTGTGTAGCTGTGTTCAAATAACTGTGTAGCTGTGATCATTTACAAAATCAGGCAGCAGGCTGATTTGACCTATAGGCCCTAGTTTGCTGACCTTGCTTCAAGTGAAGGTAATTTTGCTATATCTACCTTCTTGTGGATGGTCAGAGTGGTGGTACATGTAGGAATCCCCTTCCTTCCTCACCATAGGATGTGTGTCCTTCCCAAAGTGACAAGGTCATCTAAGCCATGCTTAGGATAAGCCATGCTTAGGACAATGACTTTTTGAATCAATGCATTCTTATTCAAGAACTCTAAAAATCACACATAAGCCCACATTTCAAAATTAAAATATTAAATTAAAATTACAAATGATTGGTGAAGAAAAGTGAGGAGACCACTGCAAATGGGAAATAGAATAGATCCAGACTTAGGAGAAGGAGAGTACGAGGGTACAAGGAATGGCCTGATGGAAGAAAGGGCATGCACACGCATAAATGAATGAAACAGGAGGGTCCCGTAGGAAGATGAGGATGAATCCTTGGAGTTGGGATTTTCATTCAATTTGGAAAGCAGGTGGAAGCCATGTAAGGAGAAGCAAATCCAATGTAATAAAAGTTAGGAAGAAGGTGCAGGAAGAAGTTGCAGTCTGGAAGCCAAAAGTATCTGTTATAGACCATATTCCAGGCTGTGGCATGGAGTGCTTAAAGTCTACCCTTCAGTTCAGGCTGTGGCTTATACTGAATGAGATCAAAGGCCTTGGTGACTTGCAGATGTGAAGTTGGAGGAAGGAGACCGATTAAAGGCTGATAAACCATTATGTGGCCACTTGTGCAGACAGGACTGGGTGATGTAATCCTGACATGGGCACTTTGCATACAGAGCAGAGGTGAGCTGAGCACCCTCATCTTTAGACAGGCATCTTATATGAAGCAGCAAAGGCAGCTGATGCTACAATCCTAAATCGGGTGTCTGCACATATGCAGCAGACCACCCCTAGCCAGCCAGCCCCATATGTATCTGTCCAACGAGCCCAGATATTGTCTGCCAAAATCAGCAACATTCAGAACTTTTGCCTTCCTCTTACAGTACAGACACAGGTCTCAGTTACTTGTCTTTAGAAGACCTGCTCCATTTCCTTTCCCTGAACCTCATCCCCTGATGTCTAAACTGTCCTGGATGTACCCCTGTGTCCACTTGGTGCTCAATATTTACTGTTTTAGTATTTTCCTTTTCTCTTTAGAGGAGTGAAGACCAATTTCAGCTTGACCAATTATTTCCACAGTTCTTACACATTTTTTTTTCATTTCCGTGTCTAGCTTTTCCTTAACATCTATCTTTTTACAATGACCCACTTTCCTCACCATCTAGTTCAATTATGTCCAACAAATATTTACTGAGCATTTGCCATGCCCAGACACTGTCTTAGGCTTTAGAGATACAATAATGAAGAAGATAGTGCATTTCTCTTCAGTGAGTTCCTGTCAAACAGGTTGCTTTTACAGTTGATCTACAAAGATTTATCTATAATTTATTAGACATTATTAATGATGCATACACTATTGTCATCATATGAGTTTTTTAAAGTGTTGATAGTAATAATATTTTACATTTGCATAAGCAGAATTACAAGCTCAAAAGCCTTCAGGGTCAGGCAGTTTATATAAATTAATGAAGCCTGCCAGGTGTTAAACCTGGGGACTGTCATTCTTCTGAAAGCACCCAAACTTAAAGACATTAAAAAATGTGTTCTGTCAAAACCAAACATTTCTCTGGTCTAGGTGGTTGAAATTATTGGATTAGTGCTTTAGTTTTTAGGAAATGAATTCACATGTTTTCATTTGACCCACACAAGAAACTGAAAGGCTGCCTGGACAGGCATTATTATGCTATTTTATGGACAAGAAAACAGAGGTTATAGCTCACAACTGTCTGCCTGGGTGGTTGTAATTACTATACCAGTAAGATAACCTAAGATGCTTATCAGCATAGCAACCTGTCTTTGAGAAAGTCTCCCTGTGAATACCGGTCTTTTAGAATAGCATGTGTGTATAGTATACAATGCTGGACGTGAACTCGCTTGTCTAGAGCCAGGATTCTGAGCACTGACCTCCTTAATTATCGTGCTTAAATATAGACCAGTGGAAATAGCTTCTTAAGGCCACCCCTTCTTAAAGAATACTTGCATGCAAAATGGGGTTCAGTGGCTAGACTTGTCCATGAGCACCCTGGTTGATATAATCACTCACCCACCACCCAGTAGACCATCCATTGTGCCATTTCGTCTGTTCATGGACTCAGGTATGAAGCACCTATGTGAAAGAAACTGCTGGATGCCCAATCCTGTGATTGGGATAGCCTTGACTGATTGCTAGAACCTGAGAGCTAGAAAGGTTAGCCCAAGTTGGGTCAAGATGGCCAGGCTTTACTCCCACATTAATCAATTATCAGATGGGGGCTGCCCTGAGAAGGGATTTGATCTCAGCAAAGGCACTCTGTACAGTGGAGGCGATTGTTGAAAAGGCTGACAGATGAAGGCTATCTCCAGGGCACATAGGCTGGTATGGGAATGTGTTCGGTCACCCTAAGTTGTTATTTTATTATTATCTTTTACTTGTTCAATTTATTGGGGTGAACTTGGTTAGTAAAATTATATAGGTTTCTTATACATTTCTATAATACATCATCTATATATTGCATTGTGTGTTCACCACCCAGAGTCAGTTCTCCTTCCATCACCATAAATTTGACCCTCTTTTCTCTCTTCTACTACAACCCCTCCTCCCTTACCCTCTGGTACCACTAAACAGTTGTCTGTGTCTATGAATTTTTGTGTCTTTGTTTGTCTTGTCCCTTTGTTGCTTTCAGTTTTATATCCCACATACATATGAATGAAGTCGTGTGGTTCTTGATTTTGACTTATTTCGCTTAGCATGATAATCTCAAGATCCATCCATATTGTCACACATGGCAGTATTTCATCTTTTCTTATGGTAGAATAGTATTCCATTGTGTATATATACACATCTTCTTTATCCAATCATCTATCAAAGAACACTTTGGTTGTTTCCATGTCTTAGCCACCATAAATAATGCTGTAATGAACACTGGAGCACATATATCTTTATGGATAAATGTTTTCAGATTTTTTTGGGTAGATACCCAGGAGAGGGATTGCTAGATCATATGGTAATTCTACTCTTAATTTTTTGAGGAAACTCCACACTGTTTTCCATAGTGGTTGTACCAATTTACATTCCCACCAGCAGTGTATGTGGGTTCCTTTTCCTCCACAGCCTCTCCAACACTTGTTATTATTTGTCATGTTAATGATAGCCATTCTAACAGGTGTGGGGTGGTATCTCACTATGGATTTGATTTGCATTTCCCTAATAGCTAGTGAAGTTGAGCATTTTTTCATATATCTGTTGGCCATTTGTATATCTTTTTGGGAGAAGTGTCTGTTAAGGTTCTCTGCTCATTTTTCAATTAGATTATTTGTTTTTCTGTTTTTGAGCTGTACGAGTTCTTCATATATTTTGGATATTAGCCCCTTATTGGTGGTGTTGTTTGCAAATAGCTTCTCCCATTCAATTGGTTGCCTCTTTGTTTTATTGATGGTTTCTTTGCTGTGCAGAAGCATTTTTGTTTGATATAGTCCCATGCATTCATTTTTGTTTTTATTTTCCTTGCCTTTGGGGTCAAATTCTTAAAATCCTCTCTGAACTCAAGGTCCATAAATTTAGTACCTATGCTTTCTTCTATACAATTTATGTTTCAGGTCTTGTGTTTAGGTCTTTGATCCATTTTGAGTTAATTTTGCTATACGGTGACAGATAGCAGTCTAGCTTTATTCTTTTTTTTCATTGTATGTTTTTTACTCTTTTGTCGATAACTATCTATCTATCTATCTATCTATCTATCTATCTATCTATCTATCTATATATATATATATAAAGTTTATTTCTGGATTTTCAATTCAATTCCATTGGTCTGTGTGTCTGTTTTTCTGCTAATACCATCCTGTTTTGATTATTGTTGCCTAATAGTATAAATTAAAGTCAGGGTGTGTGATACCTCCAGCCTTGTTCTTTTTTTCTTAAGGTTGCTTTGGCTATTTGGGGTCTTTTGCGATTCCATACAAATCTGATGGTTTTTTTGTTCTATTTGTTTTAAAAATGCCATTGGGATTTTGATGGGGTTGCATTAAATCTGTATATTGCTTTGGGTAATATGGTCATTTAAACTATGGTGATTCTTCCAATCCATGAACATGAAATATCTTTGCATTTCTTTGTGTCTTCTTCAATTTCTCTTAAAAATGTCTTGTAGTTTACAGTGTATAGGTGAATTATGCCCCTGTCACTCCAACTGGTCTTAAGGCTACAACTGATACTCATTATTTCCCTCCCCCACTGTCCATTCTAGATTCTTCAGCTAGCAATCCCTGGTGGGTCAGACCCTAGTCACCATGATTTTTTCAGGACAAGGTTGCTACACTTTTTCATCCACCACAAAAATTGAGCATAGAAGTACCAAGTGATGTCCCTGTGAGTCACCTAAGTGTCAAACCTATTTCTTCTTGCTCCCGTTATGCAGCTCTGCCTGTTCTCAATGATCAGAATCAATTGTTGCTGCCAGGATGGTGACTCCCCTTCATACCTGCTGGTCCCCCACCAAGTGGCAAGTGGATCCTGCAAGACATAATAATATAATGGAAGCTCAGTGTTGGTTTCTGTTGTTAATAGATTGGATATTCAACAGTGGCAATAACTAGATAAGTCTCGATAAGTAGGAGCCATGCTCCTGGGCCATTTCTCCATCCCTGCCACCTTGTCCACTTCACTCATGGGTCCTCCTGTCCAAAAAAAAAAAAATTTGCTTAACTTTTAAGGTACAAGGATTTCCTGGTTTTTCTTCCATCTCCCTGTTCACTCCTTCTTAGTAACTTCCCCTGATTCTTTTTCTTCTGCTTAACTTTTAAACATTGCTAACACCCAAAGTTCTGCCCCCTGCTGTCTTTTCTTCTCTAGTCATATATCCTCCTTCGGTGAACTCATCCATTGCCAATGCTTCTTTAATTGACTCTACACTGTGTCTTGGCTCCACAGTGACCATAATCCTGAACTCCAGACTGACTCATATTTACATCTTAGAAAGAGAACTCTTGAAACATTATGAAAGATGGGTTCACTCAACATACACCATTTCTTTAATAAATATGGAGTTCCTGTTATCCAATTGGAAGGGGGAGAGATTGGAGCAGAGAGAACAGCATTCAGGCAAGTGGTGATTGAAGCCATGAGAATGGATAAGATCGTGCAAAGTCTGTATGCTAGGGTAAGACAAGGTAAACAAGAATCAACCCCTAGGATACATCAATGTTAAATAGATGGGCAGAACATGCCCTACTGAACCTGGATGAATTGAAGAGGGCTCAAAAACAGCAGGCAGGTCTCCAATAACTCCTCATATCTTTTTTTTTTTAAGATTTTTATTGGGGAATTGGGGGAAGGGGAACAGACAAGTTGCTGTCCTTTTGTTCTTCAGTCTAGTTGTGGAGGATGTTGCTTCACTGGCCCAAGTTGGCACCATCATTGCGCTCTTCCCAGGCGAGACAGACCAGTTTCCAGCTTCTGGACACCTGCTCACAGCGTCTGCGGACTGCTCACACTGGCTGCTGGCTACACACCATAGCCCATGGCAACCCACCTGACGTCGCCGGCGACTCACGGCAGCCCAGCTCCAGGTTGAGCTGTTGTTCAGCATCCTAGCTGTAGAGGGCAGTGTCACTGGCCCTCATATGTGGGATCCGAACCGGGGCTCTCTGGCGTCCCAAGCCAGCTCTTAACCATCGCACCACTAGGCCAGCCCCTCATATCTTTTTTATCTACCTTGCTTTTCCTCTTCCCCTATATCCTTTTGTCAGGCACCCCCAGCCTCTCAAGCTCGAAACCTGAAAGTCTTCAACATCTCACCTTCATTCTCATCCTCTGCATTCAGTTAGTAACTAAGTCCTATTATTCTTCCTGGGACACATCTTTATTCCCCAATCCCCTGTCTTTGTTTAGTCTTGTGTCACCTCTCACCTAGAAGTGACATTAGTTTTCTACTGTCTGGGGCCAGCTCATGGGACTAGAAAATCTGGTATAAGCAGTCTGTAAGAAACATACCTTGATGTGGGAGGTCTTGAGGCTGTGCCAAAAGGGAGTTTGTAACCAATTATTACTCTGTGAGATTTTTGGCAAGATGAGAGATCTTAATCAGAATCCAAACAGTGGATCAAAAGGTCATGAGTCAGGAAGAAAGTCATTTGGTGAGACAGATGAGAGAAGCTAGACTGGAACCAGAGATACACACATACCACTTGTTCCCTGAAATATTCCTCTGGAGTGTGTTTTCATTACCTATGGAAGTGAGAGCCAGATTTTAAAGGCACTGAGTTGACTGAGATGCTAATGAAGCTCTTGGCCACTGATCTGACCCTCTTCAAACCTAGTACATGAGAGATGATCAAGTAACATTCTCCACACTGTTTGTAAGGGTAGTCTTTCTAAACCATGAGTTTTAGTATACCGTTCTCTGACTTAAAATACTTCTTTTATCAAGGATTCTTAATTCCAAGGTTTTGGTAGTGAGTGGGAAATAGGGGAACGAAGTTTATGAATCCTGTTGAATTTTCTTGCAGACTGGTATATGTGTATTTCTGAAGGCTAAGAAACACTAGCCAATTGGATAAAATGTAAACTCCATCTGATATCCATTTGAATTTCTTGTCTCCTTATCTTCAGTTAACCTCCAATTTTTCAATCTCTGTTCTAGCTAAGTTAAACTAATTGCTGCTCTCAGACATTCATGTATAACTCCATGCCTTTGCACAGGTGCTTCACTTTTCTGAAACACTCCTATCTGTGAACCTTTGAATCACCCCTCATGACTCAACTCAAACATCAAATACTCTCTGAAGCTTTCTCTAGACTTTTCTAGCAGAGTTAGATTCTCCTAGCAATTGGACATATTTCCATGTCTGAACATAACACACATGTATTTGTGAATGTCTTTCTTCTCACCTAAATTTTGGTCTTCTTGATGGTAGGGACCATGTCTCTTTCATCTTCATTTCCTCAGCACCTCTACACTGATGCCTTAATGAATACTTGAGGAATGAAAGAATAGTTCCAACATGTTTTCAGGTGGGTGAGCCTTGCAATTATATTGAGCTATGTATGGAGATAATGTCAGAGCTTCTAGATGGGAGGTCAATTCAACAGAAATGAAACTACTCAAAGTTACTTTGTGCCATGAGCCTCTTAGATATAAAAGATTGGAATTATAAAGAACGCCATTTTTATTTCTTCTTTATAAGTAATTAACATGTCTATTTGAACTAGAAATGCTAAACTTTTAAACAACTCATTAGCCCACAACAGTTTAAATTCTAACTATTTCTTTTTTAAAGCCACAACCATAACTATCATTTTACCACTAGTAATGTTCAGCTAGCTCCCCTTGGACCTACCAGCAGGTAATACTATCCTTGGATAAACTTCAGTACTGGTTATAACATTATTGGCTCAAGCACAGAATAAAAACTGGACTCCATTATATACTGGGTATTAAATGAAAAGAAAAAAAGCTACATGGGTGGACAAACACCTTCACTCTAGTCTAGTCAATTAAAATCTTAATGCTTTGGTTTTTTTTTAAACCTGAATTTTAAAATCATTCTTACATCCAGACTGATACGTTAGTATTTAAAGATTACATCTATTTGTGTCTGATGAATAAAGCTCTCCTAAATAAAAGTTCATTTTAGCCTAATTTTCACACAGTTCTCACATTTTGCTTAAAGAGATTTCATATCCTAAATATAAACTGCAAATGAAAGGAAAAAAGAGAAAAGGAAGAAAAGGAGGAGGAAGAAGGGAGACTTTGTTACCTGGATTTATGGAAAATTTAAACTCCCTTGGACTTCTCTTAAATTCTGAAAATCATTTTAAGCATGTGATTACATAAAAAGCTAAAGATTTGGTTTTTTTTCCCTTAAGCTCCTTTTATTGGTGTGGTAAGAATAAGAGACATTTATGAATTAAAAAACAAAACAAAAACTCTGCATAACAAGATTGTGCAATCAGTGATTCTGATCACGTGCCTTTATTAGAATTCAGGATGTCTATTTGGACACCTGTAAATCTGGACCAGATGCCTGAAGGCATCTTCATCCAACTGCTTCTCCTGTTTATGAAATAAATGAAGATTACATTCCTCCAACTAGCACCTTAATTCATGCATATTTCCTACACACTTTCATGGGTGAAGTTTTCTCATTTTTCCAAATTGTGAGGTAGTTAAGATTTTGATTCAATGCTTATTAAAACATTGACTGCTCATAGACAGTGAGCTGCCTCACTTAAATCATTTCATTAGATTTACACATGAGCAAAAATGGATTCTAACTGTACTATGAGACTGAAGAAAGAATCTTATTCCTCCACCCCAAATTATGTTTTATTCCATTCACTTAAGAAAACACATAGGATTAAAAAAACCTGCCTAGTTAATGCACAGGAACTTAGTAAGCTTTTTCTCTGTGCCTTCCCTTCAATTTTCCTGCAGATTACAGGACCCATTTCTCCTTACAGACTGCTCCACCCAGATTTGCTTTAAAGAAAGTCCGTGTTTTAAGGATGACAGTTGTCCTCTTCTGTCACGGTCGTTACTATAGTCTTCAGCTTCACTGCCATATCTGACTGTTCTGACTTTATTAACCTTTTCTATGTGGTGGCTGTTTCCATGGCTTTATTCGAGGTACCTCTACAAGAGACATATTTTTGTTTCCCTAATTACAGAACTATCTTGACAATGACAGTTACTGCCTATAATTACTCCGGTTTCCTCTGAATCTGAAAAAAAAATTGTCAAGTCTGACAGACTACTCTAACATTCCAAAAACAGTTATTATTTTAGGTGCAAAATTGTCTCCTATCTTGCCTCCCCAATTCTGCCTACTTGG
The DNA here is from genome assembly GCF_001890085.2 of Hipposideros armiger. Classification (NCBI taxonomy): domain Eukaryota; kingdom Metazoa; phylum Chordata; class Mammalia; order Chiroptera; family Hipposideridae; genus Hipposideros; species Hipposideros armiger. Next base: position 156,086 of record NW_017731586.1, read on the forward strand.
TTGTCCCATGCATCACCCTCCTCTTTCCCGAAGATTGTCATCAATCATTCAAGAACAGACCTGCACATATTTCTCCCTTCTGTGGCCACTGACCCGGAGACCCCAGAACGATGAATTGAATATGTATTAGAAGGCCTTGTATATATCTCTGCAGCTATTCCATAACTCATTGTGTTTTCCACCAAAGTGGAGGAGTAAGAGGAGTATAATGAAAATTTACCAAGACATCAGTCTCCTAGACAAAGGATTTCAAGTCTGCTAGTCTTGTTAGTGTTCCTGTGAAAAACAATGAATAGACTAATGAATTTTCTTGAAGCATATTAAAGAGGAAAATAGATACAAATCGGTAGGGGTAATGAGACTTATCTCTGGGGGTTTTTATTAATGAGAGAAGTATGCTTTTTCTATACAGAGTGAAATCATTAGGCAAGAAAAAATTACTTAAGAAAGATTACTGAGGCCATTGTGTTATCACTTGTCTTATATCTCTAATTTATATTTGTGCTCTGACACAGGAAAGATCTAAAATGTGACACTTTGGGATACTAGAAATATTTGTAATGACACACAGAAAACTTAATCATATGACTTTCTTGCACTTATTATTGTTATTTTTTTTAATTCCATATTCCTCCCCTTGGGCTTGTACTGCTCAGGAAAAACAAAAAGAGTTCATTATGATGGCGAACCATATTGTGGTGTCTGCACAAGAAAAAGTGATTGATGCATTGACACTTCTTCTCTATAAGACTAATTAGGAATAGTGATAGCACATCTTAATTAGTAATTATTACCATGTACATTGCATCATTCATTTCAGGCCAGTCAACAAAAATAGTATGAATCCAGATTCTGCATTTGTCCCTATGTCAACTGATGAAAATTCAGTCAGACCGTGTGATCTCGGAGGAATCACAGAGCACTGAGTATTAGGATAGAAAACGCCTTAAAGATGACCTAGTCCAGCACTTACCCACAGTGGCTGTGCATCAGAATCATCTGTCATTTTAAAATTACAAATGCCTGCTGGGCCACATTCTTATAGATTTTGATTCAGAAAACATAGCATGGAGCTCAGGTATCTATATTTTTTAAAGCCCCGCAGGGAATTCTGATGACCAATAAAGATTGTGAGTTACCTCTGATCCACTTCTCTTATTTCAGAGGAAGTAGAAACAGACCTATACAGCTTTTGGCATTTCCCAAGAGTCATACATATAGGGTGTGGCACTGTTATACTTAAATCCAGGTTTCCCCACTTCTCATTCCATGCTGTTTTATCTTGACCAGGATTGTTTTGGTTGCAAAGGGCAAAAATCCAATTTAAATTACCTTAAACCAAAAAGAAAGCATATTGGCTCATGTAATGAAAAAGTTTAGGTGTCACACTGGGATGGGGGCAGTGTTTCTCTTTCTCCCCGTCTCCCCAATGTGTCCACTGGTAGCCTTAAAATTATATTCTACCAATTTGGCAACTCTGCGGGAGACCAGCTCCCGCAGGTCCAGGGGTTCCCTCAGGTGGAGGCGGAGTCGGCGAGGAAAAAAGGAAAAACCGCGTGCGGAGATACAGGAGCCCTTTCTCAAGAAGAAGTGTCTCACTTTATTTTACAGCATGCCCCTTTTTATACCGGGCAGTTTGACCAGTTTCATTAGTATCAGGGTTTTACTTCCTCATAATTCTTATGCTCCAGGGTACAGCGATACCTTTTCTATGCTAAAGACTAACTTATCCCAACTACGCCCAAATCCCTCCACCCTCAATGACTGCGACCAAGGCCTGAGCCTTTACATAATCGCCTAAAGGATGGTTACCATGACCACCCAACATTTATTCTAAAAACTATTGTCTAAACAGGATCTTAAGATTTACAGGGTGTGTACTTTGACCTTTACTAAGAGACTAGTAGTGTGACTAAAATTACCTTTAGTGTATAAAATATAATTATTGTGATATATCTATTAAAAGGGGAATTTAAATTCTTTAAGATATAAAGCAGTATCTGTTTCTCAGTCAGAGCTTCAGAATTTTTCACAATTGCAGTGTGTTTGGCCATGTCAGACACTGAGGCACAGATGGCTCCCGGCACAACTCCAGTGGAAAACCGAGTTTTTCCTCATAGCTCTGGAGAAAAATGACCCAGGAAGCACTTGATTAGACTTGCTTGTGCCACTTGCTTCCTCTTCAGCCAAACACATGACCAGGGATGGAGTTTTCTAATGACCACAAGGCTGAGTGGGCATGGTAAACTCTGTCTAAGAAGCATGAAATGGAAGTGGTTCTGTTGCCAGGTATTAGACAAAAACAACAAATGTCTTGTTAAGCTATCTAAACCACCCTGAAATCTAACTCATGACTTTCAAGCTGTTTTTAACCATGACCTACAGTGATGAAAAATAACTTGGTCCTAAAATCCCAAACTTTTGTGAAACACGAGTTTCACAAAACAATACTCTGTTCTACAATACACTTAATTTTCCTTTTTTTTTTTCACATTTACCTCATTAAAAAAAGAAAATCCTCATCCTGACTCACCAGTGTTTTCATGACCATAATTGATTGTATTTTGAAAATCAGCTTGATTATTTTCAATTTGACAAATATTCAATGAGCAATTAATAATGTCCAGCCATATAGGTAGGCATTATGCAGAATTTTAATGGCATATATGGCAGTCTCTGGTCTCTAACTGTATAAATAATCAAAGAAAGCCTGGATAAGATTGTGACATAGAAGAAGGAGGCTAACCAAGAGAGGAAAACAGTACAGCATCTCTCAGGAAGTAAACTGAGGGGATGGGGCTACTGAATCTAGCCAGAGATGATGCTGGATACCATGTAAACAAGTAAAATGGATGACATCCCAAAGCCAGGAAGTAAAACACGAAACAAGGATGAACAGAAGGTAATCCCAGGAGGCAGCCAAGAAAAAGTGAGAAAACAGTCAGAAACTGAGAGTAAAGACAATTAGCAAGATGCTGGAGGAAATGTCAGATGAAAAGTAGCAGCATGGGAAAGTAGGTCAAAGGCCCTTTCTACAGCTTCTACTGGAAACCGGCCAGTGGAACCCCCAGTGAGACAGAGGGGTAGAACCATACCCTGTCACATCCACAACCTGGATAGGAAAATGGGAACCTTGCTAACTTACCCTGATCTGCTGAGTAAATCAGCCTGTGAGAATTGCAGCCCTTGCCACCCCAGCCTCTTCATGAGCATGTGCATTATGGAGGAAACATTACTCTGATACCTATGGTTAACAAGGATCCCTATAGGCAGATAGATTGCTAAGTCTCAAATGGTGATGAAGGAGTCTAAGCCAGTCAAATCCTGCAGTGAGTGCCTTAAAGCTCACAGTAATGGTATTATGTAAGAAATACACTGAACAGCTCCAAGATAAGTATATTTCACATATATATTGTGGTAGATAAGTTTAAATTATACTTTTTTAGTGATTCTTGCCTCTTTTGTTCATCAAAGCATTTGAACTTCCTTATATGCTTTCTTATACAATAAAATCTTCACTTGTGGATGCTTTCTCAAACTGAAAAAAATAACCCCCAGATGTCTTCTCATACTGTCATATAGTTGCAAGGAGACCCACATATGTTCAGTACCTTTCCTCTTCATTTTCTTGGACTCTTGTCTGCATTTTTACCTCTTAGAGAATTCGTGTATTAGCTCTATCTTCTCATGTAATGAAATAAACCATTTCCTATTGAAGTGCCTTCCTATTTCATTTTCTTTACTGCTTTCTTTTTCCCAACTACATCTTCTTTTTTATATAAAATTGAGATCTAATAAGCACGTGGTCTCTACTTGGCAAAATCCCTTGTCTGGATTTATGTTCCCCCAAAGATCCCTTTCTGCTAATAAGCTTCAGGCTAGGTAATAGTGACTGCCCACTCTCCTCTCCTCTTACCCTTCACCTCCATCTCAAGGGCATAGAACATAGCCTCAGATTCCCCTTTAGTTCCCAATGTGTGAATAAAGCCCAGCCAACAGGAAAGGAGTTACTGTTACACTGGATTGATTGCTTTCTTGACCAGCAATTTACACACCACATAGAGAGCCAGGGAGCCCTGGCCATATGCTACCTCTCCTCATGTTTCATTGTTCCCTGTCTGCCCTCAGGAGAGACCAGGCCTTCAGGTTAATCAACCTTGAGAGTGATTATCCGGCACTTCTGCTTCATGTCGTATTTCCCTGTGGTTGGAAATAGGTGACTTGAGGAGTATATCTTGGAACAGTTATTCTGAGTGTAAGCCAGTAAGAACAAAGTTCACAAGTTCCACAATCATTTTTCTAAACCCTTATGGTTTAATCCTTTGGAATTCAGAATTTTTTAGATTTTATAAAGAAAATATGGTGCATGGATCATATATTATTTACTATCCCCAGCAAGTCTGGGATAACACTCTGGGATAACACCCTGATATCAACCACATTCATCTTTATCCAACAAAACATATGCCTGACTACTCACACTAAATAAAACAAGTAAAAACTATGAATAGCTTCAAGTCAGATCAAGCCAGATATTGCTTCCAAACAATTATCATAAAACTTTCATTTTTCATAGCTTTCTAGATTTTTGAGTTGTGGACCTGTATTATAGACTGTAGCTAATAATGGACTGGGTGCCAATTGTAGTGCTTGGTTATTTATCCAGGATTGGCCAATCACTTGCTGGGGATGTTGCATAGATTAGCACTGTGAATCAGGGGTCTTTGATCAGCAGTCTTCAGTCATAACTGCCCGGTTCTTGAGTCTGGGAAGTGCAAGTACCCATTCCTATGTGATGCATTTGTTGCCTAATCAAGGTATTGAGTCCGGCTGACATTATACAAGGTTTTTTTTACTGTAATAGGAAAGGATAATTTGTTGAGCTATTATTTGTATTTTTTTCTTAGTGTTGTTCCCAATCCCCTGGTTCCAAAAAGGTAGTCAGGTCCTTCATTTTCCTTTGTCTTTGCATAGGCAACCTCCCTCTCTGGCATTTGTTTCCCAAACGTCTGAAATCCTTGAGGGAATTATACTGGGAATAAATGGAAAGAAGTGAATGATTTTGAAGAGTGAGAGACAGATAAAGGAGAGAAAGTGGATTTTTCAAAGATTTGGAAGAGCTGGGAAATCAGCAGACTCCACTGGGAATGGGGACCAGAGGCTGCATTGGGAAGGTTGGCAAAACTTTGGGGGGAAGTGGGCCGCATGGCCACCATTATGGACTGATGTTTGTGTCCCCTCCCCAAATTCATATGTTGAAGCCCTTGCCCCCAATGTAATGATATTTGGAAGTGGAGTGTTTGGGATGTTATTAGGTTTAGATGAGGTTGTGAAGGTGAGGCCCCATAATGAGATTAACGTCCTTATAAGAAGACAGACCAGAGCTCACTGACTCTGTCTGCCATATGAGGACACAGCAATAAGGTAGCTGTCTGCAAGCTGGAATAAGGACCTCACCAGGAACCAAATCTTCTGTGCTTGATCTTGGACTTTCCTGCCTCCAGAACTGTGAGAAATAAATATTTATTGTTTAAGCCATCCAGTCTATGGTATTTTGTTATAGCAGCTCAAATGGACTAAGGCAATCACCTAGCATTGGCAAAAATTCACATGCTGAAAGAAGTTGAAGATTCTTCCAAGGTCTATCAAGGACAATGGGAATATTAGTGGTAACAAGGTTGGACTGAAGATAGGAAGTACCACCCACACTATTTTTTAGTTTCCTGGAGTCCTTCATAGGATTAGGGTGGGTGGCAGGGGTTCCAATATCATTGAGATTAAACTTTCTGTCAACCTGGTTATGGAAATTGGAACCAAAGTCATATTAAATTAGATTTAAAAAAATAAAGTAAGGTAGTGATTTTGTGCATTTAAATGTGTGGATTCATATTTGCCATTACCTATTTTCTAATATCTTTCTCTCTGTCACCTTTCTTATTTCTTGGCTGCTTTTTAAAGATACATTGCCATCGTCCTCCTGATAACAGTTTGATTTATATTTTTTATCCTTTACATTTTTTTCACTTCTTCACATTTCTTCCTTACCATTCCATTTTGTTTCCCTTCTCTTTTCTTGATGAGAAAGAATCTCTTCTCAGAAAATTTTGGGCTGACTCAGTAAGACAAGAATAGAGGTAGAGCATTTGGGAACTTGAGTGTAACTTTATATAACACAAACAGTCAAATTACATTTGTTTCTACTTAGGACCCTTGACCCATCTGTGTCTTTTCCTAAGTAAGGCTCTGGCTTGGTCTGTGATATGACAGTAGAGATTGAGAGTGGGAAAGCGTTGAGCACTTAGGAGATCTGTGCTGTTTGCTGCAGGCCTGACAGAAAATAGCAGGCACGTGTAAATACATGTGAAGTGCCTTGAACAAAGTCCTCCATAATTGCAACAATACTCCATGACTGACACCACTCAGGTTGTGTTATGTCTTGAGTACAAAAAAATGGTGGAGGAGGCTCCTTAGTAACTATATATCAATGGTGTTTAGGGAGTAGGAAGGGCTTCCCAAGATGTGGAATATTCCTTACGAAGAAACCCCCCATAGACTCTTCAGATATCATTCCACATCTTGAATGGGCCATAGCTGGCTGGCTGGGAGGTATTCTGAAAGAGGACCATACATGGTTGAGGGTTTCCCTGACTGGACAAACATCCAGTTTTACATTAGGCCTTCTCAGCATCCCACCTCCCTATCCCCCAGGGTAGTCCTGAAAGTGGCCCTGAGGATTTTACAGGTGTTGCTGCCAAGTGACTGGAGATGGGACCAAATAGCTAAGTTTTTTTACATGTATATATTTTTAGAGGGATAAGCTCATGATTTCTTTAAAGTCTTGCTTATTTTTTTAGGTTTATTGCTAGGGACTTATTTTATTGTTTTTGTTGCTTTGGTAAATAATTTTTAATAAAATTTTATACTATCGATATTTTTTTTGTACACAATGTTTTGAATTTATCTATGTTTAGCACTTTCTCACCATTGCTTCTTGAATTTCAGACCTCTCTTCTGATATAATTTTCCTTCTTTTTAAAGTACAACTTTTACATGTAACTTAAGTATAGATCTGTTAGTGGTAAACTCCCTAAGTTTTTGTTTATCAAAATAAATTTATTTTTCTCTCATTCTTGAAAGAAGGTTTTCTGGGCACACAATTTGAGACTGATATTTTCTCTGAGATCTTGCAGGTCTTCCTCTCCTGGTCTTCCTTGTTGAGTAGGGAGTCCACTGTCAGTCTATTCCTGGTTTCTTCTTAGGTTTCTGACTTTTCTCTTGAGCTGTTTTTACCATCTTCTGTTTGGTTTTGCTTTTCTGCAGTGTAGTGAGGCAGATAAAGGTGAATTCTGCAATATCACATGGCATGATTAAGGAATAGGTTTGTCGGCGGACATTCATAAGCCAAGGGCACCAAGCAAGGACCTGAGCATCCCAATTCCTCCTCCACCACACAGAGATCTCTGCCACTATGAGCTACATAATCAAGTTACAGTGAAGTAGACACTCCCTTCATCCCGTCTGTTTTATTAAGCACAGAATTATCTCAGTGGGACAACCACTGAGATTACCTAGTTTCCTGGAAATGATGATTCAGCTATCAGCTGTTTACAAGGAGTTTTAAGACATTAAGAAAGCATTCTCCATCACTGTACCCCGGCAGGAGCCTTGGTCACTGGGGAAAGAGGAACTCTGCGAATGGCTGGAAGAATGAGATCTGGATGGCTTCAAGTGCTGTGCAGCTACTCTTCTCTGCCTTTAGATGACACCTTTGGAGTCAGAATTAACAACTGGATCCCTGAGAAGACAGCGCTCCAAAAGGACTCTGAATTGACCTTGTCCTCAGCGGGAATGAGGACAAATCCTAACTAGTTAAACTTAGATAAGTTCAACCCCAAAACTGAAGCACTAAGAGGGTGGGAGTGAGGGGCAAATAACTGCCCTCAGTCTTCCCGTGTCAGATAGGTGAGGAGACTGGCAGTTAGAGATTGGAATTTATGGTACTGCAATTGAATTGTCAGAGACTCCTGGAATTTTTCTGTTGCCTGGACAATGAACTAGTTTGGCCCAGGAGCTACCTCCTACCCCCAACAGGAGAGGCTGCAACTTTTTATTGGCTCCAAGAAGACCTCCAAGGTACTGGGAAGCTGGCTTTCCCAGAAAACGTGCCTGTCCCTTTGCTCTAGGGAGAGACACTATCTGTATCTTCCAAAGCTGCTTGCTATATAAACAGTGCTGGAAGAAATAGTTCTCTAAAAAAGTCAGCCAGTACTTTGTTCAGAAGACATCTAGAAATGTGAGAGACCCATGGAAAGGCATCTCACACAACATCTTGAAGATAGAGCCAGGATTTATGATGGATTTGTGAGGTGTGAAGGAAAAAAGGGAAACAAATATGACTTCTAAACTGTTGGCCTAAGCAAGTAAAAAAAAAAATGTAGTGTCAATTTACTGAGAAGGAGTGACTATGGGAGTAGCAGGGCAAGAATTACAAGTTTTAATTTGGTCAGGCTAAATTAACAAAATAATTATAAGCATTATGATATTTATTGGGTATTTGCCATATACTAAGCACTGTGTTAAACACATCACATACATTTACTCGACAAATATTAACTGAGCACCTTATATATGTTAGTCACTATTCTAGGACCCAGAGATACAGTACTGAACAAAATCAGCCAATTCTCGGCCTTTCATTGTGGTGCTTGTATACTGATTGACAGTCAGGCTGCCGAGGAAGCTCAGTATGGGCAGAGATCAACTCTCCCTGGAGATACTTAAAGGTCAACCTTGTGAGGCAAGTATTATTTTTATTCTTCCTTTCCCCTCCCCCACCCCACACACTTTACAGATAAGGAAACCAAGGCTTAGAAAAGTAATATGCCTAAGGTCACTGTTAACAGCGATTGATTGGAGCCAAGATTCTGATTTAAACCTGTTTAACGCTAGAGCCTATACTTTTATTATTTATCTTTTGAATAAGAAGGGACTCATGAATATTCACTAGTAAAAGTGACTGTAATGTCTTTTAAGCAATGTCAAATTACCCTGTCCAATAAATTTTTCTTAGAAATGCAATATTGAAAGTTTTAAAAGAAGTAATGCAAAAATAATGGATCTGGCTGTTGCAGTGTGAAAGTTAACTGAACAGCTTTTTCAACTTAATTTGGATTTAATTTCACCCTGATACTAGATTTTCTTTTATTTCATTACATAAAACACTTTTGAATATAGTTTCATTACATATCTTTATTACTTAGTTTTTCTTTTGTGGTATAATTTTTAAAATTACCTTGTTGAAATAAGTTTGAGTTGAATTTCAAAATATTTGCCCTATTCAATGTAATATTAAAAAGACTTTTAATGTAAATTAGTAGCTCTCAGAGAGTATTAAGCACTGAAAACTGTGGTCCTGTAATGAAAACCCAGCACTTAGAGCTACTTTTTGATCATTTATCAAATAAAAAGTTTTGTAGAAAATATTTCTTGGGGCTATACACAGTGAAATTCTCAAATAATGTGACATGGACCATAAGGAACATTATATTTTAAGTTAAATGTGATATAAATAGAGGGGGAAATTGTGGAGAAGAGATGTTTTTATTCACACATTTATTCAACCCCTCATCTATTCATTCTATAAGTGTTTATATGAATAATTACTGTCTGAGACTTGGCATTGGTAGCACTCAATAAGCTTCCAATTACATCTTCATTGTCTTTCTTCCTAGATTGTAAGTTTCATGAGGATGGGTACAATGTCTGCCTTGGTCATACTGAATCCCTGGCACTCCAGCATGATAAGTCCTCAATAATGCTATATTAATGAATGGAGCTAATAAATGAATCTGGGTATTTTAATCCAATTGGTGCCCAATAAACCATAAGCACAAATATCCATTATATAAGGTTGAGAGTTTTAGGTACTATAACAAGTGTAAATAATAAATTCTATGAGACTTCAGAGACTGGAAAACTTTCTTGAGAAAATTGGGGGCGTTTCATAACATTAGAGTTTGGACTTAAGATAGGTAGATGTCTTAGGTTTGGTTTCCTAGAATTACAGCCTGAGTCAATGATGAAATTGTTTTCAGATGGAAGGTTCAAACCAAGAGCAGAAAGAATGAATACAAAGGGAAATGAGATAAGAGAACATATGTAAGCTTTGATGTAAAAACATAACTATAATTGTTGAGTTCTCCTACTGTCTAGATTGTAAAATCTGGAAAGAGCATTACTCCCATCAGAACAAGAAAAAATGAAGAAAAGGGTTCCCGGGCCCCATTCTAATGTGTGTGTGTAGATTTCCCCACACCAACAAGCAAGTCTTGGACACCAGCAGCGTGTCTGAGAATTTAACTCAATTCTGGAGCTATCTACCCAGAGGTAGAATCAGATTCCACAGGTAAAGAGCTCAGTCCTACAAGTTGCCCTTGACTTCTGACTGGCTGGCTATATATCAGAGATTCAGATGACCCCTGCTCTCATTTCGTTAACTTGCTAGAATGGCTCCCAGAACTCAAAACTCATTTACTCATTAGACTACTGATTTATGTAAAGAATACTAAAGAATATGAATCAACTGCAAGATATAGGGTGAGGTCATAAATGAAGGACCTTCTGTTTTCTTGGAGATCGGGGCCTACCATATGGAAATGTTCTGGTTAACCAGTGTGGAAATGCTCCAAAAAGGAGGTCTGTGAACTATCCTTTGGGTTTTTATGGAGGCTACATTACATAGTCATGACAGACTAAGTCATTGGCCATTGGTGATTGATTTAACCTCCAGCCCCCTCTCCTCTCACTGGAAATCAGGGGGCTAGGACTGAAATTTCCATTCTTCTAATCACATGGTTGATTCTCCTGGCAACCAGCCTCCATCCTTAGGAGTACTCCAAAAGTCATCTTATTAACATAACAAAAGACAACATTGCCGCTTTCATCACTGAGGAAATTCCCAGGGTTTTAGGAGTTTTGTGCCAGAAATGAGACAAAGACCAGTATATATTTCCTTTTATAAATCACAATATCACAGCTTGATAAATTAAAGATAATAATTTTTCTTTAATTCATCAGAGAGCTAAGATCACAGGGAAACTAAGTAACCTGAAATTAAAGGAAAGACAGGCTCCTAAAGAAGAGATGGAATGAATACCAATCCTGACTCACCTGTAGCAAAGTAAGGGTGGAGGAGAAGACAGGCACCACACAAGCAGGTAAAAATATTCAAAGCAAAATGTTTAATAATTTGGTAAAGGCTAATACAGAGCCAGAGACACGAAGGGAATTCATTCTCACAGGCTCATCTCTAGGGACCTCCACTGAATGTTCAAAAGCAAGATTGAGGGCAGAACAGGAGAAAGCCTCTCAAAGAGGTGAAAATTTAGAGGAAGAGGAGTGGCCACCTTTCCTTTGGGAAATCAATATAAGAAATGTGGGAAATTAGGAAATGAACAAAGCTCTACCTGGACCCTTATTCTGTATAAAACAAAATGTAACCACAGAACCAGCTCAGAGTGGTCCTATCCTGTTTCTAACAAGATACTGAGCTGCTTTTCAGAGACAACAGACCGAAACCAAAGATCATACAGCCAAGGTATTCTCAGAGGAGAGAACTTTGACCTCCAGTTGCACCTGGAACCAAAGTCTCAACCCCTGCTCCCTGAACCAAAAGGCTGTGACAAGACTGGAATTTGAACACCAGAACCCTTTCCAAAGTGAAGGGTTCATTGTCCAGGAAGATGGGGTGCTGAAGCCCCTTACCACACCTTACAGTAAATGACCAAGGTCCAAGCTCTCCAATTAAAACCTGCCCTGCCAGCACTTCTGCATACCAGCCTGTTCTCCCTAACCCCTTAAAACTCACCCTGAACTCTGGATTAGGAAGACAGATTTGAGTCTTGCCTCCTGTCTCCTTGCTGGCTGACTTAATAATAAAACCTTTATTTCTTCTCAAAAGCCAGTGCCAGAGTATTGACTTCTATGCATGTTGGGCTGTGAGCCCTTGCTCAGTGTAATTTTGGTTGCTATGAAATGATGAGGCCTTGTGACTGTCTGACTGAGGCACTGTAGCCTTGGGGTGAGGGCCACAATCGATCTTGATTGGCCACAAGGCTGATTTGTCTAGACTCTAGAGCAGCGGTTCTCAACCTGTGGGTTGCGACTCCTTTGGGGGTCAAACGACCCTTTCACAGGGGTCACCTAAGACCATCGGAAAACACATATTTTCGATGGTCTTAGGAACGGAGACACCGCTCCTCTATCCGTCTCTAGGCGGGTCTGCCCACATGCAGATATGCCCACATACGAGTCCCTGGCTTCAAGACAAAATTTCATTTATTTGTAATTAGAAATAAATATTTCACAATATATAATTACATATTGTTTTTGTGATTAATCACTATGCTTTAATTATGCTCAATTTATAACAATGAAAATACATCCTGCATATCAGATATTTACATTATGATTCATAACAGTAGCAAAATTACAGTTATAGAGTAGCAATGAAAATAATTTTATGGTTGGGGGTCACCACACCATGAGGAACTGTATTAAGGGTTCACAGCAGTGGGAAGGTTGAGACCCACTGCTCTAGAGGCTCAGCTGCTGGGTTCCTGTTTCTCTGCTGTGGTGCTCCAGGCTCCTCAGCACCACTTTCTCTATTTGAAAAGTCATCTCATTAACATAACAAAAGACATCTTTGCCACTCTTACCACTAAGGAAGTTCCAAGGGTTTTAGGAGCTATGACAGAAACAAGATGAAGACCAAATGTCTATTTCCTTTATAAATTACAATATCCTAGCTGGATAAATTAAAAATAATATTTTTTCTTTAACCCATCAGAGAGCTAAGATCGCAGGGAAAGTAAGTAGCCTGAAATCGAAGGAAAGACGGCACCTCAAAGAAGGGGTGGAATGCAAGCCCTGAAGAAAAGACAGCTCCTGGATCAAATATCTTTCAGGTGAATGACCTCACAAATATACACTTGTGCCCAAATTGTCTAGGAATCTCTTGAGGATTGTGGGTTCAAGTCCCAGCCTAGGGAGATAATGGAAGGAAAGGTGAAAACTGCTGAGGTCTTCAAACATTGGGTTTGAATCCTAAACCTTGGGTTTGAGTCCCAGGGTCTTGGATTTCTTTATCTGAAGAGTACTCAATCCACTGTGTTGTATGTGTGCACTTTGTTTTAAAGATTCTGTAATTTGCCACTCTTCAGCAAACCCAGAGGGAGTTGCCAGTGGCAGCCAGACAGGCTTAACTCAGGGCAGCTGTTCATTTCAATTCAATTACACTGAGCAAAAATTGCTTAATTACTGACCAGGGGTCAGTCCTCCCCAACTTGAGTGGATAAAATGTGCCTGGTGCTAGCAAGGATGAGCTTGGGTGACAAGTTTGTCCCCATTGAGGGGATAAACACCTAGGGTCTGAAACATTAAAGCAAGTCAGGTACTGGAGCCCCACATTCATTGGCTTGAAAGTGGAAAGTCATTGACCTGGTCACTTGAAACAAAATTCTCTTAGGATTTTCCAGCCAAGGTGGCATAGTAGGTAAGTGCTGTGCTCACTTCCTCTCAGGACCAAATCAAAATTACAAGTAAACTACGGAACAACCATCATTGAGAATCACCTGAAGTCTAGCTGAACTAAAGTCCTACAACTAAGTACATATAGAACAAGCCATCTCGAGACTGGGGGGTGGGGCAGAGACATGAAACAGGTTGGTCCCACAACCGCGTATGACTGTTAAAAATCGGGAGGGGTATCTCAGCTGTGGAGGCTCCCCCCAGAGTAGTGAGGGGTCCCAGCTCTACACCAGGATCCCTGCCCAGAGTTCTAGTGCTGGGGAGAGAAGTCTCCATAACTTCTGGCTTAGAAAACCAGTGGAAATTGTGGCTGGGTGAGACAGAGGTCAGCTGGAGTCCCAGGTGTTTCTCTTAAAGGGCCCATGAACAGACTTACTCGCTGACGGATTTACTTATTCTGAGCTCCAGCACTGGGGCAGCAGCTTGAAAGGCACCAGTGACATATGGGGAGGAAATGAGTTGTCGAGCTTCAGGGTGAGGACTGGAAAAGAAGCTTCTTCTCAGACAGAAGTGCTGGCAGAATCCACTGTACCTTTTTTGAGCCTTCCTTCTTCCTGGCATGCAGACCCAGGTGTCCCTAATATCTGAGTTTCCATCAACCTAGCTAACATCATTTGTCCACCCCTCCCTGGTGACTCCCTGAAACCCTGCCCCATCTAACTTTCAGGCTTACCCAGGCTGTTTTCAATAGCTCTTCCATATAAATGGACTCTCTTGACTCATGCTATGGGCTTTCCCAAACTCTCTCAAAGATTCACAAAACCCATATAAGCAGCGTCTAGTGTCAGCATGCCCCATTCCTCTGACTGAGCAGCCCCAAGCCTGGTACTAGTGGCATCCAGCTTCAGTTTGGGGCTTGGCCTCTCAAGGCAGCTCCAAGCCAAAGCATGCATACAGGAGAGAACTTTGGCCTCCAGTTGCATCTGGAACCAAAGTCTCGCCCCCACCCCCCATTCCCACAAACCAAAGGATCTGGATATAACTGAAACTTGAACACCAAAATCCTTTCTGAAGCAAAGGGCCTGTTGTCTAGGAAGATGGGGTGCTGAAGCCCCTTACCATACCTTACCATAAATGGCCAAGTTTCAAGCTCTCTAATCAAAACCTGCCCTACCAGCACTTTTGCATACCAGCCTGTTCCCCCTAACTCCTTAAAACTCACCTTAAACTCTGGATTGGGAAGACAGATTTGAGTCTTGCCTCCTGTCTCCTTGCTGGTTGACTTTGCAATAAAACCTTTTTCTTTTCTTAAAAGCTGGTGCCATAGTATTCGCTTCTATGCATATTGGGCAGTGAGTCCTCACTTGATAACCAAAAGTCTTAAGCCATTGGAAGAAAGGCAACAATTATTATCACTTTCAGGGTGCATGTGAAAATCTATAGGACTGGGAGAAGGGTGAAAGGAAAAATCCCTCTACTCCTGGAGCAAAGCAGAAATACTCTCCCACACAAGATCCCCCAAAGACACACTGCAGAATTTAACTGTGATGGAGAAGAGGACAGGTTTACTGAGAAAAAAAAAACCATTCCAGAGGCCCAGCGCTTGCCTAAAACAGGCAGGACAGGACAGCAGAGACTATGTCCCATTTACTAAACAAACTAGTACCAAGTAACAGAAACAGCATTCTTTCTCTGGGGGTGAGGTGGAGGGAGAACACCTCTGAATTTCAGGTGCACTTGCACAGGAAAGGCTGGAAGTTGAGGGTGGAGCAATAATATTGAAAAACAAAACAAAATAAAGCCCCAAACAATGTCTTTGTCCATTCAGACTGCTATAACAAAATACCACTGACTGGGTAGCTTATAAACAACATTTATTTCTCACAGTTCCGGGAGCTGGAAAGTGCAAGATCAAGCCTCCAGCAAAGTCAAGTTCTAGTGCAAACTTTATTCCTGGTTCATAGCTGGCACCTTTTTACTGTAGCCTCACGTGATGGAAGGGGTTTGGGATCTTTGATAAGATCACTAATCCTACCCGGAGGGCTTCCCAAAGACTCCACTTTCCGAATACAATCTCATCGGACATCAGGATTTCAACACATGAAGTCCTAATGTTTGTGTTCGGGAGAACACAGACATTTAGGAGATAAGACTAAGTTTTCAAATTTATTAACATAAAGCTTTTCAATAGTATCTTCTTTGTAATTTTGGCTGTAAATTTATGTAAACTTTCTCACTCATTATTATTTTGTAACTTTCTGATCTACTTTGTTACTTTTTTCAAAACCAAACTTTTGGCTTTATTGATTTTCCTACTTGATATTTGTTGTCTGTTTCATAAATTTCTGTTTTTCTCTTTACTTCTCCTTCCTCCTGTACTTTTGGGTTTATTCTAACTACTTAAGTCTCGTAACTTCAGTTGGACTCTTAGCATTAATTTCCAGTTTTTAAGGCTCCATTTTCCTCTTAGTGCTGCTTTCACTGCATTCCACAGGTTTTGATATTTACTACTTTTGTTATTAAATAACTCAGTATTAAATGTAATTAAAAATTGGATATTTCTTAATTTACTTAGAATCATGTTTTTAAATTCTCAAACTTATGGATATTTTAAAATTTTTAATTGACATCTGTTTTGATTGCATTGCAATGAGAATATGATCTTTATGATACTAATCCTTTAAAATTTGTTTAGATTTGCTTTATGCCCTGGTATGTGGTGGTCAACTTAAGTAAATGTGCTGTGTATGCTTAGAAAGGTAAATATTTTATTATTTATTGCATGGTAAATCAAGCTTGTTAATTATGTTTTTAAAACCTCCTATATCCTTACTATTGTTGTCTGCTTAATCTAACAGTAACTTAGAGAGATCCTGTGGAGCTTTCCTGCTATAGTGCTGGGCTTGTCAACTTTGAATTTCCACCAATTTTTGCATTTTATATTTTAATGTAATTTCAATAGAATTGACCCATATGCTGATGCAATAAAAAAGTTACTCTTCAGGCTATACTGTATTATGATCCTCACTCTTAAAAAATCTATGGGACAAATATCCTTTTCAATCACTTCAATATCCCTGAATTGTTTCCAAACATGATTACTATGAAAACTAGTCAACATGATTACTAATCAGTAGAGTGTGTATAAATTTGTGTCCTAGCAGAAAGAGCAGAATGAACTCAAATGTAATAGGTGGTGTATTAGTTTTCTATTTCTGCTGTTACAAATCACCACACACTTAATTGCTTAAAACAATACAATTTTTTTTTCTTATACTTCTAGATGTCAGAGTCAGAAGTGAGTCTCAATGGACTAAAATCAAGGTTTCACCAAGGCTGAATTCCTTTCTGGAGGCTCTAAAGTACAGTCTATTTTCTTCCCTTTTCCAACTTTTAGAGGCTGCCTGTATTCCTTGGCTCATGTTCCATTCTTCCCACTTCCAAGCCAACAATGTCAGTCCAAACCATTCTCACACCTTCACTCTCTGGTTCTCCTTCTGTCTCACTAACAGTGGCCCATGTGATTACACTGGGCCCACCTGGATGATACAGTCTCCTCTCTCCATCTCAAGGTCAGCTGATAACCTTCATTCCATCTGCAACCTGAATTCCCCTTTTCCACGTAATCTAACATATTCACAGGTCCTGGAATTGGGTCGTGGCTTTCTTTGGGAGGCCAATATTTTGTCTCTCACAGGTGGTAAATAGGAGAATAAAAGTCAAACATCATGTTTAGATTGAATTAAAGATTTATAGCAAGGTTAGAGAAGGTACATAAAATAATATAGCAACCTGACTATGACATTGCTTTCAAATCTAATTCATGTTTTCTCCTAATAAATATATGAATATATTGATCATTATTTAATCACTATTTATATATTATTAAATATATTTATTTTGGAAAAAATATTTGGTTTATTTTCAGATAATACCGAAATAATGTCCTCATCTAACTAGGGGGACTTTCACAAATGTCTAACATGGTACTAAGGATATATTACCCAATTTCTAAAGACAATGCTGGTCCTTCATATTCAAATTTCTTTATCAGTAGATGACCAAAGCACCTAAAGGTAACTTCGTTTCAGAGTAAACTTCCGATGGCCTCCATAATATACAATTCTATTAGCATAACACAAATCGTCCCTGACCTGACCTCTCACCACTCACTAGGTTTACTCTTAAAAACTATTTTCTAGTCCCTGGTAAGTGATTGGCTGTTTGCCCTTTTTGGCTTTGTCTTGTTTTTTTCCCTGCTTAAAATTTCTTTGTTGGTCTCACAGGTGAACCTTATTCTTTAGACTCAGCTTCCTGGTTCTCCTCTCTGGGAAAAACTTGCCTTAATCTCTCCAGGCAGTAAGGCACTTCCTCTCAGGTTAACATTTATTTATTGACTGCTTATTATGTATGTATCAGGCACTACAGTAAATGCTGAAAATGCAGCTGTGAAAAAGACAGGGTTTCCTGTTCTCATAAAGCATCTGGAGAGCGAGATGAACATTTAGATATTTAGTTCTACTTCTGTTGAATGTTATAAAGATGTAGTTATTATGAGAACATATAACCCAGTCTTAGGAGGGTGGTAGGGGCTAGCTTCCTTAGGAAGACATATGGAAAGGTTTGATGGACGATACCATTTTACTTTTATAATTCTTACAGTATTTAGGCAGTTGTATTTGAATTGTTGCTTTAAAAGTGTAATTTTGACTAGCTAATAAGTTTTAGACCATGATTATCAAAAGATCCTTTGGGCCATCACAAATATAAGAATCTGATCTGATGTCCACAATTTAAATCTGTGTGTACCAAACACTAAGTGTATCATCCTTTACTCCTAGCAGTACCCCAGCTATTACTATTCCTATTTTATAGATAAGAAAGTTGAAATTCAAAATGGTTCGAGGAGTCTTCCAAGGTCTCAGTTTGGGAAGTCGTTGAGCCAGTGGCCCCAACCCAGTTGTTTCAGGACCCCAAGGCCTTTTTTCACCATACATTTCTACTTCTATATCTTTTTATTTCCAGAATATTCTAGTGTCTGGTTTCTGGCAGGTGTTCCATGAATAAATACACGTGAAAGCCTTATGCTAAAGGTAGCATTATTTTTACTCCTATTGCCCTCACCAATATACACTTAGAACTTCCTCCTCTTAGGGACAGGCACTTGTAGATCCGGTTTCAGGCTTGCATGAAGACTAGTAATTTCTGGGCCGGCCCAGTGGCTCAGTTGGTTAAAAGTTGGCTTGGGAGCAGAGCTCTAAGCAGCAGGGCCGCCCGTTAGGTTCCCACATAGGCCAGTGACGCTGCGCCCTCTATAGCTAAGATTGTGAACAACAGCTCAACCTGGAGCTGGGCTGGTGTGAGTGGCCAGTACCAGCGTGGGCTGCAGCGGGCTGCCGTAAGCTATCATGAGTGGCCGGCAGCCTGCATGAGGGGCCAGCAGCCAGGGAGAAGTGCCATGAGTGGCCATCCAATGGCCGGCGACTGCCTGCCTCACCCGGGAAGAGCACAATGATCATAACACCAACATGGGCCAGTGAAGCGGCGTCCTCTACTAGACTGAAGCACGAAAAGACAGCAACTTGTCCTCCTCCCCCAATTCCCTGATAAAATCTTTAAAAAAAAGTCTAGTAATATCAAGTTAATTGTTCAACCCCATTACATTATTTTTTGCCCCGGACGCCACTAATTTCCTACACCCTCGTCAGGGAAAAAAACCCCATCTTTTGAATATATTGGTCATCTGAACCCGCCTTCTCCACATCCCTGTAAAGAGGCGGTCCTCGGCTGCACGCCCGCCTTCACTTCCTGCTGGGGCTCCAGGACTAAAGCTCCTGCTACTCAAAAGTTTCTAAATTTGGGGTCTCAAGTAAGGAAAACAGAAGCCACGGGTTCGCGGGCCACTGGAGCCCAATTAGCTCTTTTCAGCTGCATCTCTGTTCGCGCATCCTCGCGTCCTCTCGGCCCCCGCGTGGCAAAAGAGATGCCCACCCCCAGGCAGCAGCCACCACAAAACTCTCCCTTGGCTAAGGACCCAGAGCCTGGTACCTCGGACCGTTAGAGACTAAGGCGGGGCGAAGTTACGCGTGCGCGCTGACGTCACTCCGACGCACGAGCACGCCGGCCCCTCCCCAAACCCGCGGCTCCGGTTTCCGGCGGGAGAGGGTACCGCGGTGTAGAGGGGGAGAAGCTTCGGTTTGTTTCGTGACGCTTGCTGCCGGCGGCTGTACTGTTCCCTGGTAGCCGTCAGAATGCCTCACTTGGAAAACATGGTGCTTTGTCGCGAGTCCCAGGTGTCCACCTTGCAGTCTCTATTTGGAGAGGTATTGTGGTCAAATGATCTTTTCTCTTTCAGATCCCGGAGGCTAACGTTTCCGAAGTCTTGGGACGTGTTCCTTTTGTGTGTGTCGCAAAAGGACTGAAGGGCAGTAGAACATCTTTTGCGTTGATATGGGGGTGTTGTAGGTCTACCCCTCTCCTTCACCCAAAATAACTTGTGTTAGTCCCTTTAAAAGAAAACCGCACATGAAGGACGGGCCTGCTCCTGCAGGACCTGTTCGTTTACAGACACGCCACACTTTTGAGATGGTGTTAGCTCAAAGTACTCACTAGCGGTTGCTTCTTATTTTAACCCAACTGAACAGGATTTTAAACAACAGGTGTGTTTGCAGAGTGTTATTTATTCAAATGTAGGTTCGCACATTTCAGTGAGGTAGTTGGTGTAAGTCAAGTGTGTATAGATGGTTGTTTTCAAGATCAGTGAGAGCCAAAGCAGTGCTTCAGGTTTAAAACTTCAGCGGCTTTTCCCAGATCACTCCAACCAGAAGTGGTCCTCCGGAGAATGAATATTGAGGAATAGATATGAGCAGTATCAAGGTGGTATGGGTCACAGAAAGGATTTGGACCTTTACTTTTACTGCAAACCATGTTTAACAATATCACTTTTTTTGCAAGGTGCTGTGTATGTGAGAGATTCAAAAAACTAGTTAATATTTTTAAGCAGAGGTTCAACAAATAAATACTTACTGAGCACCTTCTCTGTGTCAGGCACTGTGCCAGATCCTGGCTTATTATAGTTTATGTTAGGGGGGTTTATGAAGGTGACAGGACCTAAATAACAATGCAAGGGTTCAATTTAGTTCTAGGGAACAATAAGAAGAATGTTATGAGGGGGGATGTTATTAAGCACCAAATAATGAACGCAGACAAGCGTGGCAGGATTCTATAAAGGAAGAGTTTTAGTGTAGCTTGAAAACATTTTCTGAAGGATGTTTTGAACTTTTCTTTAAAGGTAAAATACAGTATTTGTATAACAGAGATGCTCAAGAAGCATTTAATTCTTGGGACAATTTTTGAGCTACTTAATTTACAAGATTTTTACATACATTTTCAAAAAAGGATTAATGTATTAAAACATCCATTTTTAGTTTATTTTTAGGGTTTGGGCTGCTTTTGCCATAGGCATATGGCATTTAGAAAGTTTTTTCCTGTATAAAACTGATTTCCAATTTGTCTTGCAAGAGGAAATGTATAACTTAGTGGCTAGAATGTAATAAATGTTTGTGATTATTGTGGTGGTAGGTGATGATCATAGAGACTACTTTCTCATGGAAATTGCATCATCTAGTATTCTTGTAATTATTTTTAAAATGTATGTCTTCTGACTATAGACTATGTGCTCCTTCAAAGCAGATTGTCTTTAACTGATATAGTCTTCAGTGTGTCATGGTTTTCAGCATTTAAATGTTCATTGAATGACAGACATATTTGTAGTAGTATTTTCACTAGGCAGCTGACTCTTAATACATTACTGGAGGATCTTGGGAATATGAACTTTAAAATATGTGCTATGTAGATTTTATCGTTGTTTTATTTGATGAAATGTATACACTTAGGCCAGGGTAATTTAGTGTGCATAACTCGAAAGTATCCTGTAAGTTCTCCTAAGAACAGAGGACTCTTGAAATCCTTCTGACCCTGTGATTACATTTGCTTAATTAAAGCTTTAAAATGTATAATGAAGTTGCAGCCTGTGTGGGGATTAGATTCTTTACAAAAGCGTTAAAATAAAAATGAAGTGTGGTCAGAAATTATCTTTGAAAAACCTCTTAAATCTCCTATAAATTTGAAAATACAAAAGTTTGTATATATAAATCTGTATAATGATATAAAAAGTATAACTATATATATTGGGTCGTCGGGAAAGTCATGACGTATTTTTCTATGTTTTTCAAAGCAAAAATGCATCATGACTTTCCCGACGACCCAATAATATTACAGTATATAATAAATATGCCAAATATAATTTTTAGAAATTTTGATTTTTTAACAGAGGAACTGCTTAGAGTTGAATTCAGGTAC
Source organism: Hipposideros armiger (assembly GCF_001890085.2). NCBI lineage: Eukaryota > Metazoa > Chordata > Mammalia > Chiroptera > Hipposideridae > Hipposideros > Hipposideros armiger. The sequence goes on from NW_017731586.1 coordinate 177,974, forward strand.
ATTCAAAGTGTGGTGATGACTCCACTGTATGTTCACTTTTGAAATAATTTGGATTGAATATTTTACTTTACTACATCAAACTTTCTTATGAGTTGATAAATGTTTATTTTCTGTTTTGCATGTGCAGATTAAAATTTGTCTTTTCTCTTCTAGAGACATCATTTCAGTTTCCCATCCATTTTTATTTATGGGCATACTGCCAGTGGAAAGACCTATGTAACACAAACTTTGTTGAAAACTTTAGAGGTAAGAATAACCCTAAATAAACTCAATGTTAATTGATTTTTACTCAGAGCCCTAGAAATGGAAGGGATCTGGGAGATTATTTAGTCCAGTTTACTTTTCTCTGAAGCAATATCATCTACATAAAACACTTCTGACCAACTTTTGTTTAAATACCTTCAAGACTGTAAGCTTCAGAAAGGATTATTAGGATAACTTGATCCTTGATGTTAGAAAGTGATTTTTTATTTCTAACTTTCATTGGCTGATAATATTTGGGGAAAAACATACGTGATGATAAATTCTTAAAAAAATGTTGAAATCTGTTTCTTTCCCATTGTTGTATTTATAATATTAATACTGGTAATTCTGAATCTCCACAAATACAAAACTGAATATATCACCTTTACCCTGCCTTTCTTCCCATAATGCCTATCACATAGTTGTCTAAACTTTCTTTTTCCTCATCTTCACTCTTATGGTAAATCGAACCAGTAAACACGTTCTACTCATTCTACATTATTAATGTCTTGATACCATGTACTTTTAATCATAGTCATAACTATCTCCGTTTCACTTACCAGTGTTTCTTCCATGTATTTCTGCAATAGTCTCTTTTTTTTTTTTTAAAGATTTTTATTGGGTAATTGGGGGGATGGGAGCAGTGATGGGGAATTGGGGGAAGGGGAACAGACAAGTTGCTGTCGTTTTGTTCTTCAATCTAGTTGTGGAGGACG
>NW_017731586.1:179182-205226 GCF_001890085.2 Hipposideros armiger
TGTCACTGGCCCTCATATGTGGGATCCGAACTGGGGCCCTCTGGCATCCCAAGCGAGTTCTTAACCATCGTGCCACTCGGCCGGCCCTGCAATAGTCTCTTCAGTGTAATTCACTCTTCACCCTGTTGTTAGCTTATGAAAATCTTACTTAAGATCACTAGGGAAATATTCAGGTGCTTTGTCTGACACATAAGACCTTTCATGAGCTGAGTTCAGTTTAACTTTCATAATATAATAGTTAAGAATTTGGGCTGTAGAGTCTGGCAGACTCACGTTCTGCTTCTGGAATTGACATTTGGCGCTTTCACCATTTGAAAAGTTGGGCTAAAAGTGACAACATTTGGAATTGTTGTGAGAATTAAATGAGTTAATACATGAAAAGTGCTTAGTACAGTACTTAATATATAGTAAGCGCTCAATAAGGGTAGCTGCTATTATTAATGATTATTGCCATACTCTCTTTCATGTTCTAAGCCAGGATGGGCAAACTTTTTCTTAAGGGTCAGATAACAAATATTGTAAACTTGTAGGCCGTATGGTTTCAATCACAACTATTCAACTCTGCCGTAGTGTGAAAGCAGTTGTGGACAGTATCTGTCTGAATGGGTATGGCCGTGTTCTAATACAACTTTATCAGAACATGGTTGGCCCACAGGCTGCAGTTTGCTAACCCCAGTCCTAAGCTCTAGCTCTGAAGGTACATGTTTTGTATGGCATACTGAACGACTTACAGTTCCTGCTCGCTTACTTTCAAGCCTGGGCACATACTGCTGCCTTCACTTGGAATGGCTTTCCTATACTCACTCACTCGGCCTCTACTAGTGTATTGCTTGGCAAATGCTTATGTATTTTGCTAGGGGTTCTTATATTTTGTGAAGCCATTGGTGACTCCCTAGGGTGTGTTAGATTCTCCTCTGTTGTGCATCCTCAGTACTCTGTGCTTCATTCTGTCATAATATTTAGAGCCCTTTCAGCTGTGATATTGCATTTGTGTTTCACTGGCTCAAGATCGAGTTTCTTGAGATTACCCTCAGCACCAAGCACATGCTTGGCACATACAACTTGTGAATTTATAAAGGAATGGGGGTAAAGGAGGTCAGCAAATGCTGGAGAAACAGTGCCTAAGTAAATATAATGTAGCCTTAGTTATACCACATTACTCAGAGAAAGAAAAGCCTCCCTTATTGGGTGAGATTTATAGACTATCTCTAAAAGTAGTTAGAGGTCCCATTATTTGTCCCAGATGCCACAAGTTACCTTCCTCTGAATGATCACGACTGTGATTTCATCCTGAAAAGAGACTATATTTGTGAGCAAGTCTTTTGTTTCCTGGTTACTTCAGGAATTCTCTCCATTTTGATAGTTCCCTAAATGAAGAGCTGATTCTCAATTCTCATAGGAGGATTAATATGGTTTCTAACTCTTAAAATTCTTCTTTTGATCTAAGTTCATTCATCATTAATGTTATTATCTTAAATTTATAAGCATAAAATTTCCACTAAAAATTTTAACATTCAAATGTACTTGGGTTTTCTTGTAAGAAGTCTTTAGTGGAAAATACAAGTTTGCTTTGAATGCCGGTAGGAAACAAATGGCAAACTCAAATAATTGAAGTGAATTTAATGAAGGGACTATATTTTACAAAGGTTCAAGAAATGTCAAGGGAATGATAAGGGCTGGTGAAGCACTGAGGGCCTTTACCTCTCCCAGACCTGAACTGGCCACAGGAAGGAGCTGTTACCAGACCCCAGCAAGAGCTGTAGCCTTTGACTAAGGGCTACCCAGCTGGAGCTGTGGCCTTTGATAGAAGGTCATAGCTGCAGTCAAACTGGACCACTGAGGGGTGGAGGTGGGAATCAAGAGAATAAATATTCAGCTTCTCTCTGATATCACTCTTCAGTCTGGTTCTTAGCATTGGCTGAATCCAGCCAGTGCTGGAAAATACGAGAGTCTGGGCGATACAGCGTTCAGACTGCTGGGACACAGAGCGTGTTGGAAAATAATGGGGTGTAGGTTTAGAAGGGCAAATAGGGAATATCCAGCAGAGCCATTATTGTATATATGTTTTCTGTTTATACTTTTTTTGTGTTTTGTTTTCAGCTCCCACATGTCTTTGTGAATTGTGTTGAATGCTTTACCTTGAGGCTGATTTTGGAACAAATCTTAAACAAGTTGAATCATTTCAGTTCTTCAGAGGCTGGATGTTCTACTCAAATAACCTGTGACACATTTAATGACTTTGTTCATCTATTTAAACAAATAACCACAGCTAAAAGTCTCAAGGATCAGACTGTATATATTGTAAGTAATTTAATTATATCATCTCTTATTTGAAAACTGTTTTGTTTATTAGCTCAATTTTAATATATTTGTTTTGAGTCTCATGTTCACTGCACTATGCAAGGTGCTTTTGGGATACAAAATGTTTTAAATGTATTTCTTATCTAGAGGGAGCTTCAGTTTAATAGAAGAGTTACGACGCATATACTGACATATGACTACATGCAGAATGTGATAAGTGATAACCATGAGATGTGAAGTTCTGACTTAGGTACATCTGGTACAGCTTCAAGAGGTGACAGCATTTGCGATAGATCTAAAAGGATGATTAGGGTGTTGTCGTAGGAAGAAACTGAAGAATGGGAATTTCAGATGGAGAAATTATATAAGCAAAGGCATGCAGATAAAAATGACGGCCGGGGAATGTCAAATAGTCTAGTTTTAGTGGGTTGTAAGTTTGAGAGGAGAAAAAGACTAGAAATGTACGTGGTGGCAGATCATGGAGTGTCTTGTACTTTATTTCATTTTCTAGGTAGAGAGAAGAGATAGAGAAGATTTTAGAGCTACAAATATGCTTTAGGAAGATTACTCTGAAGGCATGTTGTTGGAGGGGATGAAAGACTGAAGGCTGGAGGAATGATTTTGAGGTTTTGGTAGCAGTTTACTTTAGAGGAAATTTGGGCCTGGACTAGAGTTGAGGCAGGAGATGCAGAAAGGAATAAATGGAAGAGACACCAAAGGTCCAACCTGTTTATTGTGTATAGGGTAGATTTCTGGGGAAAGTGAGTCAACTGATTTTATGTTGGCTAAGTTTGAATTGTAGTTGTAACATCAATGTGAAAAAGACTAGCATTTAATTGAAAATGTGTAATGTGTTTTACATTCATGAATTTTTTAATAATACTTTAACCTTTTAAAAAATGATTATCTCTGGAACTGGAATTGAATTTTAATATAAAGCTTTATTAAAACAGTAAGTTATAAACTCATCGAAGGGACCAAATCTTATTCATATGTGCATCTCCTTAAATATATAAAACAATTCCTTCCACATTTTAATTTCTTTATTTATTCAACAAATATTTATTGAGCACTTCCTGTATGTCAGGCACTATTCTAGATACTGGCCATAGAACAGGGAAAAAAATAGTCTCTGCCCACTTGTAGCTTGTAGTCTAGTTGAGGAAGATAGATAATAAGCAAGTTAACATGCAGTATGTCAGATGTGATACATTAATAAAGTGGAATAAGGGAGAATCAGGTGGGTGAGGGAGAGTAGTTCTTCTCCTAAATAGGGAAGACTGGGAAGATCTCACTGAGATGATGATAACAACTGAAATATGAAGGAAGTGAGGGGCAAGCCATGAAAAGTCTGAAATAAAAAGAATATTTCAAGCAAAAAGATTTACACGAGAGTACAAAGGAAATTGGAGCATTTCTAGTGCATTCAAAGAATATCAGGGAAGTCATTGTGGCTGGACTAGTTTAAGTAATGGGGAGAGTGGTAATGTTGAGAATCAACGGAAGCGTGCAAGGATGGAAGCATGGAGACTGGTGTTATGGATTGAATTGTTTACCCCAGAAATTCATAGGCTGAAGTTCTAACCCTTAGTACTTCAGAATATGACCTTATTTGGAAATAGGGTCATTGCAGTTCTAAGTAAGATGAGGTCATACCAGAGTGGGTTGGGCCCGTAATCCAATATGACTGGTATCGTTAACAAAAGGAAATTTGGAGACAGACATGCACATGGAGAATCCCATGTAAAGATTGGCGTTATGCTGCCACAAGGCCAGGGACTAGCAGAAGCCAGGAGAGCGACCTGGAACAGATTCTTTGCTAGCACCTTCAGAGGAAGCCAGGCCTGCCAACACCTGGATCTCGGACTTCCAGCTTCCAGAACAATACGTTTCTGTTGTTGAAGCCACCCTGTCTGTGGTGCTTTGTATGGCAGCCCTAGGAAACTAATACAATTAGTTAGGAGGCACTTGTAATAGTCTAGGCAAAACATGTTGACTTAGACCAGTAGAAGTGGAGGTTGTAAGATGTCTGGATAGATTTTGAAGGCAGGGTTGACAGAATTTTCTGATTGGTTGAGTGTGGTGGAAGAGAGAAAGAAGGAAATCAAAATGACTCAAAAGTTTGTGTGCACCTTGAAGGATGGAGTTGTCAGTTACCTGAGTGGAGAAGACTATAGCAGGCGGGTCTTTCTGTGGGCGAAGGAGTGATCGGCAGATTAGTGTGGGGCATGTTAAGTCCAAGTAGAGATGTTGAATTGGAACTTGGACACTTGACTTTGCTGTCCAATGTGATGATGCTTTTTGGAGTTGTGAGCATACAGCTAGTCATACTTAAGCTGTAAAACCGGATTAGGTCACCAAGAGAATGGGTGACTTAGAAAACAGGTGAGTCCAATTACTGAGGCCTGTGGCACTTCAGTGTTCAGGAGATGAGGAAGAACAAACCAGGAGACAAGAAATCAGTGATGCACAAGGAAAACTTGCAGAGGGCAGTGTCCTGGAAATCTTGCTAAGCTGCCCTTTTCTCGTCCTTTGGTGGAGAGAGCAGGCTGTTGTTGGTGCTTTTTGGTCTGTGCTCATTGGCCTTCCTTCAGCTGGCTTCCTCAGCTGCACATCTGCGATATGTGAGGCGGAAGACAGCTCAGGCAGTTTATTCCCTGAGGTGAGTGGCCCTTCTTCCAGTTCCGAGGTCCGCAGCTTGTCTGCCTTCTCCACTTTTCAGAGCCCTGTTTGTTTTATATATAATATTCAAGATTCTTAGGAGGAAGAATAGGAAAAAGTACATCTATTCCATCTTCTCAGAAGAGGGAAATCTAATTTTTTTTTAAAATGCAAATGCACAGTGAAGAATACAGTGACTAGTATAGTTTGGCAGCATGACCATCTTGATTTATGCTAAGATGGCTCTAGTTTAACCCACTGTTGCTTTTGCACCATCAGTTCAAATGTCAACATGGTGAAAAAGGCAAACCATATTTTAGAATTATTATGAAAATAGTTTTGACCTTCTTAGCCCCCTGAAAATGTATCAAGGATTCTTCCTGCCTCCCCAAGGGGCCACAGCTCACACTTCAAAAACCAGATCTAGGAAATAAGTTGATTTTTCACTGAGGTAGGTTAGGAGACAAGAGCATTGGTGGAGAGGAATATAAGGAACTAAGAGTCTGCCATATATCAGAAGGGGTCATTTATGTAGGTTTGAAATATCCAAAAAAATGTAGGAGTTGTATCGAGAAGTGATAGTCAGAAAATAACATTTATAGAATGAAGAGGAATGATACAAGAATACGTGAATGGTTTCAACAAGTAGAATTTCAAAGCTGTGTGTCTTTAGAGAGGAGGGAGAATCAATATTCTAGAAATAGCCGTGAGGAGTAATTAGGGCTCTCCTCGTTTGTCAGGCCCAATGGATTAAAGTAGGCATTCAGTAAGTATTGGTTAGTTGACTAAATGTTAAGAGTGGATAAGTTTGCAGATATTTAGTGTAGAACATTTTTTAGAGTAAATCTATAGACTGTTCAGCTATCTAATATACGAATTGGTAAGCTTCAGTACTTAGGGAGTAATACAGAAAGGTGGCTGAGAATGTTTTCTAGTCAGTAAACGAGTTTACAAATTAAGAGTCTATTAGAATGCCTTTGTGTAAATTATTAAGAAAAATGCCTGGATCTGAATTAAAATTTTTACTTCTCTGAATTAGTTATCTGATAATTGCTTTTGAAGAGGATAATTTATTAGAATACCATAAAATAATTAACTATATTAAATCAGAATGAACTATTAATTAATGGCTCCAGCTTTGTGTTCTATATTAAAATGGACATAAAAATTGACCAATTTATTTGAAATTGTGTCCTGAATCAGAGAGGTATTTAAATGGAGATTGATGGGAAGATTGCATAATGCGAATGCATAGTGGAGAGACTAATTTATACCTTTTTAGCAGTAAATAATTTTGGCTTTATTTTGTTTAAACTAATTAGAAATGTTAATTAGTAATCAATCTTAAATTGATTACTCATATATTGTTTTAAGCAGCCTATTTAATAAAACAGATATAATACAACTTGTACTACTTAGGGAAATAATTTTATATTTCCTATATTTTAATTTTATTCCTAATTTAAATAATTATAATTTGCAATAAATCTATTAATAAAGTGTAAATGATTAAAAAAACAGCTTTCTTTGGAGACAGGGTGATCTCAGTTCTTGTTGAAATTGTACAAGAGGAAACTAGAACATTTTGCCATGTTACAAAACTAGGAGACTTATCAACTACTACTAGGGTTATTTAAAAAAAGACACAGGGTTTCATGGATCAAACGAATTAATATCGTTAAAATGTCCTTGCTATCCAAAGTGATCTGTTCTTTCAGTGCAGTCCCTGTCAAAATTCCAATGGTAGTTTTCACAGAAATAGAAAAAACAATTCTAAAATTTTTTCGGAATCACAAAAGACACTGAATAATGAAACATCCCTGAGAAAGAAGAACAAACCCTGAGAAAGCTAGAGCATCACACTTACTGGTTTTAAACGTTTTATAAAGCTGTAGTTGTCAGAACAGCATGGTCCTGGACTAAAAACAGACACACAAAACAACAGACCAGAATAGAGAGCCCAGAAATAAACCCACATATACACGATCAATTAATTTATGACAGAGGAGCCAAGAATATACAATGGGGAAAGGACAGTCTCTTTAACAATTGGTGTTGGGCAAACTGCACAGCCACATGCAAAAAAATGAAACTGGATCAGTATCTTACACCATGCACAAAATCAACTCAAAATGGATTAAACATTTAAACATAAGGCCTGAAACTAAAGCTCCTTGAAAAAAACAGGAAAATATCTCCTTTACATCAGTCTTGGCAGTGATTTTTTTGGATTTGACACCAAAAGCAAAGGCAACAAATGCAAAACTAAAGAAGTGGGACACATCAAACTAAACAGCTTCTGCCCAGCAAAGGAAACCCTCAACAAAATGAAAAGGCAGCCTGTGGAACTGGGAGAAAATATTTACAAATCATATATCTGATAATAGGTTAATATCCAAAATATTTAGGGAACTTAAGCAACTCAGTAGCAAAAAAAACAATCTGATTAAAAAATGGGCAGAGGAAGTTACATTTTTCCAAAGATGGCCAATGGGTCCATGAAAAGGTTCTCAGCATCACTAATCATCAGGGAAATTCTAATCAAAACCACAATGAGATATCACCTCACACCTTCAGAATGCCTATCATAAAAAGGATAAGAGATACCAAGTGTTGGCAAGGATATGGGGAAAAGGATACCCGTGTGTAGTGGTGGTAGGAATGTAAATTGGTACAGCCACCATGAAAAACAGTATGGAGATTTCTCAAAAATTAAAAATAGAACTACCATATGATCTAGCAAGCTTATTTATGGGTATATATTCAAAGGAAATGAAATCAGGTTCTCAAAGAGATATCTGCACTCCGTGTTCATTACAGCATTATTCATAGTAGCCAAAATATGGAAACAACCTAAATGTCTGTCAGTAGATGAGATGTAGTGTATATTGTTAACCTAAAATTAAAAAGCTGAAATGAGAAGCAAGACGTGTTTATTTGGGGTTAAAGAACTGCAATTTGGGTGGCACAGATTTAGGCAGAAACCCAAATAGTGTTCCTATTACAGGGTGAAAGCAAAAAGCTTTTATGAGAAGAGCAAAGGAATAATTACACGAAAAGAAAAAGAATTCCTGTTGATGGTAACAGGCTGAGCTACTCTTGGCTATACATGATTGGTTACTGATTCAGTCAGCAGATAAGAGTCCATACTCATCTGTCATTTTGGTCAGGATGTCTGCTTTCCTGCTGACTTTACAAACAGTTGTTTGTAAAACAATGTTGATTTTAGCCCAGTGCAAAGGCCTGGCCCAATACAAAGATTCAAGGAACAGGATGTGCTAGGCAGTTCCTCTAGAATGGTGGCTTCAACTCCATTTTGTTTTTGTTTTTGTTTTTAAGATTTTTATTGGGTAATTGGGGGAGGGGGAACAGACAAGTTGCTGTCGTTTTGTTCCCCAGTCTAGTTGCGGAGGACGTTGCTTCACTGGCCCAAGTTGGCACCATCATTGTGCTCTTCCTGGGCGAGGCAGATCAGTCGCCAGCTTCTGGACGGCCGCTCACAGCGGTTGCTGGCCGCTCACGCTGGCTGCTGGCTACACACAGTCGCCCATGGCAACCCACTGCCACAGGGGCTGCAGCCTACGCCATTTCCAGCGACTCAGGGCAGCCCAGCTCCAGGTTGAGCTGTTGTTCAGCATCTTAGCTGTAGAGGGCAGGGTCACTGGCCCTCATATGTGGGATCCAAACCGGGGCCCTCTGGCGTCCCAAGCCAGCTCTTAACCAACGCGCCACTCAGCCGGTCCAACTCCATTTTGAATAGGATCAGTTTATAGTATTTTTCACCATGGAGTGTTATTCAGCCATGAGAAAGGAGGAAATCCTGTCATTTGCGACAATATGGATGGATCTTGAGGGCATTATGCTAAGTGAAATAAATCATAGAAAGACAAATCCTGTATGATCTTACTTATATGTAGAATCTAAAAAAACTAAACCTATAGAAACTGAGAGTAGAATGGTGGTTACCCAGGGGCTAGGGTAAGGGAAATGGGGAGATGTTGGATGAAGGGTACAAACTTCCAGTTATAAGATGGGTAAGTTCTGGGGATTCTAACGTAGAACATAGTGATTATAGCTGATAATGCTTATTATATACTTGGAAGTTGCTAAAAGAGTAGAGTACAGCTTCAATGTTCTCACCACAAAAAAGAAATGGTAATTATGTAAGCGATAGAGGTGTTAGCTAACATCATGGTGGTAGTCATTTTGCAATATATAAGCGTGTCAGATCAACTCATACACCTAAAACTTACACACTATTATGTGTCAGTTATATCTCAGTAAAGCTGGAGGAAGAAAACAAGCCATTTTGAAGGGACTTCAACTGTCCGAAGATGAGACAATTTGACCATCAAAAAGAATAACAAATCCAGTGGATGCAAGCACAGTAGACATGTTAAAATTCAAGAATTCATAATGATTCTAAACCAGCGGTTCTCAATCTTACTAATGCCGTGACCCCTTAATGCAGTTATTCATGTTGTGGTGACCCCCAACCATAAAATCATTTTTGTTGCTACTCTATAACTGTAATTTTGCTACTGTTATGAATCGTAATGTAAGTATCTTTTTGTTTTCCGATGGTCTTAGGTGACCCCTGTGAAAGGGTTGTTCGACCCCCAAAGGCATTGCGACCCACAGGCTGAGAACCTCTGTTCTAAACAAATATATAAAAAACACAAAACCTCAGCTCATTGGTGACCATGGGAGTTTAATTTCTTAGAGTGCTGCAGTAGGCTGAATAATGGCCCCTGTAGATAGCAGGTCCTAATCCCTGGAACTTGAGTGTGTTACCTCATTTGGCAAAAGGGTTTTGCAGATGTGATTCAGTTAAAGATCTCGGGATGGGGAGGTTTACCTGGATTATCCGTGTAGGCCCTAAATGCCACCACAATGTCCATATAGGAGAGACGCGGAGGGAGATTTGACTGCACCACATACACAGAGGATAAGGCCGGAAAACAGAAGCAGAGGCAAGCAAGAGTGAGAAACTCGAAGATGCTGGCCTGGAAAATTAGAGTGATGCAGTCACAAGTCAGAGTGCTGGCAGCCACCAGAACCTGGGAGAGGCGAGGAATGGAGGTGCTGGAGGGAGTGGGGCCCTTCCAACACCTTGATTTTGGCCCAGCAAAACTGATTTCAGACTTTGGACTGTGAAAGAATGAATTTTTAGTCTGTTTTAAGCCACCAAACTTGTAGTAATATATTATAGCAACCACAGAAAGCTAATACAGGCACACACCTGTTATTCTGAAAATTGGCACATAAAGGGAGAATCAAGCATGTATTCTTCTTGTCCTGTGTGAACTTTATTTCTGGGTAGCCAAATAGGGGATGAGGGAAAGCTCTTTCTACAAAAATGTCATCCAATAAATGCAGAAAGAATCATAGGAGATTATAGTTTTTTAATCCCTAATTAATAATTGCAGTCCTTAATGTATATAGGCAGTGATCAGCAGTTGATGCTGAAATCATTAGGAGAAAAGCTGCTGGGGAACTTCATAATGGATGGATCAGGCTGATAACACCTGAACCTGTCATTTTTAACATCACAAAAAAGAGAGAACCAGGTATTGTATGCTTGCTGATGTAATTCAGTAAGAAAGATCACAGCACTCTTGGTGAAGTGTTCTTGCCCAAAATTTGAACCTGAATCAGATCAAAAGTCTAAATCTACTGATTATTTTACAGTAAATATAGAGGATATAGGAACATATTAAATGACACAACAGAAATGCAACCAGCCAATCCAGAATTTGGAAAATTCTACATGACAGATGACCTAACAAAAAGGGGAAAAAAAAGATGGTTCGATGGTTTGTTATTTAAAACAAACAAGAAACAAACCAGATGCAATGTAGGGACCTTTTTGGATCCTGAATCAAATAATCTAACTCTAAGAAGACATTTATGGTACAAGTGGAGAAATTTGAACTCTGGTTATTAGATGATAGTAAGGAATATTGTTTAACTTTTCTAGGTATGATAATGATACTGTAGTTATGTTTAAAAAAAAGTGCTCATGTTTTATAGCTGCATACTGACATATTTACAGAGAATGGTATGTCTGGGGTTTGCTTTAAATTATCCAGCAAGATGGTGCACGGTGGATAGAAGAAACAAGATTGACCATATGTTGATATTTGTTTGAGTTGGGTGAAATATATATGGGAATTCACGGTACTAACCTCCTTAGTGTTGTGTATGTTTTAAAATTCCATAACAAAAAGTAAAAACCTGTTAGCGCAATTGTTTTAAATAGTGCTTTTAAGACCTTGACTTTTTTATGGACAGGTGGATGCCTCTTCAGAAAGTTTTTTTTTAAAAAATTAATGTTTTTTTAAATGGAAGTTTCAAATATATAAACAGAATAGTGTAGTGTACCCAAATGAACCCATCACCCAGGCTCAATCATTATTAACATGTGGCCAGACTTTTGTATCATCTGTACCCCATTCATTGTTTCCTGAATCACATCATGTTTTCCAAAAAAAATATGTACTATATCTATATATCTACTTATATGTATATCATATGTATGTCACTCATAAATCTATACATATGTACTGTATCTTTCTGTATATAGTATATATACTATATATCCCTAAAAGATAAGTACCTTTTAAACAAACATAATCCCAATAGCATTGCCATAACACTGAACAAAAATTTTTATCTTAACATGATCTATTATCCAGTCAAACAGGGTTTAGCATGTAGCTAAAGTTCAAACGAGAAAATTTTTACATGATGAAATTCACAGTTTTCTTGTGTGTCTTTCTTTAAGGTCAGAAAGAGCTGTATTTTGGTTCACAGTGGACATTTATCTTTTATCAAATGGAATAAAAAATGCACATGGTTGTATTTCTTTAAACTTAAGAAAATGTTCTTAGAGTATATTATACCATTATCTTTTTGATAGTATACCTGAAAAATAAACCTTTTTAATGTAGCTGTGACTCATTTTTCTATTTAGAAATTTGAATTAAAACATATCATAAATAGTCTGTTTTTTAACTTACTTGACCTATTTAAAACATCTTCCACAGATGTAAATAGCATTTAAAAATTCATGTTACAGTTTTTAACATAGAAAGTTTAATTCTTGAATTGTGCATTATTAATTTTTGTAATTTTGTAATTGTGTTTTGTAAAAGGGCTTTGCAAATTGATTTTGTTGCTACTTGTTTTTTAATAAGGTTCTAGATAAAGCAGAATATCTAAGAGATATGGAAGCGAATATTTTGCCTGGATTTCTTAGGTTACAAGAATTGGTAAGTAATGTATGAGAGTCTTTTTCCCCTGTGGCCTAATCAATAGACTGTGTTGTCAGCTTTTTACTTTTGCCAATCTGATAGGGAGAAATGATCTCTTAATACAGTATTAATTTGCATTTCTCTATTAGGGAAATTAGCATTTTTCAAAATTAAAACAATTTGTGACTTGATAACATTTATTCTTCAATTATATTAGCTTTTTATTTCTAATTATAAGTGACTAACACTGCTTTCTATTAAAAGATTTTAGGTGCTTGCTAGAGTAAATGTGACTGGGCTAGACTGAACTTTCTGCAAGAATTTTAAAATTTTCTTTTCATTTCAATAATCTAAAAAAAAAATGGTATGTCTATTCTGAATCATCTTGGGTTCTATGTCATGGCCACTGAGTGTCAGAACCAGTTTTGTATTTCCATTTACAATTGTATTGGCCCTTAATAGCATTAATACTGCTCTAATTGTGATGGTCTGGGAACAGAGCAGGAATATTTTTTAATATGCATATGTGTCAGGTGAAAGCCAAATAATATTATGGCACAAACAGGATTTTACAGTTGTTTAAATAAAGAAAATTGGTGAGAGAATTCAGTGTTCACCAATACCAGTTGGTATAGGAATGCTGAACTCAAAAGAGCTGTGACTGTTTCACTTTGTGAACATGGTTTAGTTTGAGCAGACAGTACTGTTTATCATAGTTACTATGTTAATTTAAATTTTATTGATTTTCTAGTTTTGTATTTAACTTATAAATTTATTTTGGTTTTATAATTTTGTAAGCACTTTGAGCATAAATAGTTTATATCTACCTAGTTTTATATCTATTTAAGTATTAAGTAACACTACCTCTCCAAATATTTAATTGACTTTTATTATATATAAACTAATTAAATATTTGGAGAGGTAGTGTTTAGAGCATTTCTACCTTTGAAAAGTTAAACATGGGCCGGCCGAGTGGCTCAGTTGGTTAAGAGCTCGCTCAAGAGTGCAGAGGCTCTGAGCAACAGCGGTTAGAGTCCCGGCCCGAGCTGAGCTGCCAACAGGTGGCAGGATGGCTCAGCTTAAAAAAAAAGAAAAGTTAAACACATTACTTAGATTTGAGAAATGGTTACAAGTTCGGAGAGGCTTTGCAAGTGCCACTGAAATCATTGTGCGCCTAAGGCTGACTCCTACAATTCACTTTCAGTAATAGTTTTCCAATATGGAGCGGACAGGAGGAGATTATGTAGCTCTTGGTGGCCTATCCTAGAAGTTTCCTCACACAGTCTAGCCTTTCCCAGTTTGGTTAACTCTTGGCATCTTACTACCAAGATCAGGGACCCATCTTGTTTGAGCAGATGTCTTCTCCTCTCTTTTATTATTTTGTTGTGTTTGTTTTTTTGCATTCACACCCACTATCCATTGCTTTGGTCTAGAACTCCCTGTCTGGTATCCAGAATGCATTCTTGCTGTCTTCCTTCCCTTCCAGTATAGCTTACTGCATTTCCCTCCTCATGCCTGGCCGGTAATGGTGATTATGCGTCCCGTCACAGTAGTTAGGCTTTTCACAATTTTTTTTGTTTTAATTATGGAAACTGAAGAAAACTTAAAAAGTCACGGTAATCTCTACTCTACCAGAAAAGAGAATTGTTGTTTTAATGTTTCTGAAAACATGCTTGATTTTCAAAAATGTATTTCACTTAAGAGAAATATAGCAAAAGCATTTCCTGTTTATTTATAGTAAATATTTATCTGAGTAAAATGAAGTTGAAATTATGATAGACATTGTATATTGAAAGTAGTTTCAGATGAACAGATGAGAACGTTATCAACTTAAAATCCTTTCAGACTGATAAGTACATTTTTTAAGCCTCTCAGTATTTTTTAACTTTATAAAATGCTTTTGGATAATCATATTTTAAAGCAAAAATAACTCAATGCTTTGAATCAGCATTGTGTTTGGAGCATACTTTTTTATCCCTATAGAAATAAATTCAAGGAATCTTAAAAGTTAATAAGTTTATAAGACAAAAAGAGCATTTGAAAATAAACATCTTTTCCTTAATTTCATAAAGATGCTAGATTTTTGTGGAATTATTAATTTATTGAACTCAACTGCCTTAGTCAAAATAACTTTTTCTAAATAATATTGGAATATAAGATTACACATAAGTTAGGAATCAATAAATAGTAAATCACCTTCAAAGTATTTATTTATGAGTGAGGATCCTAAGAATAGTTACAGAACAAAACAGCTTTCATGTCTGCGTTGTCAACTTGGGAGATGTCAAAAGAATATGGGAAAATTAAAATTTGTTTTGAGAATGCAGAGTTATCTACAGATAAATTCTAACTAGTACGCATAGGGCATTTGTGGCCACCCTGTGGAAAGATAACATACACAGTAAGTTTGTTCTCCCAGTGTTCTCTTTTCGTATGCTAATTATAATTTCTAAATATATTTCAAAAGATGTCTGTTTACTTAACTCTGATGTGTTAGATAACTAACATGCATACTTGGTTGTGTTTTTGATGTATATTCAACATCAATTTTATGTGATAATTTGTATGAAAATAACCTTTTAAAAACTTAAAATTTTTCTAATATGTGGTTATATAATATGGCTTATCGGTTTTTCTTCAATTCATATTTCTTTTTTCTTGGTTGCAGTAGCCATTTTAATTATGAGAGATGTTAAGTTGAGCCTTTTTTTGTTTATTTATTGAAGTTAATGATTTTTTTTGAAAATCCCCATTAAAAGGTTTTATCTTAATTATTTAAGCAAATGTGTTTCTTAATTTCTATAAAATAAGTCCTTGTGTGACTGACTGTCCTAGCCTTCATGGGTAACTGCAATGTTGATTAACCTAAAAGTTTTATGGAAATTCCAAGTAATTATGTATGGAAATTTGCTAGTGGAGGTACTCCTTGATTAGGTTTTTCTAAATATGGCTTATTAATATGCAAATAATTTGTTATATGTTAGAACTTTGCTGGATTTATTTGAAAGAAAAATTCAAATGGAATTATTGCTCTGATAAAGATTTTTAAATGCAAAGTTACTTTTATTTCTTTTTCTTTTACAGACTGACAGAAATGTGACGGTTATCTTACTCAGTGAAATTGTTTGGGAAAAGTTTCGTCCAAATACTGGATGCTTTGAGCCATTTGTCTTGTATTTCCCTGATTATAGCATAGGTAAATGTTAAAACATTTTGACAAGTGAGATTCAATAAAATAGTTTTTGGGAGATTAAGCTAGCATGTTCAAATAGGAATACTTCGATGTCTTAATTTGTCAAAGTTTGCTGCCTGTCTCAAATAAAATGTTACTTGCAAGGTGTGATCAAACTATATGGTAAATGTTTAAATAAAAAAAAATGTATTACAATAAAAGACACATTGCCATTAATGCCCTTCAAAAATATTCCTCCTTGCTTTGAACACACTTATGTCATCATTCTTGCCACTTTCTGAAGCAGTTCTGGAAGTCCTCTTTTGTGAGTGTCTTTAGTTGTGCTGTCATGGCTGCCTCGATGTCCTGAATCATTTTGACTTTGGGGAAGAGCCAGAAGTCACACAGCACCAGGTCTGGTGAACAATGTGGATGAGGACACACTGTAATGTTTTTATTTGACAGAAATTGCTGCACCAGAAGCGATGTGTGACACAGAGAGTTGTCATGACGGAGGATGATTTATGGCACACTTTAAAACACACCTTCTCTCAACCATAGCTCACACCCGACTGACTGTACTAAACAAGTTGAAACTTGTCACACACTGTTACTAAGGTTTGATGCACCACTTCCCATATTGAAAATTCCTGCCTTTCTGTTGGGTGGCACTCGGCAGCAGCATTCACCGTATTTTTTTTATCAGAGTGGAAAGGCTCCGTTTCACACACCGCTTTGGTACAGCAATTTCTGTCAAAAACATTATGGTGTGTCCTCATACATCTTATTCATTCGATCTGGCACCATGCAACTTCTGGCTCTTTCCCAAAGTCAAAATGACCATCAAAGGTAAACGTTTTGAATCGATTCAGAACATCGAGGCAGCCATGACAGCGCAACTAAAGACACTCACAAAAGAGGACTTCCAGAACTGCTTCAGAAAGTGGCAAGAATGATGGGATGAGTGTGTTCGAAGAGAAAGGGAGTGTTTTGAGGGGAATTAATGGATGTGTCTTTTACTGTAATATTTTTTTTTTAAATTTTAACATTCACGGTATTTTTTGATCATGGCTCGTAATTTTCTACACTTATAGAGGTTTTATTTTGGAACTCTGAGGGGTTATGTATAATTACTAAAATGTTTTGAATAAGCAGTTCTCATATTTGTGCTTATGGTGAGTTTTTACATCTTTTAGCTAATACATTAAGATGTATAGTATATTGCAATTGTAACATCTATACTTATAAGAAACAGAGTAGGTTGGCAAAGCACATTAAAATTGTATTGACATCTTTATTTGTCATGTACTTGGGCTAAGTACTATGTGATATGTATTTTTGATTTTCTAAATCTCATTTTTCATTACTGTAACTCTTAGAGTACCAACTGCTAACCCTTGTGTTTCTTATTTCTTTTTGGTTTGTCTTTAATTTTGAATTTTATAGATAGTAATGATTTTTATCTTTGGAAGAGCACAATAGCGTTTTGTGTCCCTGAATAGCTTTGTAGGTTAATACTGTGATGTCACTATACAAGTGTGATATTTCTGATTCAAAGATTGTAACTATGAAGCATAAGGTGGTTAGCAAGCTCTGAAAAAACAGCATTCCTTGACCTTGGCCTCATTAACACTATCCTTCTGAACAAATCAGCTGTAAACGTTTATTAAGATCAACAACACATTTTTGCCTGTTTTCACAATAGCAGCAATCAAAAAACACTTCCTGCTTTAACTAATTAACAGATTTGAAAAAGGAACCAAAAAATAGGTGAAGGGAGCCCTTATTTTCAATAGCTTCTCTTCCATGAAAATCACAAAATAAGGAGGAGAGAAGAGACTAGGAAGAAAAGGGTAAGAAGAAAAGAAGAAGTCAAAGGATTTCATTAAAAAAATTCTTTTGTACCTGTGTCATCACTGTTTGAAATTAAATTTTTTTCATGACCCATTTTAGGCTTCAGTACTGAAAGCCTAATAATTTAGAATTTAAGAATTTAAGAAAATTATAAAAAATGCTGTCGTTCTACATCTTAGTGAAGTTGGATTAAAATATGCTATAATGAATTACGGAATTTGATTAAAAATTTTAAAAGGTAAAAAAAGATACAAGGCAGAATAGATGGAGAGGATTTGAAGATGTAATTAACTAAAGTGATCTTGCCAATTTTAGAGAGTGTAGGCTAATAGGTTTTTGAACAGTATCTAATGAGCTAAGTTTAATCTGATTATTCTAGTGCCTTTTACATTTCAAGATTTTTTTAAGCAAAAAATATAATCATACAAAAAGGTATTCAGAAAGGAAGCACTAATTGATAAGCCAAATTATAGTCAGAGTAAGTAATCATGGAGGGGCAGAGATAATCTTAGCGGGTAAGTCATCGAATCATAACTGATACATACATCATCTTTAGGAATATGGTGTCTGATATTGAGGACACCCTCTCCTCTCAGCAGTAAACTAGGGGCCCAATTTGGAATTCTTGTTTTCTGGCCTCTGCCACATGCAGCCTAGTCGTCTTTTGCTAATGCATTTTTTTTCCCTTCAGGTGGTTTATAATCCAATTGATCAGTTTTTGGTTTAGTTATTGTATCAGTCAGGATAACTTGTGCTCCAATTATAAACGATTTGAAAAGCTCAGTGACTTAATGATTTTCTACTTGACAACCTTTGTGCTATTGTTGTCCTGCATTTAACGTCTACATTTATTATAAACTCTATTAATACATTATTATTTGGGCTTTAAAGAAATAAAAGCAAAAAAGAAAATATCTTTTGTTTATCCTACTTGAGATTTATTGAGCTTCTTGGATTTAGTTTGATTAACTTTGGAAAATTTTTAGCCATTATTTCTTCAAAAATTTAACCACCTCCGTGCCCTTTTTCTGGGACTGCGTTACATGTATGTTAGACCACTTGATATTGTCCCACTGAATCTCTATTTATTTAAAGTTTTAAATCTTTTTCTGTTTTATTTGGGATAGTTTTTGTTTCTATGTCTTCAAAAGTTTACTGACCTTTTTTTTCTGTAAGTGTCTAATCTGCAGTTAATCCCATCCAGTGTAATCTTTCATTATAGATCTCATTATGCTTTTGTTGTCTTTATCTCCTTGAGCATATGAGCATATTTTTTACAGTTGTTTTAATGCCCTTGTCTATTAATTCCATTACCTCTTTCATTTTGGGTTTGTTTCTGTTGACTGATTTTTCTCTATTCTGGCTATCCATTATGCTTCTTAGTGTGTTTAGTAATTTTTGATTGAATGATACTGTGTTTTTTTGTTATTGCGTGTTGGACTCTTTTCTGGTAAGCATTTAAATTACTTGAAGCTATATTTAAGGCTACTTTTAAGCTTTTTTGGAGATAGAATGTAGAGAAGCCTTTATTTATGGCTAATTTCAGCTCCACTTACCATCATCTCTGTCTCTTAACTCAGTGAGATTAATGGACTCCTTTTGGAATTCTCCTTATATCAGTTCTAAAATTACCCCTAGTTAGAAAGCTTGGCTGAAGGTGAGATTTACCTCATTTATTTCCCTTTTCTCAGGTATCACCGTCCTAGACTGCCTGTTGTTTGGTGGCTGAAAAGAGTTGTTTTCTGTAATTTGACCAGTTTTTCGTTATTACAGGAGAGTATTTCTGTGTCCTCTTGCTCCCTCACGGCTTGAAACAGAAGCCCCTCTCCAAGTTAGAAGTGTTGTTCTAATAGGTTAGATTATATTTTGATGGTGAAATTTTAAGATACCAGAAAACCAGTCAAATGGTTTCTCCTTCCCTTTATTTACTACCTGTTAGTGCACTGTTTTTAACTTCTTGTTAGAGATGGGATTCTTAATAAGTGTGAATAGTCCTAGACTATCAGAGCTGGCATGGCTTACTTTAATGCGAAGCTGTACTCTGAGATTTTGTCTGTGGTCTGTGACTAAGCTGGGTTACTTTTACAGTAACAGCGAAGAGTTCTAATTCTTATAAGACTTTCATCAGGACTGAAATGGGCCGGTGATAACATTTAATCAGCAGTCAGCTTTCACATGAGGCACTAGTAAGGAACATCTAGATAGAGATGTTCGGGAGGGGCTCGGAAGTGCATCCTGAGCTGGAGACTTAGCTGTTTTCCCAATTTCCTCATCTGTGCATTTGTAGACCATCGTTTTTGCCTGTGTATGTTCATCTGTCTCCCCTCCTGCCTTCCCTCCTTCCATCTATCCAGTTACTTGGTGACTTTTATACAAAAATATCTTTATCTCCAAGTTTTAAAACACCTTTGGAAATTTTTAGTGTATCAGATATTTTCCCATGCGTAGTTTAAAAAAGCTTAGTGACATTAGATTTAAATTTTGCTATTAGAATATAAAAGTACATGAACTCTAAAGTCAAGTTTTAGCCTTTGTGCATTTTTTCAGTAGCTGTGATATAAAAATGCAGATCAAGTAACAGTCTTCCATCTGGAATCCATTCAGGATAATATTCTAAGCATGAAAATAAGCTTTGAAAAAAAAATTTTTTTTTTGGATCAACTGCCATGTTTAAAAGATCTCTATAATATAGCTATTTCTAAGTTTCTGTTTATGACTGTCGATTGATAGTCCACATATATTGTTTGATCTTGCACTCATGTCTAACTGATTGTGAGGAATAGGAGAATAAGAGAGTGGTTAAAGTCAAGAGCTGTTGGTAAATGGCATGGTATCCATGGTAAAAATGCTCACTTAATCAGAACCTTAAACAAAAGGAAAATGACACGCTCAGAACATTCTGTATGAGTTTTCACTTGTAAGTATTGCAGAAGTCTTGAACCCTGTGGAACTAGGTGTAAAGCACCAGTCATCATATTCATAGAGTTCTAACTTAAGAAGTGTAGAGACCATGGCACCAATTCAGAGAGAATTGCACTGAGGAGTGAATGTTTAATGGTTTCATGTACTGTAACTGGGAAAGTTTGAATAATAGATGCTTGTGTCTCTTTAATTTTAACTGTGCTTCTACAATATGATATTTCCAAAAGAATTAAATATAAGTTTAGGAGTCTAAACATGATATTGTATAAAGAGTTTAAGATAGAAGAGAAGTAAAGATACCAAAGTTGTAGGGAGAAAATGTTCTATAAAAGAGAGAATGACAAAATGTGACAATTTCATTAAAATATTTATGAATTCATTTTGCAAAAAATGAAGAGAATTTTCCAGTTTGGTGGTAGTACCCCTAGTTTATGTAGTACTCCTTGTTTTTACAAGTTGATATACTTAATAGGCAGAAAAATAAAATAGAATATATTATTTTTTTGTCCTTGATACGATTTTACTAGTAATAAGGTTCTTGAGATTTTCTTCAGATGCCATTGTTTGTTTAATATTTGTCTTAAGCAACATTAGTATTTTTTTTTAGAACAGATTTATAATTGATTTACCTCAGGTTCAAAATTTGTATAACTTTTCTAATCTTTTAATATTTTTATTCCTTAATTATTGCTAGGCCTACGTATTTATTATTTTAAACCTTTGTTATAAAACGCTAGAAGATATAACTAGGATGCTGTATTAATCATTCTGAGTTCATTTGTGTCCTTTTGTGTCCTGTGAATAGGGAACCTTCAAAAGATCCTGTCTCATGATCATCCTCCAGAGTATTCATCTGATTTCTATGCTGCTTACATTAATATTCTTCTTGGAGTTTTCTACACCGTCTGCCGGGATTTGAAAGAGCTCAGACATTTGGTGAGTGAACATTTTGCTTTAACAAAAATTTACGTCTTAATATTCTTCCATGTACAAATGGTATGTGGTAGATTGGAAGCTGAAAATTTATTCTCAAAAACGCTGTAAGAAGGTAGAAATCTGTGGGTTAGTACAAATTTTTACCTGATTAGAAAATTTTCATTTATCTTTAGTTATGTCTTTTCACACTTCCTTAGGAGTGTTTTCCCCCGTCTTTCTTTTCTTTTTAATTGTAGACAATGTCGAATTCCATTAAAATCAAAATGAAGAATAAAGAAAGGTGTAAAATCTTAAAAAGCAATTTTACATCTCTTTGTTAATTTTCATAAGTAACTTTCAGTGTTTATGTATATAGTGATAGTGGTCTGGAATCTAGATGAACTTGAGTGTGGTCAGAAGCTTTCATTATAGGTCTTTCATTAGCCACTGACCCCGTGTTAGTAATCTTGATATAAAATTACTTGAGCTGGCCGAGTGGCGCGTTGGTTAGGAGTTGGCTTGGGACGCCAGCTCTGAGCATCAGGACCCCGGTTCGGATCCCACATGAGGGCCAGATCCCACATGCTGCGCTTGCTATAGCTAAGGTGGTGAACAACAGCTTGACCTGGAGCTGGGTTGTCATGAGTCACCAGCGATGGCGTAGGCTGCAGTGGGGCTGGCCGGCAGCTGGTGTGAGCCACCCTGAGCCTCCCTGAGCGGCTGTCTGATGACCGGCGAGCAACTGCCTCACCCGGGAAGAGCGCAATGATAATATTAACATGGGCCAGTGAAGCGATGTCCTCCACACTAGACTGAAGAACAAAAGGACAGCAACTTGTCTGTTCCCCTTCCCCAATTCCCCAATAAAATCTTTAAAAAATATATTACTTTTATAATTTATATAAAGGATTACCTAAAATTTTTTTAAACATTAGAATAACTTTGTATTTCACAGGCAGTTTGGAAAGTGATCCTGTTTACTTTCATCCTTACCTTTGACCTTTCCACTTTAATTGTGGGGTTGTGAAAGAAAGGAGGCAAGAATGTCTGGTTTCCCTTTTAGAAACCTTCAATTAATAATACTTACACTCTCTCCATGTAACAGGAGATAATAATATACCTAAGGCTGGGGAACAGTTACTTTCAAAGTAACCTTCTATATCTCTTAGCACATTTTCTTTGCTTTGCTCTTTTTTTTCCTCTGGAAAGTATTACTCAGAGGGATTCAATGTGTGTTTGAATGTGTGTTTGAGATTGCATTAAGAGAAGATGACCATCTAAACTTGTGCTCACCATTAGTACCTTTCAGAAGTTTTGGATTTCAGGCCTCTTTTAATTTAGCTGTAGATTCAAGCATTTTCTGAATTAAGGAAAAAACAAAAGACAAGCTGTGCTAATTCAAGCTTATCACTAAAAATCTCTCCAGGAGTTGAATGTCTTGGATCCTTGGTGCCCAGGGGAAATGGCAGCAGAGGGGTTTTCAAGAGAGGGGAGAGGATCCGTGACTGGTTCCTGGGTGAGACTGAGTTGTGAGCAAATACTCATCCCCTGACTTTCCTGGGAATTAACTTGCAGTTACTGCTCCTCAGCACTGATGTCCTTGAATCCAGTGGGAATTTGTGCTGGCAGCCATTTCAAATAGATTCTACAAGAAGGAAGAATTATTTAGGGAAACTATTTCTAGAAAAAGAAAATGTAAAAGGAGAAAGTATATAATTAAATATAGTATTTAAGTCCTTTGGGTTTCACTGAGGAATGATTTTATTTAGGGATGAGTTTATAGCTTTTTTGGTAATTGTTACGTCATACGAGGCTTGACAATTAAGTTCGCGAACTCATCCTAGAAAAAGTGCTGCATATCTCATTGCTGAATATCACTACGGTCACCTTAGATGTGCTTCCCTTGGGAAGCTATGCACCGATGCCAGTGCCTAGTCCACCCTTCAAAGCAATTTTGGAACTCCTTTCTGGAATGGCCATCAGAGCTGTCATTGTATTATCCTTGATGTCCTAAAGGTCATCAAAATGTTTTCCTTTCAATATTTCCTTTGTCTTTGGGTAAAGAAAAAAGTCATCAAGGGCCAGATCAGGTGAGTAGGGAGGGTGTTCCGATACAGTTATTTGTTTACTGGCTAAAAACTCCATCACAGACAGTGCCGTGTGAGCTGGTGCATTGTCATGCAAGAGCCATGAATTGTTGGCGAAAAGTTCAGGTCGTCTAACTGTTTCACGCATTCTTTTCAGTACTTCTAAATAGTAAACTTGGTTAACTGTCCATTTGGTACAAATTCATAATGAATAATCCTTCTGATATCAAAAAAGGTTAGCAACATCGTTGCAACAAGTTCGTGAACTTAATTGTCATACCTTGTATTCATAAACTTGAAGCAGTATTACTACTAGTAATACTAATAAATACTAATAAATAAAAAAAATGATCTTTAAGCATTGGAGAAAAAATAACAGTGTTCTTATTTTCTTCATATGTATAGGAGAATAAAGGTATATTTTCCTTTTTTTCCATCAAATGGATAGTGTTTCAAAGTTTGTAAGTGGCACATTTCTTGAAAATTTAATAAATCATATGCAAAAGATTCTTTTCTGTCATCTTTTCTATTTGTGTGCTTTTCAATTTGCTTTAGGAATTGTTATTTCTTTAAGTATTATTTTTATGGAGGTCAGCACAAGATAGGAGAAATTAAAGTACTACTTTGACTATTCATTTAGGTGTGTCTTCTCTGACAATCCGTATGGTAGTTCTAAAAAGTAGTAATTATAATTTTTAAAAAGGTTAATTGAAGAAGTTATTTTTCTACTCATATAAATGCCAAGCACAGAATAATTCATTTTCTACATAAGACTTAGTTTTGCATGATCTTTTTTTAAACATGTGTCACAATTTAAACTTATTGTATTGCAAACCTTCCCTCCCTCCCAAATATCATAATTTTCTTAAAAATTACTCAGAAAAACGGTTGCTTAGCCAAAGCTTAGCAACCGTTTAGAGTGCAATTCCGAGTTTCTGATGCCTGGTTGTTGTTGTTTTGTTTGGGCCTGTGGCTAGTGGTGGTGGCCAGTGACATAGTGACTAAGAAGAGGATGCAAAATAATTGAAGTATATGTGGTAGAATGAGCAGAGGACTTAATATTAAAATACCTTAGCTCTGCTGCTTTCCAGCGGCGTCATGTTGGGAATGATACTTAATTTTCTCCATGTCAGTTTCCTCATTTCTGAAGTGGGTCTAAGAATACATACCTCAGATGATTTTTATGGTATAAAATGAAATGGTCTTTATTAAAGTACTTATAAACAATATCTGTAAAGATGTTAGGTGATATTACTGGTAACACTAAGTCATTTGAATAAATATTCTCCTTTTAAAATATAATTTCTGAGAGGATCATTTATATTTTGTGAATTATTTAAATTTATTAATATAGCTGCTTTTTTTAGTCAGGACCCAGCAATTCCTACGGAATAGAAGCTTGATTTCGTGTGTGAGCGTGGGGCAAGGTAGATGGCCCCCTGGATGTTGGGAGAGTGGAAGGAGTGGGTACTGGGAGTAGGACAGGGAAGCAGCTGGGGCAGAGCAGCTATGTGAGGTTCAGCTAGAACGCTGCTGCCTCACACACAGCTTGGCCCTCGCACGTGCAGTGACCAAGGTAACCTCTGACTACGTCAAATGGTATCATGATGTTCTCAGATCTCAAATTCTTTCATGTACTCTTTTAGCAATATTTTTGATGAGGATGCAGTTGTTCTGAAATGGCTGCACACCTCTCCTCCAGCTATCAGTGGGTTCTTTAAGACAGTATATACTAACATGTTTCTGTACATACTAGTTTTTTTGCTTATTT
The DNA here is from genome assembly GCF_001890085.2 of Hipposideros armiger. NCBI lineage: Eukaryota > Metazoa > Chordata > Mammalia > Chiroptera > Hipposideridae > Hipposideros > Hipposideros armiger. The sequence goes on from NW_017731586.1 coordinate 204,122, forward strand.
TCAATATGATTGTATGATAGGAAAAAATGGCTCCTGAGAACTAAAATGAAAAAGATTATAAAATTTTGTGAATAAAGAATCACGATGTCTGGCTCCACAGCATAAGCTCATAAGTATTATACCATTATGAATTCAATTAATCCTTACAAGTCCTGCAAAGGAAGGTCCTATAAGGAATCCTCATTTTACGTCTTCATTTACCAGATCTGTGATCTTGGCCAAATTACTTAATGTGTTTGAGCATCATTGTCTCTTCTGTTAAGTAGATACAGTATCTACCGCAAAGGAATTTGTGAAGTAAGAAGAAGGGAACACATCTAAAATGCCTGATAACCTGTTGGAGATCAGTTCATTTTAGTTTGCTTCCTTCTTCTGCTGAGCGAAAGTTCATGGGTTTCGAAATAGATTGAGATCTTTCTATCTACGAGAACATGAACCGGAGCCAAAGTGTGGGGACTGCTAGTCCCTGCTGTGGGTTTGTATCATATATTAAAGTCATATGAAGTTTGAGGGGTGATCTGGCAGAACAGGTTTCACCCCACTGATTGCCAGAGTTGATTTGATAGGTGGCTTGGTGAGTGAGTGTCCTTTACCACTTTTTTATATCCCTGCACTGATTGCCTTATGGATGAGGATGTCTTTTACAGAGAAGAGCTATTCTTTGGTTAAGGGTACTTAAGGGAGAGTTGGAATCTTTAATTAGGAGAAATGATCTAGTTAGGTTTGTTTTTCTTTTTGATTAAAGTATACCATACATATAGAAAAGCACAGAGACAATAAATACGTATCTCATTGAAGTATCACAAAGTAAAAACACATGTGTAAATAAATCCAGATCAAACAAAACTACCAGCATCTCAGGAGCCCATTTCATGCTTCCTCCCAATTTCTGCCTCTTCTTTTCTCCTCAAAGGTAATCACTGTCTGTACTTCTAATATCAAAGATTAGTTTTGCTTGTTGTTGAACTTTCTGTAAATGGAAACATATAGCATGTATTCTTTTTTATTTATTTTTTTCTTTTAATTTTTTATTATGAAATACACATTTTTTAGAATTAGTTTCAGCTGCACAACACAGTGCAATAGTTATACTTTTTACCCCTCG